>NW_012141302.1:3742797-3749286 GCF_000956105.1 Propithecus coquereli | reverse complement strand
TCCAAGAATACGAATTAACAGAGGATTAATTGTGTATCTGACTAAGTTTGGCAAGAGAAATGATCAGATCAGACCAATTAGAAAAGCTTCCTGAAAAATATATATTTTGAAGTTTGAAAGGCATGTGTAAGAAAAGGCCTGGAGTCAGAACCATTCCAAGATACAAACCAGAATGGTAAGCTTGAATTCAGCAGAAGATTCCACCACAGAGTAACAAGACTTAAACTTGATGAAATAAACGTAAATAAAGGTAAGCTCCTGGAATGTATTTTTAACAAGTAGTTTTCAGAGAATGATCAGAAAATGTCCTTGTCTCTAGGTAATGTTAATAGAAAATGCAAAATGCCTTTCATTAGCTGATGTTTTTTGAATCATGTGCAGTTTCTTCTGAATGGTGGCGTTAGTATTTCAAAATGACACACAGTATCAGATAGCTTGAGGTAGCCAGTTAAAATGCAATCAGCAAACCACGTAGCTGTAATTGTATCCTCACTCTCCACACCCTGAGAAGCCATATCTGAATATGATTTACTACCTGAATGATTTTTCCATGTTGATGAAATTGTTTTGTCAATATTTGCAAACTTCCA
Organism: Propithecus coquereli; assembly: GCF_000956105.1. NCBI lineage: Eukaryota > Metazoa > Chordata > Mammalia > Primates > Indriidae > Propithecus > Propithecus coquereli. Next base: position 3,748,696 of record NW_012141302.1, on the reverse strand, counting down.
CACTATCAGGGAGCGTTTAAGCAGAGAAAAAGACTACTGGTTGTATGTTCTTGTAGGTGCTAAAGCAGCAGGCATTCACAAAATAAAATTTTTTAAATGAGAAACTGGAATCATCCTATGACTTTTAGAAGGAATGCATGCACCTGTTACCTGCATTGCAAGAGCAAATTAACAGACAAAACATCAGCTTCATGATATTTTTGCACTGCATTGGTAAAATATGTAAGAACTTACATGAAAACACCAAAAAAACTATTATCAGATCAATTATAGAACTCATGCTCCTCAGCTTCTTCAGGTATAGCTTCAGTTGGCCCAGAGGAGAGAGAAATTTATCTCAGATGAAGTTAGTCCCAGGTGAGCTGGGTATAGACTAAATTACCTCAATTTAGGAGACTCACAAGGATAAGGGCTTTAGGACTAGCAGTCAGACTGGCACTTATGATTTATATCAGAGGTATATCTTTTGTGTTGCTATAATGTATAGTTCATTCAGAAAAATTTCTGTACCATGATAGTAACATAGACTACTCAAGAATGGCAATGCCTAAAGGAGGTAGCTTTAATTTAGGGTTTCAGAAGATACAATACATTAGATTATTGTTAGTATAGTAATTTTAATGTAATTTAAGTTGTCAGAATAGTTAGGAAACATTATTGTGTTGAATTGTTTAGGAGAATTTAATTAGTTTTGTAATCAATACTTAAAATTTTCAATGTAATTCATTTTAAAGTAGTTTGTTCCATTCCAGAAGCTGTAGCTAAAAAAAAAAAAAAAAATTTAAGAAAAAAATTAAATAGTTTGTAGTTTATTAGTCATGTCAATAGCATTTAAATGTTTGGGAAAATTTTGAATAAAAATGTAAGTTTTTTTTAAAAAAATTGGGTATTAGATACAAATAGTAGCTGAATTCTTCTCCACAGATGCAAAACAATGGCTCTTGGACAACAATAACTTTAGGAATAATTAGTAAAAACTCAAAAAAAAGCACATGAGACAGACTGAGTTCCCAAGCAGTTGGAGACATGCTGCTTTTGAGATAGATGTCTGTGGAATATCTGGTTAGAAATATCCAGCAGGTAGTTGAAAATACTGATAACATGTATCTGGAGTTTGTGGGTAATGTTGGAGCTGACATAGAAGTATCAGTGCCAAGATTGTAATTATAGCCAAAAAAGCTGATGAGATGTTCCAAAAAGGTAGCATTTGGAAGCCCCAGGAGTTTAGTTTAATCTCAGTTTTCCTGGAAAGGTCTTAATAACACTCTCCTCGAACTTGGTACCACATAGAGGTGAACTGCTAGCCCCAAAACTCTTTAGGATCAAGAACTGGATTCAAACAATTTAGGATAAACTTGCTAATAATAAACTTTCTACATGACCTTGAACAGATATTTTATATCTCTGGGATTCAGCCACCTTATGAATTCAATAATCACGTTTGACTAGACGGTTTCTAAGAAAACTCTTCTATTCAATGACACCATGAAATTCTATGGCATAACCAGCATAGAACATCTAATTTAGCACTGATCTCAAGTAAGAATTAAAATGACACAAGTTTTGATATTTCCATAACACAAAGATGTTTAATATGCTGAAATAAAAAAAAAGTGAATTGGGCTTTCTGGTGTATTTTTGAGTAACAATATTATTGTAATAACAATATTATTACTGACTCTATTAACACAATCTTTCATGTATGCCATTTAATGTGTTTTTACCTGAAAAAATCTTTATATAGTTGTAAGGGAAACTGCATTTGTACAGGCAACAGGTTTCTTAAGCCAAACCAAGATGACTGCCACAGTGTTTTTCCCAGTCCAGCCCCTCTGGCTAGCTGGCCTTCTGGGGAGGCATGAGTCAACATATTCATGTAATCAAGGTGTTATCTCCTGTGTGAACCCATGTGATAGCGCTTTCCCATGGCATCTTGCCACTCTTGTTCAGAGCCATACCTAAGTGTTCACCATGTTCTCGGCCATGATTTTCACCACTGCTGTGTAGAGGACACCTGTGTCTGGGAACGATTCCTTGTTGTTTTTCTCAAGAACATGTCTGTGGTCTTGCACGCAAGTCCAGAGCGCCCTAACCCTGCACACAGGAGGGGCTAGAGAGTTTAGATGCAAACATCTGCTCACCGGAGACGAAACAACAAGGAACAGAGACGTGTTGAGTCGGGACAGTGTGGGAACAAAGAAATTGCAGTGGGACAGTTGCCAAACAGGCTGTGTTATAAATAAAGCAGCTACAGCAAGAGCTTTTTGCTGCAGCCTTGTACTGTCTCTGTGGTGTCTGTGTCTTTTTGTAAGGGCTGCAGTCATGTGTCTGCGTCTTTGTGTCTCTGTGTTCATTCCTCGGCCCCAAGTAAGGGCCATGTCACTGCTGTATTCCCCCCAGGCCAATAAAGAGCATGTCTCACCTGCCGTCACTTGCCTTTTCTTCCAATTTCTGAAGCCTCTTCCGGAGCACAGGCTAGCCACAGAGCATCCTCCTCACACTTGGCATAGTCTGGCGGGATCCGGAGAGGTAAGTGTCCCCTCCACCCCAGCAGGGGTGGACATGTGGCCTCCTATGGGCTTGTGGAAGCCAGTGGCAGTGATCCTCATGTCGTGGGCCCCTGCCACGGAGTGGGAGCAGGTAGAATGTATGCCTGCCAACCTGGAAAAGGCCTTGGAGGAGTCGCTGCAGCCCAGGGAGCGAGTAGCACCTGGTCAGGTGGGCTGGATCTTTCTTATAGCCCTCAGGGAGCAGCATAAGGATACCCTGTGGCAAGAAGGCCAGGTAAGGGAGTTGCAAGAGATAGAGGAAAATTTGGAAGCCCACCTGACAGAGTTGGAGAAAGAGTTAGCGAACGGTCAGACCTTGGATGCTGACAAAACTGCAAGCATGCAGGAGACTGAGGGCGGCTCCCCCCACCAAAGCCCGCCCACTCATAAAACAGAATGGAGCATGTGCGACCCATGGGGGGTAGGGGGTTGGCACAGAGTGAGCCTGCAGTAAGGGAGCATATCTCTTACTCTGCCTACATCCTCACAGAGCTGCAGGAGCTGGGAAAACAGTGCAGGCAGCATCCTGCAGAAATTGTGCCTGCCTGGTTGTTGCGTTTATGGGATGAAGGGACAGATACCCTCCTGTGCTCACCAAGGGAGATGGAACAATTGGCTTCCCTGAGGCAGAGGCTACAGACAAGGGGTCACCATGGTGAGGGCGACCACCCCTTGCTTGAATGGCTTGTGGCTGCTGCCCGCACAATATGGGCTGACACCGGCAAACTACCCGAAACCGTGAGTAAGTGGACTTCATACATGGACTTAATTCAGATTCTTTGGGGGTTGGGAATTGGCCAAGCCATTTTTGAGGTAGATAACTGGTGGGTACCCGATTAGGAGTGCTTCACTGTATGCATGCGTGACCTAATCTTAGCCACAGCTCCCCAGGTTTCTTTGGCTCACTGGCAGCTGTGCACTTCCTATGTGGGGAAGCGGATGCATGAGGTCACGATTGCCATGGTGCCTCTGGGAGATGCTGAAGAACAGAAAGGGGGGAAGGGATGAGTATGTATGCTACAAGGATCCAGGAAGGGCTTGCATGCTCAGGGTCCCCTGTAGAAGAAAACAGTACAGGGGCCCAGAAGGTATCTTGAGCCCAGATGTGGCTAGACCTCCTACTAGCAGGAACAGATAAAGAGAAGATAGATAAATAGCCTAATGAGATATCACTAGCTTTGTGGAATCAGTTGGCTCCCCATCAACAATTCATGAAAGCAGGGAGCTGAGATGCCTGCCAAAGAGATGTACAGTATGAGGCTTCAAGACTTTATGGTTGCAATGCCTCTCTTTGATATAGAGTAGGAGTTGGGCCAAGGCACCCAGTTAGAGGGGATCCCAGATGATCGGAGGCCACGTGTGGAACTTGCTATTCCTTGGTCCTTTACGAATGTGTACCAGGTTTTGGCTTTGGTGGACATGCTCCCTAATTTATGGAAACCCTGAGCAGTTTGCTGGATAGACAGCCTACATAGATGGCTATAGTGGGAAAACTGTTGAAGTCAAGCAAATGACTATTCCACTGGGAATAGGGCATTTGGCCCCCAGGCCTTACACTGTGTATGTGTTCCCTGTGAAGGAATATATTCTGGGTGTTGACATTTTGCGTGGCTTAACCCTAACCACCTTCATGGGTGAGTTCCATCTCTGAGTTAGGGTTGTGAAGCTGGTGGTGCATGGCCACCCCCATCACCCACGGCAGGTTTTGCCCACACCTCATCATGTGGTATGCACCCTACAGTATCATTTCCCCGGGGGGTATGAAGGAATTTCACAAACCATATTGCAGCTGGAAAAGGCTGGCATAGTGCACTTGGCTCACAGTCCATTCAACTCTCCTGTGTGGCTGGTTAAGAAAGCAGATGGAACTTGGAGAATGACAGACTACCAGTAGCTGAATAAAGTAACTCCGCCACTGCATGCTGCGGTGCCGACTATACTGGACCTAATGCATGAACTCTTACTCTGGTGCTTGGACAATACCACTATGTAGTGGACTCAGCCAATGCCTTTTTCTCCATAGACATAGCTATGGACAGTCAAGACCAGTTTGCCTTGAAGTGGGAAGGACGATAGTGGACATTTGTGGTGTTACCACAAGGTCACCTCCAAAGCCCAACCATATGTCATGGTTCGGTGGCACAGGATTTGGCCACATGGAGTCAGCCATCCTCAGTGTTTCTGTTCCATGATATTAATGATACAATGTTAACCTCTGATTCCCTTACAGATCTAGAAGAAGCTGCCTCCAGTCTTCAAACCTCATTGAAACAATGAGGGACCTGGCTTATTGGTCAAATATTTTGGGTATTGTCTGGTCGAGTAAGACAAAAGCAATCCCCAAGGCAGTTATAGATAAGATTCAAGCCTTCCCCCGACCCACTACGGTGAAACAGTTATAAGTGTTTGTGGGGCTTTTGGAATATTGGCATATATTCATTCCCCACTTGGCCCAACTGTTGCAGCTATTGCATTCATTGTCTAAAAAGAAGGCCCAGTGGGACTGGTCCCCAGAGTCAGAGGCCCTTTTATGGCAGCCAAGAGGGCTGTTGCACAGGCCCAGATGCTACAAGTAGTGGACCGCTCACAGCCGTTTGACCTCGATGTGACAGTCAACTCAAGTGGGATGGGCTGGGGTTTGTGGTAAGACCAGCATAAGTGGTGGGTCCCTATTGGGTTTTGGTCCCAGACTTGAAAAGGCCTCCAGGACTGCTATTCCTTGGTGGAAAAGTAGCTGGCGGCTGTGTATACCACCCTTCAGGCCTGTGAAGCTATAACTGGGCAGTCTAAGGTGTTAGTGCTCACCACATACCACATAGTAGGATGGTTGAGGTCATGGATAACCAGCCCATGATCAGGGGTACCCCAGACACGCACTCTGGTGAAGTGGGGAGCTTACTTGGAGCAAAAAGCAGAGTTCAGCTCTAGCCCTTTAACTGCAGAGTTGCAGACAATACTGCAAATTCAAATCCTGTTGAATTTGTGTCTGATGCTGATCCTTAGACCACAGTACTACCTAGGGAAGAGAGCCTGTACCTTGAAGGACCAAGTCTCTCTCCTGTGGAGACATGAATCATAATAAAACTTAATTTAAAAATGGGCAGGGACACACTATCTCCACTTCTATTCAACATAGTGCTGGAAGTCCTGGCCACAGCAATCAGCCAAAAGGGGGATTAAAGGCATACAAATGGGAACAAAAGAGATAAAACTCTCACTATTTGCTGATGACATGATATTATATCTAGAAAACCCCATGGATTCAACCAAGAGGCTACTGGAATTGATAAATGAATTCAGTAAAGTCTCAGGATATAAAATCAATACACACAAATCAGAGGCTTTCATAT
>NW_012141302.1:3739583-3740817 GCF_000956105.1 Propithecus coquereli | reverse complement strand
AAAAAAAGGGCAGGGACAGAGCAGCCAATGGGCTGAATTGTGTGCTGTGATCCTGCATGAGCCATCCCCTTTACATGTCTGTACTGTTAACTGTGCCAGGTTTAAAGACCTCACTGTCTGGTTACCTACATGAAAAGCCCATGGTTAGCTAGTAGGGCACTGCCTGGTATGCGTGGCTTTATCTTCCTGCTCATTCGATCTGAAGGTGCACTTGAGGTGCATGTGGTGCAGATGGCCATATGGCTCAGGGAAGGTCCTCCCCACCTTTACCAAAAAACCACATAATTGGAATGCCATGTTCTCCCACTGGTACCAAATGAAATGGACTCTATGGTGATTCCACCTAGCAGCCATCTTTTCCCTGGGGGTGAAGCCATTAAGATAGAGATAGAAGTGAATGCCCTAGCGGAGCATACTGCTCAGGCCCTGAATCAAACCTGAGAGGCCTTGACCCTCCTGGTGGATGAGGTCACTCAGATGAGAAAGATAGTTTTGCAAAACTGCATGGCCCTTGATCTCCTCACTGCAGCTCAAGGAGGCACATGCGCAGTCAGTCATATATACTGAATGTTGAGTATATATCTGATCACCAGGAGGATATTTCCTCTGCATTGAAGGAAGTTGATGGCGAGGTACACGCCATCCAACAGTTAACTGGAGACCCACTATGGCAATGGTGGGAATGTCTCTCATCCTCCTGGTGTTGGACCCTTTTAGTGTTAGGAGCTACTGGTTGTAGTCTGGTAATATTGTGTTTTTCCCTTTATTGTTGTTGTGTCATTTGCGCCCAAGGTGGCTCCCTATGGGTCCGTGTGTCTGCCATGAGACCTATTACCTAGGGGGTGCAATGTAAGGGAAACTGCATTTGTATAGGCAACAGGTTTCTTAGGCCAAACTAAGATGACTGCCACAGTATTTCTCCCAACCCAGCCCCCCCGGTTAGCTGGCCTTCCAGGGAGGCATGAGTCAGCATACTCATGTAACCAAGGTGTTATCTCCTGTGTGAACCCATGTGATAGCGCTTTCCCATGGCATCTTGCCACTATTGTTCGGAGCCATATATAAGTGCTCACCATGTTCTTGGTCATGATTTTTGCCACTGCTGTATTCCCCCAACAAAAAAGAGCATGTCTCACCTGCCCACTGCCACTCACCTTTTCTTCCAAATTCTGAAGGCTGTGCCAGAGCACAAGCTAGCCACAGAGCATCCTCCTCACAATAATATTAAAAAAAA
>NW_012141302.1:3735335-3737706 GCF_000956105.1 Propithecus coquereli | reverse complement strand
CCTGGTTTCTCCACTGTAAGTTTTCTATTTTTTACTTTATAATTAATAGGCAGTGTTAGGGGAAATACTCTGAGACTCCATTAATATCCTATTCCTAATAAAACCTCCATTCACTAATTTTAAATTATTGTAATATTCTAACTCCATTATTCTTTCTACATTTATGTACTAGCATTCTTCCACAAGAAAAAGCTCTCCCTTCTCCCCCATTGATTTATAGTTGTACAAACTCAGATTTTTATTAGTGTATAATTTATTTCTGTCATAATTTTATCCTAAAATTGTCCCATACTTGGCCAGTGAGATCCCTATCAAGTTGGCTTCTTTTAAGTTTTTGATATTGCCTCATCATTCCTTGAACACTTTATGGATTTCTGATACAACGAGGTATTCTAGGATTTTACACTTTCTCTGCACTAGTCCTGGAATCAGCACTTATTCTAAATGTACTTGATTTAAGTAGAAAATGGTATTAGACACTAAGATATGGGCATTAAGTGTGATTAAATAATAAACACACACACATTGATTAGTCTATAATGAGACTTCCAATGTCCACTATCTTTGACATATTTGTCAATTTGCTTATATCTAGAGACAAAAAAGGTGGAAAAGTGGTTTCAGAATTGTTAACTCATACCACTAGGCTAAGCAAACCTTTATTAAGTTAAGCAAGTCTTTCTTTTTAAGTTAAAAATTTGCAAATACACACATCTTCAGTGTATAACTCAATTTTTTTATTGCATATATACACCCATATAACTCATACCCTTATCGAAATATATTAACAGATCATTTCTGTCTCCAAGACAGTTTTCTTTCCAATCCCCCCTGCCAGAGGCAAACACTTTTATGATGTTGTTTTTTCACCATAAATTGTTTTACTTGTTCATAAAAATGGATTCATACAGTATGTACTACATTGTGCCTGATTTCCTTAGCTTACCCTAATGTCTCTGAAATTTGTCAACGTTGTTGCCTGATCAACAGCGTGTTCTCTTTTCAACTGCTGGTAATATTGTTTTATGAACATACCAAATTATATGTATATGACACCATTTGATGATGTTTTGCCAAATATAGTACATTGTTAATATAAGTACCATCATCTCTAAAGCAATATTAACAAATTTATTTTTTTCTATCTTAATAGAGGATTTGGGAAATAAGTCAAAAAAGATTACTGGCAGAAAAGTTGCTAATACAAACTCAATTTACTCCTTCAATGAAAAATGGATCTTAAAATATGTGATGATTCAGAGCAAAATTTTCAATATGTCATTTGCTACAATTTAGTATCAAAGGAATTGAATTTACAACCAAAAAACATAAGTTCTTATCCCAAACCTAGTGCCTAGTAGCCATGTGACTTTGGGCAAGTCACTTCATCTTCCTGAGCCTCAATTTCCATATGTATGAAAAAGAAAATAATAGAATTTCTATCATACAGAAAAATAAAAATCAAATGAGTTTAGTAAATGATAATGAGCTATACAAAGTGTTATGATATTTACCTAAAATACAAAGTTATAATAGCAGTTCTGTGAATTGAGCACCAACAGTTATTTTGTATACTTTTTTTCCCTCACTTCAGAAGTCTAGTGTGAATTGGAAGCTTATAAACTGGTGCCATCAAACTGTCTGGGACTTACTCTGTGACTTCAAGAAAATCAGCTTTGGGATTCAGACTCCTCTGGCCCTGCTATTAATCTAATCTAGTTCTCAGGAAGCACATTAGGAACATAGGTAAGCTCCCAAATCTATCTTGGGTGTCTTGCCTAATGTTTCATGGTATAATTACTCAATCAGAATTTTTATCTCTGGTACCAAAATATCACCCAAGATTTTGAAGTAAGGCCTGAGAGAATCTTGAAACACAGCAGCAACATTAGGCGTTATGTTTCTTATGCTAATTTTAGTCACCATCTTCATCCTCTAGTTCACCCAACATGTTAAACAGATTCATGTCAATTTACTTTCCAGGGGTTATACAATGGTGTTAAGTTATAATCTATATCTAAAGCACTTTCACTATACAATGTTATAGCTTAATGCGAGTTGATAAGAACTGAGTGACTGCAAATGATGTGGATAGATTCTTACAGCTGTCTATGCAATATGAGGTAATCTTCAAATTTAATTCGAGCAATAAAAATTGAACTAAAGAACCTAAGAAATGGGAATTTACTCAAACTAACAAGAAAGCATGAATCAATCCCATTGCTGAAACTGTTCTGGGAAGATAAGAACATGAAAGTTTCAGGAGACAGTTTGCATAAAAGCCCTGCTCTGTGGACTCCAGATGATTTAACATGACTCCAGTTTGCCCATTTTATTCAGTCCCTTCTCATTCCCTGCTTTAGAAATCCAA
>NW_012141302.1:3733018-3734425 GCF_000956105.1 Propithecus coquereli | reverse complement strand
TAGCACAATCTCATAGGGATATGTTGGCTAAAAACTGATCATTCAGTAGCCACCAATATCTGGTAATATATCTTCATCTGAAAAGCCTATTTGCTAGAAAGTATTAATAGAAATTGAAGAGAGACTTCTTGGAAAATATTATTCTTAAAGAATTTGTACAAAGTACAAATTGAAGAGAGATTTCTTGGAAAACACCTTCCAGATAATCCCTGATATCATCTTCGGTCTGTATTGGCCTATCAATTTCCTCTGTTTTGAAAAAAAGAGATCCTCATATTACTTAATTCAAGAAAAATGGTTTGGTTTTGATTGAGATTTCAATTTTATCTCCTGGTGTAAAATTCTGGACATCTGTTTTTTCTCAAGCCTCTTCATCTCATACTTTCCAAGAGGCCGGAAAAGCAGGGAACATCCTGCTTTACTATGGTTCAGATTTTTGCAGGAGTGTTGGATAATTCCATTAAGCCATATATCTTCTCACCCAAGAAGTTCACAAGATTGTGGCTCAAAACACGGCAGCCCTCAATATAATACTGTCCTCTCAAGTTAGAACATGATGTATCAGGGGGAAATATTTTACTATCTGTACAAATCTTTCTGGGATCTTTAATGTAACTAAAACTATTTAAGAAAAAAACATCAAAAAATTAGGTAACTTGACTAATACCATTGTAGTTTTAAGTTCTGTTGGATCTTCAAATTGAGATTGAAATCTGCTCTCTTGGTTTAACTTGGCACACTTGGCTCCCGGCTTAGAGTCCACCACAAAGTCTCATCACAATACCTTTTTTTTTAATATTGGTCTTTGTGCCAGTCCTGAAACGATGTTATCCATAATCCTAAATTCCAGTATCCCTCTAGGTGATATAACAATAATTCAGGTGCAGCAAGAACTAGCTCATGCTGAAATCCAAATGCATATTAATGTGACAAAAGTCAACTACAATATAGATCTTGACTCTGTACCTTGAGAGATAGTCAATCTTACAGTCTTGGCTGAAGGATGACTAAAAAGCAGATGTGAAATAAAAACTTAAAAATCTAACAAATGAAAATTTACCAATACTTCAAAAATCAAATAACCACCCCCATTTCCACTGCTCTGTAAAGAAAAACATATGAAATGTCAGTAAGGAGTTAACTTGAAGGCCTCCCAACAATAAAAAGTACGCCCACCAGGTCATTTTAACTTATTCTTATGCCAGTCTTCTGGATTGCAAAGTCCACCTCAAAATCACCGAAGTCCTAACCTTAACCCTGGCACTAGGCTTATACAAATGCTTCTGTAACTTCCCTTCCTTAGCCATTATGAAAACTGTGCTCTTCATAGCATTCTCCTTTGCACCAGAAAGATTATGAATAAACTCAGCTTGTTTTTTGAGATAGTTTTTGTTAGTGATCTTTATT
>NW_012141302.1:3726990-3728678 GCF_000956105.1 Propithecus coquereli | reverse complement strand
GGTGGAATAGAGGGTTTGAATTAGCCTCTGTTTTTACATTACTCTGGGCTGCTGATTCGGTTGCTCCTGCTAATGCTGCATGGCAGGTGTGCGAGCCTCACTTTCAAGTCTGATATTTCACAAGATAAACTGGCATTTAAATTCCTCAGGCTCTCCTTGGGAGTCATTCAGTGAATATACCAAAAGGATTTGGGTTCGCTATGATTCCTCAAAGGTCAAGTCCTAAACATTTAATGGATATGTGATGATTGAAAGGACTATTTACCATAGATGGTTTAGCCTAGAAAACTTTTTTCTAATTTTGATTACAAATTCTTAAGAATAAAACACTATAATGACTCAACAATCTGCCTAGACAGCATTATTTTAGAATTTTGTGATTATGAGAGGTTCTTATTTTAAATACCTATATTAATACAAGACACAATTGCTTTGGTGTACATTAAATATTTTATCTAAATTCATACTTTCACTATTAAATTTTAAGTATATGTTGGGATTATAGGTATGAGTGTTTTTATACAGATTCATTTTTATAATGGTTTAACTTTTTATCAGTGCCTTTATTTAATAAATATTTGCAAGTTCTACTCCAAGTACCTGATCTACTAAGCATAATGAGTCATTAAGTTCAGGAGGATTTTTAGAGAGGATAATGTCCTCTGTTTATTGGAGATTATAAGTACTTGTTACAAGTAGAAGTCAATAATAAAGGAATCAGATGAAATGACAGTGTTGGAGTTCTCTGCCGAACTAAAAGTCCAAGTAAAAATGTCACTCACATTAGGGCTTTGATAATTTGGGAAGTTTAACCTCAGAGAAAAGGTGCCAATGGTCACTGGCGACAGAGCCTACCGGCTTTGCCTGAGCTGGCTGTTGGCTGTTCAGAAAGTACAGTACATCTTAGATGTCCTGGGATGAGCCCACACGAACCTCAAGGCTGCTGAATCACACATAAACTTTACAAAACAGCTTCTGCTGTTGACTTTTGTTTTCAGTCATAAGCAATTTTGAGGAAAAAGAGCTTAGACAGAATGATTGTTTCTTGGTTAGATCATCAGTGTTCATTCAATCAACATTTATTGAGCACACACTGGATACCAGGAACTAAGAAAAATTTAAAGAGACTATCCCTGCAATTCCCAGAGAGCTGTAAATAAAATAATCAGGATTAGAAGCAAAAATATGTGATACACTGAAATCACATAATAAATGTAAATTAAAGAAAAAGATACCAAAGAGTAGAGATGAAATAAATTCAAATATGAGGCATGCAGGAAGTAAAGAGAGAGAAGTGTTTGTATAGGAAAGCATTACAAACAAGAGTTCTTGTGGAAACAGGAAAGAAAACAGAAAGAATAAATAAAATATCTGAGAAATATAATCATCTGCATATTTAGAAATATGAAAGTATCCAACTAAATATGTTGATTTTTTTTTTTATTCCAGGGTATTGTGAGGGTGCAAACATTATAGTTACACTTTATGTCTTTGCCTCACCCAAGTACGGGTTAAAGGCATGACCCCCCCATACCGTTCTCCCCGTGTCCTTTAGTTGTGGATTTACTCCCCCCATCTCCCTAATCCCTAGAAAGTATTTCTGCCATGTGATCAACCTAGTGTTGATCAGTTAGTACCAATTTGATGGCGAGTACAAATGGATCCCGTTCTTCTGCTCTTGTGGTGCC
>NW_012141302.1:3724845-3726940 GCF_000956105.1 Propithecus coquereli | reverse complement strand
TTTATATTGTAAAATGAAATATATTAATATTTAGAATATTTGCATCACTTAATAAACCAATATTTTCCAAATTACCAATGTATAATGTTAAAAAATCATGTACGTGTGAGAGTTTCATTCAAAGAGCAAGAAAGGCCAGAGAATTTTCATATCACAGAGTACAAAATTCCTTCCTTCATTTATTCATTCATTTATATAGTTTTGGATTGCACTTTGCAACTAACTTTTAAGAAACTAGTAGTTCCAAGTGGTAGTTGTAGCATTAATAAAAGGTGTTGAAAATAATCCTACCTTTTCCAACTGTGAATATATGAAAGAAAATCTTTCTTAATATACATCAAACAAAACAACACATTGCAACAGATTAAATGCAGTATCACATATGAGACTCCAGATGTCTCCAGATGTTCACCAACCATTAAAGAAATTTGCAAAACTGTAAAACAGTGTTACTCTTCCTGTGGTAGGCCAGTTTCTCCAATGGCTCCCAAGATTCCTGTCTGTAATATACATGTCTGGTATAATCCCCTCCCCTAGAGTATGGGCAAAACCTATGACTGTATAACCTCTCTTGATTAAGTTATACTATAAAGATTACAGGATAGTCGCTCTTCTGATTAAGTTACCAAATACAAAACTCCCTCATAACAAACTTAAGAGAGATTCTCCATTGGCTTTGTGGAAGTAAGGTGCTAGGCTGTGAGAGAGTGTGCATACAGTATAATACCCTTGCCATAAACCCGAGTATAGGTGAAACCAATCTGTGGTGTTAGAAATCAGAATGATGGTCACCTTTGCAGAGGCATGGAGAATAGTGACTGGAAGAAACCATGGGGAGAACCTCTTTGTTGCCAGGAATAGCCTATTTCCATTTCTGGGTGCTGGTTACAGGAACTTTAATTCATAAAACTTCAAGTAGCCATATTTGTTGACTTGTGTCCTTTGATGTATGTGTATTATATGTCAATAAATAGCTCTAATTTACTCATTTCCTCAAGCATATTTTACCACCCTCTTATGTAACCAACAAATGCTACAAGAGACAATGTATATTAGATTTCTACTGCTGTGCAACAAACTACTATAAATTTGGCAGCTTAACACATATTTTTCATCTCACAGTGTCTGTGGATTGGGAATCTGGGCACAATTTAACTGGATCTTCCGCTTGGGGTTTCACAAGGATGCACACAGTGTCAGCTAGGGTACATTCTTTTCTGGAGTTCGGAGTCCTCTTCCAAACTCATTAGCTTGTTGGTATAATGTATTCCCTTGTGGCTGTATGACTATAATATTTTCAGCTCCTCAAAGCTACCCTCAGTTTGCTATGTGGCCCTCTTCTTAGACTGCTCATATCACAGCAGCTTGCTTCTTCAAGGCCAACAGAGAGAATCACCCTCTAGTCTTCTAAGGTCCTATCTTACACAATGTAACCTAGTCAAGGGAATGACTTTGCCCATCACTTTGCCCTTATTCTATTGGTTTTAAACAAATCACAAGTTCTGCCTGTACTTAAGAGTAGCTTATGCAAAGGAAGTCGAAGGGATTATTGGAAGCCACTCTAGGTTCTGTCTGTCACACAAAGTATCAATGATTGCTGAAACAACAACAACAAAACAACCATTACCATTATATAGCATTTCTCCAAACCCTAAAATTTTACTTTGCAGATTTACAAAATCAATTTCTATCTTGAGAAGCTTTAGCAAGTCCTTTAGAAAATTTCTTTATAGCTGAGCATGTATAAAATGATTAGTAGTTTTTGGAATAAGAAGTATTAAAATCAGCATGTTCCTGCTGTGTTAATCAGAGATTTCTGGCCTGTTAATTAGTATAAATTATATGAGAAAGTACATTCCCCAGTCTTTTTGATTCTCAACTTTAGGGATTCTGTAAATTTGTCTTTGGTAGGTGCTTATTCTATGAGATAGGGTGTGAGCTAATCCTTCCATGTGTGATACCACAGACTATAAAATATACCAATGAGACCATTAACTAAAAAATTTCCTAACAGTTTTTATTAAGTTTTAGGAAAGTATTTCAACAAGTTATTTTTTAATGACTGATCAGTTAATTGAATGATCAAATCACTTTG
>NW_012141302.1:3720509-3720762 GCF_000956105.1 Propithecus coquereli | reverse complement strand
GCGACCCCTTTACTCCACCTAGAGGCGGAGGCAGGCCCTTTAGCGCAGTGCGTGGTGGGGGCGTCGAGTCGCCTGGCAGAGGGGGTGGTTATGTTGTCCCAGATCACAGTTCTACAAGCGGTCTCCCTCAGTTCACCATCTCCTTGGCGCACAGTGCCGGCGACTGAATGAAACACAGCCACAGGAGAACGCCTGGAAACTCAGCAGAAATATCGATCTTTCTCCCTTTTCTGCCCTTTCGGAGGCGGGGCTT
>NW_012141302.1:3708415-3710029 GCF_000956105.1 Propithecus coquereli | reverse complement strand
AACAGAACATTAGCTTTAATTATTCTCTTATTTCCCTTACCCTGGAACTCATTTTCTCTAAAATCAACCATAGTAGCCCCCTTCGCACCTCTGTAGTGATCCTTCCCCCAATCTAGCCTGTTTACCACTGTAAAAAATGTATTCTCTATGACTTTTGCTATGCCAACTTAAGGTCTAAAATAGATTTTCTATCACTCATATCGATTTTAAGATTTTAATTCTCTACTTTAAATACTTAACATCCACATTGTATCTAAGAATATCTCACTGCTTTTGCCACTCTGAAGTAAAAAATTAATCACTCCTCTTAAATTAGAGACACGTACTCAAAACCTTCCTAGGTCCTAATACATCTCTCTCCTCACAGCCTATCAGCATTCTGTGGTAAATTGATTGTAGAAATAGCCCTGACTCTTCACATATCCCTGTATCTGAAGGACACAACCTATATTAATGACCTTCCACACTGACTCTGAGTTTGGTCACTTGATTTGCTGTGGCCAATAGGTCGGTAGCAAACTAAATGTAAGTGGAAGCTTGAGAAAGTGTTTCCCTGTTCATGTCCTCTCTTGGACCTCTGCCACTACTATGAGAATATGCTGGGGCTGGCCTGCTAGTGGGATGTTAGAGACATGTGGAGGAATTTGGATTGATCCAAGTCAAGGCCGTTCTCAATCAGCCTCACCCAGCCAACACTGAGAGATATATAATAAAATACAGTCAAAATCAGCTGAGTTGAGCTCAGGTCAGCAGATGTGCCCAGCCAACTCATAGACTTACTTGTAAGAAACAAATTGCTGTTGTTGTAAGCCACTAAATTTTGGGACAGGAAGACGGACAGAGCCTAGACATGTGCATCAGAGCTATTTCATGGAAAGAAAATCAGTGTAGTGTGGCCACACTTTGAAGATAATAAAACAAGTTTGGAAGTCATTATCATAATTCAACTTTGATGACCGTGTGAGTAGAAGCAGATGACTAGATCAAGATAGGTTAGAAAGAAACCATTGTCAAAGAAAACAATGACAGCCTTACAATTGAATTTAATTTTATGCAGTGCTATATAAGGAGAGTGCATAAAACAATTGTGAATAAAGACAAAAACAAAAATCCAAAAACAGTTATAGACCAAGTTCACATCAAGCCAAATTTAATGTAGGTTGTCTACCTTTGAATAAATGTAAAAAAGAACCTACCAATACTGCCCTTTATTCACTCATTTATCTAGTCAGCTAATATTAATTGACCATTTATTGGCTGATTTTCCCATTTTCATTTCTAATTTTTGTCCTTTAATTCCTCTTATATCTTAATTGGGTGAGTGTTTTACCTTTTTCTTCTTTAGTTAAAAATCTAGCTATTTATTATTTCATATACTTGTCATTATTTTAATTCGTTAAGTTGTGCTTGTACTTTTTATCTTTATATATATTTTTCTTTTGTTAGCCTTTGGCTTATTTTCTTGTTTGAAAGAACATGCTAATTCATAAAATATCATTTAGCAATACAAGGGCTGGGCTATGACTTTCTTTGAAACTTACTTTAACCATAGGTTTTGAGGCATGGAGTTTGAGTTTTTGTTATTTTTATCATCTATATAATCTTCCAATGATG
>NW_012141302.1:3706197-3708365 GCF_000956105.1 Propithecus coquereli | reverse complement strand
GAACGCCTGGAAACTCAGCAGAAATATCGATCTTTCTCCCTTTTCTGCCCTTTCGGAGGCGGGGCTTGAGTCAGTGGCTGGGACAGACTGTCCGCATGTTCGGGAGAAAAAGTGGCTTCTCACATTACTCTCCTCCTTGTAGGGCATGACCAGCTCTGCCGCGGAGGCAGCCGGGATGACTCAGGCCATTGCCAGGGCAACAAGCCCCAGTGGCTCCAGGCTTTAGGCTCCCCAAATGGCGGCTGCCCACCCACTACGAGTCAGCGCTGGAGCCGACTGCACTGGGAGGGCATACGGAGCCAGGGTCCACCATTGCCATCTCCCAGAGCTTCCTCCTAGAGCCGCCCACTGAACCCGCCACCCCCCCAACACACAGCCACTCTAGACAGAGCTGCAGGAGGACTCTGTGCTGTGTCCCTCCCAGCACCCACCGAACTTTCAGCGATTTCCATAGGCAGAGCCTCTTTTATGGTGTTCCCCACCCCCGATCTGGTCCTGGCGGTTTCCTGTGGCAAGAAGCCTGCCTCCAAACTCCCCTGTGGGCTTAGGCAGCTTCTGATCTGGGAAGCGTCCACTTAGGTCAGTCCCTCCCCACCGATGCTGACCCAGCGCCACGCACCAGAGAATTCAAAATGGACCCCGCTCCTGTCTCCACTCCTGTAGATTCAAGTTTCTGATCTATATCATTTTCCTTCTCCCTTAAAGAACTTCTTTTAAAATTTCTTTCAGGGCGGGTCTGCAGGTGATGAATTTATGTTTTTCTGGGATTTTAAAAAAATTTCTCTTTCACTTTTGAAGGCTAATTTTGTTGGTTATAAAATTCTAGGTTGATGGATTTTTTTCTTCTTTTAATGAGTCCTTCCATACTCCTTTTACTTGTTTAATAATTTTTATTTCAAAATATTAGGGGGTATAAGTGTTCTTGTTACATGAATGAATTGTATAATACTGAAGTCAGGGCTTTTAGTATGCCCGTCACCAGAATAGTGTACATCGTACCCGATAGGTAAGTTTTTCTCCCTTACTCGCATTCCACCCTCCCCTTTCTTAGTTTCCATTGTCCTTTATACCACTTTATGACCATGTATAGTCATCCTTTAGCTCTCACTTACTAGCGAGAACATGTGCTGTTTATTTTTCCATTCCTGAGATACTTCACTTAGGATAATGGTCTCCAGTTCCATCTAAGCTCCTGCAAATGACACTGTTTCATTCCTTTTTATGACTCAGTAGTATTGCATGTTATATAGTCACCACATTTTCTTTATCTACTCATCAGTTGATGGGCACTTAGGTTGATTCTATATCTTTGCAATTGTGAATTGTACTGCAATAAGCATTCAGGTACAGATGTCTTTTTCATGTAATGACTTCTATTCCTTTGGGTAGATAACCAGAAATGGGGTTGCCGGATCAAATGGTAAGTCCACTTTTAGGTTTCTGAGGAATCTCCATACTGTTTTCCATAGAGATTGCACTAATTTTCAGTCCCACCAACAGTATATAAATGTTCCTCTTTTACTGCATCCACATGAACATCTATTTTTTGATTTTTTATTTTTTGTGTGTTTTGTTTTGTTTTTTGATTTTTTTATTAATGGCCATTCTGATAGAGGTTAGGTAGTATCTCATTGTGATTTTAATTTGCATATCCCCAATGATTACTGATGTTGAGTATTTTTTCATGTCTGTTGGTTAATGTGCATATTCTTTTGAAAAAAACTCTGTTCATGTCCTTTGACCACTGTTTAATGCAGTTATTTGGTTTTTTCTTGCTGATATGTTTGAGTTCTTTGCATTAATAGATTCTAGATATTAGCTCTTTGTCAGATGTATAGTTTGCAAATATTTTCTCATTCTCTAAGTTGTCTATTTACTCTGTTGATTATTTCCTTTGTTTTGCAGAAACTTTTGATTTAATTAAGTACCATTTATTTATTTTTGTTGTTGCTGTATTTGCATTTTGGGGTCTTAGTCATAAATTCTATGCCTAAGCTGATTGTCTAGCAGAGTTTTTCCTACATTTTCTTCTAGAATTTTTATGATTCTATGCCTTACATTTAAGTCTTTTATCCATTTTGAATTGATTTTGCATATGGTGAGAGATGGGGTCTTGTTTCCTTCTTCTGCATGTGGCTTCCAGATTTCCCAGCACCATTTATCAAATA
>NW_012141302.1:3703812-3704932 GCF_000956105.1 Propithecus coquereli | reverse complement strand
TATTTTGGGGGGGAAAATTCTAGATGGCAATAAATGAATGTTTATGTTTTAGTCTTTTAAGTATTCTAAAATGTATAATTCAATATCTTCCAGTTTTCAAAATTTTCATATCCATAAAGCTTTAAAACAGCAAAGCACTTTTTAGATATTATAAAATATTTATGCTCTTTACTATTTAATAAGCCATTTCATTATAAATAAAGTACTTAATGACACAACAGATGAGTTTAAATGAGCTATAAAAATGCATGTGACATGATGGTTTACAGTAATTTTTGTTAAATAACAGCTTCAGAGTTTTTTTATGAATGAGTGAGGAAATTATTTAATTGAAGTAGTGTAATACTACATCAAACACAGAGAAACAGAAATTATGATTTTATTTTAGTAGTACTCATTCCAAGTTGGCATGTAAGTCTGATGTGTTATTCCCTGAACAGTGCATGTGAAATAGTCTTCTCTGGCCTAGTTTCAAAGATAAAGAGACTATTATAAAATCATAACTATCATATTTGGTACCTTTTTTAAACAAAACTATACCTTTATTACCTTCTTTAGTCACCCAGTAATGATACACATTTTTAAAACAAAAGTCTGGATACCTTGTGAGCTTTGTCTATAAAGTTGCTCTTTTAATAACTTTGACAGATCAAAGGGCCATTTTATGGAGCATATTACAAACAAACTACAAACTATGGAATTGTCCATTGAAGTTTAATAAAAAGGAAGAATTAAATTTTTAGTCTCAACCTATAATTTGACAGTTAATGTCCATAGATGTCTATCTACCCTTTGATACATTAGAAACATATAAAATAGTTTTGAATTATGAAATTTTAACAACAGAAAGAACACAAGGAAAAACTGAGTTCTAGTAATGGAATTGAAGTAATATGGCTTTTTCTTTTAAGTTTTGAAATGTGTCAACATTTTAGGGTAAAATATTTGTGCTTTAATTGTACCAATAATGTGAGCATGTAGTTATTCTGAAGTGAATTTCTCAATTACCATCTATTCTTTGTACTGCAACATACAAATATACTCCCAGGGTAGCCTCCAATATGAACAAGGAGAGATAAAAAGTTCACACTGTACATAACAATATTGTACTCATCATTTA
>NW_012141302.1:3703274-3703762 GCF_000956105.1 Propithecus coquereli | reverse complement strand
GAACTTTCAGC
The DNA here is from genome assembly GCF_000956105.1 of Propithecus coquereli. Taxonomy (NCBI): domain Eukaryota; kingdom Metazoa; phylum Chordata; class Mammalia; order Primates; family Indriidae; genus Propithecus; species Propithecus coquereli. Next base: position 3,703,751 of record NW_012141302.1, on the reverse strand, counting down.
GATTTCCATAGGCAGAGCCTCTTTTATGGTGTTCCCCACCCCCAATCTGGTCCTGGCGGTTTCCTGTGGCAAGAAGCCTGCCTCCAAACTCCCCTGTGGGCTTAGGCAGCTTCTGATCTGGGAAGCGTCCACTCGGGTCAGTCCCTCCCCACCGATGCTGACCCAGCGCCACGCACCGGAGAATTCAAAATGGACCCCGCTCCTGTCTCCACTCCCCACCACTTTTCGGTCAGTGCTACCACTTCGCACTGACTTCTGGCACTTCCCTGCCTGTGCAGGAGTGGGGTTTGGTAAAGGAAGAGTCGCCTTCCTGTGAGTCAGATCTCACTGCCTGGGCCAGCCGGCCCACGGGCGCGGCCATCCCAGGCTGCACTCCCCACTGTTTGTCCCACACTCTCCAGTATTTGCAGAAGCTTCTCCAGTTCACCTTTTTTTTCCGCAGCACTGCTTGTCCCTCGCTGCTTCTCTGTAGATTCA
>NW_012141302.1:3701302-3703224 GCF_000956105.1 Propithecus coquereli | reverse complement strand
AAGCTCCGAGATTCTTTCCTCTACATGATCCATTCTGTTCTTGAGGCTTTTCATTGTGTTTTGAAGTTCCCTGAATTCCTCCTTCATTGACAAGATTTCTGTTTGGTTTTTCCTTAGTATTTCAATTTCTTTGGAAAATTTTTCATTCATTTCCTGGATTGTTCTTATGGTTTCTTTATGTTGGGATTCTATTTTCTCTTCAATTCCATTCAGTTTCCTTACAATCCCATAATCAGAATTCTTCCTCTGTCAGTTTAATCGTATCATGTATGTTGGTATCAGTTGATGGAGATCGAATATTTTCTTTTTCAGGTGACTTTTCTCTCTGATCTTTCATGTTTCCTGTGTTCTTTCACTGATTCTTTCTCAACAGGCTACTTTGTCAAGGACTAGAGGTGCTATGACTGGTTTATGAACTTAATTTTGGGGGTCCAAAGGGATGTCCTTGGCAGAGCTGAAGAGATGTTCCCTGGTCTTGTGCTGTCTTGGTGGAGTTTTGGCCTGTTGGGTTATCTCTGGCCTGTTGTCTGCTCCTTCTGCTTACGGAGGTTAGTGAGTTTCTTTTCCTTGCTTAACTTTCCAGGAGTTGGGTCACTTTTGTGTGTGTGTGACTCTGTTATCGACTACTTGGTTGAGGTGGAAGGTGTTGGGTTTAACTGTGAGGTTACTCTCTCTTTTGTTGTTTGAATTTTGGGTGGAGGAGTCAGTTGTCAAGGTATTTCAGAACCTTTGAATTGAGCTCTAAAACCCCAAATGGGACATACAAGAGCCTGAGTCTTTGGGAAATGTTTTGCCACTCCCAAGGGCTACTTGAGCCTTGTTACCCCTTTAGATGTGGTGAGAAGAACAGCAGGAATCAGCATGCCTGAGACAGTATACTTCAGAAATTGCTTGATCTGTAGCTAGGAGAGAGCTGCTAATATGTTATTCAGGGCTCATTAGGCACTCTTGCAGAGGAATTCCTAATGGGTGTGTCAATTGGTGCAGTTGCTAAGGACTCTGGTCAAGATTTTCCTTCCCAGACCACTAGCCCCAAAGATGACAACAGCCTGGGCACCAAGCACAAGCTTTTGTGTTATGGTCTTGTCAGGTGTTCAAAACCGATTAGCTGTATCATGTCAACAAACTGTCCCCTTTTGCTTAGATCCAAGGTCGTACAGATTCAGGCTAGTCCTATGGGGAAAGTATTTTTTCTCCTTTCTCCCTACCTTCAGGGGCGGGCTCAGTCCTGGAGGGTTTTGGGAGGGGCGTTGGCCGAGGCTGTTGCAAGGCCCAGCCTGAAAAACGTCTTCTCTCATTTATTTCCTCCTCTGAGGGCGGGTTTTGACCTGCCAGAGGGAGAGATAACCCCCAGAGATAATCCTCCAGATAACTGGAAGAAAGGCACTTCCTGGAGCTATTTGGTGTCTCAGCTTAGGAAGTGGCGACCCTTATTATTCCACCCCTTCAAGGGCTGGGTTGTCTAGTTAGTAAGAAGTACACACTTCAGGGCTGCTAGAGAAGCCCTGCCTAAGGCCCCTGAGGGACCCAGACCAGAAGGCAGCCTGTCCCACTATTCCTCCCCAGCAGATGTGGGGTCAGTCCCTTTGGTAAGCAATATCAGTGGTCAGATCACAGCCAAGGATCATCCACCACCCCTACAGAGTCACAGTCCGGAGAACAGTTTCTCTTATTCCTCCACACTACCAAAGGTGGGGAACTAATTCTTTGGAAGGAGGCGCTGATTACCAAGTCACAGCGAAAATGAGGCTGCAGGACCCCACTGGGAAAACAGCCTCCTTCACTCTCTACTCAGCCCTTCCTGTTGTGAAGTCTGTCTGTTTGGCCGGCAGCTCCGGCTACCAAGTCACAGCAAAGAGGTGACCATGTGTCTCAGCTTGAAGAGTGGCCTCCTTGGTCACTAGACACTCTTAGGGGTGCGT
>NW_012141302.1:3684879-3698586 GCF_000956105.1 Propithecus coquereli | reverse complement strand
ACTGATCAACACCTAAGTGCACATATAGGAATAACATTCATCAGGCATCGGGCAAATGGGAGGGGGAGGAGGGGATGGGTATATATACACACCTAATGAGTGTGATATGCACAGTCTGGGGGATGGACACACTTGAAGCTCTGACTCGGGTGGGGCAAGGGCAATATACGTAACCTAAACATTTGTACCCCATAATATGCTGAAAAAAAAATTGGATTTAATTTTGTGTGTTCAAGGAATTATACCAAGTATCTTACAAGACGCTTAATGTTAACTCAGGCTGTGCCTATAGTACATGCACACCTATAAAGCATGTTAATGAAAGAGATGAGGTGCCTAAACTCTTTCCTCCTAATGTTGATACATTTCTGTTTATTGTTCATTTTTTCTTTCATCACCCACTCCCATATCTCATTTACTTTCTGCAGAGACTATAAAAGAACCTGTGCTTCTTATTCCTTTCGAAGAACTGCCATCTTTTTCCCTACTCAAACTAATCACATCAGCCATGACCTGCAACATCACAAGGGAATAATCAATTTTCAACACATTAAATTTTATTTAAAGCAAATATAAAATCATTAACTGATGGTAGGAAATTCTATGTGACTTAAATAGTCCTGTGCTTCCTGAATTATTACATAAGGCTAACCGGCAATGGAAGGATGCCTAAGTACAGTGATGATGTGCTTTTAAAATAGTGTGATATCTTCTCTACTACCTTTTTTCATATGAGGCTAAGTATTGCCCCATATTATAAAAGGAAGTGATGGAACACAGAATTTGAGTAAGTGGTCTTTCTATTCACTCTAGCTTATTATGAGAATAAATACCTTAGAATTCTTTTTTTGCAAAGTTTTATTTCACTGTAAATCTCACTTGCTACTTTTTACTGAAAAGAACATGCTATAGTCAAATCTTATTTGCCACAATCTGGGAATAGTTGTTCTCAAACAGGCAAAGTGTGCATAGGAAAAAAACTGTTGAAGAAGTCACTTTTTATCCTCAATCTGAAGGGGGAAAAAAGCATATTGTATGAACTCAATAGAATTTTCACACAGTCCCCAGAATGACTTCCAAAGAAACAGATTCTTTCTCAAAGTTAGTTTGAAAATGGGACAAAGATTTTCCTCTAAAGGTGTAAATAGTCAAACCACTACCTGAAGGAGCTATTTTTCCTAGAATAAAATTGTTAAGATCTCAGCCACTTTATGTGTGAAATCTGTCGACTCTGGAATTAGTTTTATGGTCCATAACAAAGCTTTTAGCAAGTACAATTTGAAAAAGAAGTGGAAATTTAAAAAAATGAAACTGTAGAAATTCTTTATATTAAAACCATGGGGAACAAAAAGTTCCCAAGAGGGGGAAAAAGAGATACAATTGTAGAAAAATGTGAATGGTAACAAATAAATAGCCTTAGACTATTCAAGAAACAGATTTTCTATGTTGACATTGACACTAAATTACCAAACATTTCCTACTTCTTAAGAAAATCACAGTAAAGCCTTATTCAAGTTGCTGTATAGAATAAAGGACGAGAGGAGAGGTAATTGTGGCTGGAGTGAAGTTCGATTGAAAAAGGAGCTTTATACAGTTTTGTTTTTCATTTACCATGTTATAATATCTGCTGTTCTATGGGAATTCAAATTTTCACACTACATTACATTTTAATACAATGTTTTCTCCCTGTGTTTTCTGGATTTATGTGCTTGAAGAAAGCAGGGAGAACTCAATTGTGTTAAATAAATACCTTTCATGTATTTCTCTTGGTCTGAGTAGGGGAACAAATACATTGACTCAGCTAGCACAAAAGAGATAACTAAACATTTAGTCACCACTTTGTAGCTCAACATGTCCAATTAAATGGATTACTCATTCAAGCAAAGCAGCTAGCATCTTGTTTAACCAGCATTAAGGGAGTTCCTATTCCACAGGATGTTCTGGGACATAATATCCCTTAGAGGAAAATAACCACGAATTTGGTAGACATGGCTGCCTTTTGAATTTTTCAATTAACTGGTGAATGCATATTTTTTCTCTCCTTTTGAATGTTTTCCTGGAAGTGACTCAATCTTGCCAAATATTCTTGTTAAATTGGGAGTGGGAGGGGTATTTTCCTCTGCCCAGTTGCCTAGCTGTGCTGTATTTCAGCTGATTTAGCCTGGGATTCAGTGGGTATTGGTTATTATTATACTAAAAATTAAAGTATCAAAAATCAACAACCAGTCATGATTTATAGTGGGTTAAGTAGTAACTTTAAGAAAAAGTGACAAAGAAGAGAAAATCATAAATATGCATTGGAATTAAATATTCTGCTCTTTATATATTTCAGCTGTTATCTATCGCTACTTAATTTAGATCTGATAGTCTCCTGATCTAAAATGCAAATTCGCCCCAAATCCTTAATTGGGTTGAAACATTTCTGAGCTCTATTCTTTCGGCCTTGGCACTTCACCTCTAAGTGTCCAGGTAGAAAAGCTTAACACTTCAACTTTCCATTTTAATTATTTGCTCTTCCTAATTGCCCTGCTGATGGAAGCTTATCTAACATAAGGCAATTATCTGTGCCCTTCTTGTTTCCATTTAGCTATAAAATGCTTTAGGCTTTCTTATCCTTTTGGCAAAGGGTAGTTCCTTCTCTCCTTTACACACTTCCTACTACACAAAACAGAAGGCAGTCATAGATACTTATAAGTTGTACATAATTCAGAATGAGTTTATTCCCTTAGTCACCTTCTAGTCATTCACACCTTCCTCATTTGGAGCTCATTGTTCATAGCCTTTGCTAATTACTTTGTACAAAATCACTAAAGATAATAACTTAATGAACCCAGCCATTCTTAGCTGCTTAATGGAGCTTTAACTTTGTCTTTTTACAAATATCTATAAAAAATAGTTTAGAATAATTTAAATCAAATTGTAAAGTATGTTACCTTGCCCAATTTGTGAAATTTAAAAATCTACCTAGGGCATTTAAATTGCTTAAACATATTTCATCATTTCATAATTGTCTGTAGGCCATAGGAAATAAGTAATGCATTTTTTAATTGGCTTCTTGCGATCCAGTCTTTCAAGTTACCTCCCCTGTCCCCAAACTTCATTAGTTTTCTCTCACATATTCATCTGCTCCTCTAACTACCTAACTCTGGTTCTGATGGTGACAATAGGGCTCACTCTGGCACAATATGCAAGTATGTATGTTGAATGGCAGATGAGGTCAAGACAATAATTCTATTTGGGAATTCTACTTCTTCCCAGTAAATTGCACAGCATGCTCACAGTCTTAACATTCCAAAAGGCTCCAGGATATCTAGATGGCTTTTTTTGCTTTCAACACTGGACCCTGCTCTCATCTGAGTAGCAGATCATACTCCCATATTCTACATGGCATAACTCCCACCAGACAAAAAACAGTAGTTCTTTCCTTCCAAGAAGAGTGCCCACAATTTAAAATCAGGAAAAATCTCTTGTCAGAAAATACTAATCTCTCTAGTATTAGATGAAGTCAATATTCTATAATCTCCTTAAAGATAATCTTCTAGGTTTGATTCACCTTTATGTCCCCATAGTATCTAATGTAGTAACTTACATGTAGAAGACAATGAATAAATATATGCCAAACTGATGGATAAAATAATTGAAAAAGCACAATAATTTTCTTAATATTCAGTAGCAACAATAGTGATATCTTCCTTTATTAAAAAATTACATTTGAAAGTATGATAAATACAGTAGAATAGTAAAATTGAGTAAGTCAAAAAACTACAATTGTAATTGAAAGTATGTAAGCAAAATGTTATATTTATTTCATTCTTTTTATAAGGCTTCTCTTTATTTTCAAGGCACAAACACATATACACAAAGCAAATAGCATTCAGGAAAACAAAAAGTTTTATGCAGTAGTTTTATTGACTTGTGTGTCCTGATAGTTCTTGAAAAATGCACACACATATACACATAATTTAAAGCCCATAGATCACAAATGTCATAAAGGTCACCACAGATTAAAGATGCAGCCAGAATCTGCAGCCCCTTGTCTGCCTTCTCATGAAGAAAAACAGTGTTTTTAAATTTTCTTAATGAAGTTACATTTATCATATTCCTGTTCCCTTTTCTTTCTGTTCTCAGTACAATCCTGTCATTTTTAGAGTTGATGTCAATGAACTTGAATTTTTCTTAAGTCAGACTCCCAACTAAGTGAGATGAATGAAATCAATATTCTTCCCTTTACAGGTGAAATGAGTTTGGTAACATATGTAGTACTGTACCTTCCTCTCCTTTTTTCTCCTTTGTACTGCAATCTGTCAAGGTATCGCTTTTGGCACCTGAACGAACACATCTTAATATGAAATTTCAAGCAACAATTCTCTCTAAACGTAATGAAATATTTCAGTCTTTGTTCTTAAAAACCCACAGCTAGATCTATGTTCTTTGCTCCTCCATGAGAATTTATTTCTATTATTTTTACAGGATTCTTAGTATTCACAAGTGATTAATCAGGTCCTTAAGTTCATGAAATATCTGATCTCTACATACAAAAGCCTAAATGCTACTCAATTCTGAGTGCTGACACTGAAAAAAGAGGACTTTCATAAAGGGGATTTCATATTCAAGGCCACCATGCTTCATGGTTTTGCTCTGTATCACAAAGCACCTCTTTGCCATTATTCATGAGCCTTCTTATGTTAAATTAAGAATTCTCTCTGTAATAGTTCTTATAAAAAAATTAACTTTATAAGATTGCTTGATGATGCATTTGTGAATTACAAAATGTGTGCAATATTTTTAAATGTTTGTTAATCCTGAAAATCATGATTATTAACCTATTCTATGTCTATATCCCAATCATATCATATGTCACAACATATGATGATTTAAACAGGGATAAAAAGAATAATTCAGTAAAGAAAATGTTAATCCATGGTGACTAAGAGATTAAAAAGTTATTTTTATTTTCATATATATTCATATTTTTCACATTTTTGAATACTGGTGAGAAGAAATTTTATATTGTTTAATAGTTATAAGAAAAGTCTGGAGGGGTTATAAGATAGAAATTTATTATTCAAACTAATAGATGTATTTGGACTAAGAATTTGGAAATACTCTGTATGTAAAATCAGTCAATTTGGGGAGGCTTTAGGAAAATCAAACTAGACAAGGAGACAGAAACTTCTGAGACTTTAAGTCATTGTTACCACACAGGTGAAATGGGCCAAGAACACAGATGAGTTTTAGTCAAACGGAGAAGAGATTCTGGTTAAGACAGAACTTAAGTATCTTTACTACTTAGAATTCATCCTGTTTCCAACCCCATGCCCACCATGACTTTATAAAAATCACATTATCTGTGAAAAGCAACAAGCAATGGAAATAAAGAGTAATTAGCAAGTAGTTAGTAAAATCCATGTTCTAACTGGCTTGGAGGAAGGTCTGGGGAGTGGTTTGTACAGTGGATTAAAATGTTATCAAGACCAGGTGCAGTGGCTCACGCCTGTAATCCTAGCACTCTGGGAGGCCGAGGCGGGCGGATCGTTCCAGCTCAGGAGTTCGAGACCAGCCTGAGCAAGGGCGAGACCCCATCTCTACTAAAAAAAAATAGAAAGAAATTAGCTGGACAACTAAAAATATATATAGAAAAAATTAGCTAGGCATGGTAGCGCATGCATGTAGTCCCAGCTACACAGGAGGCTGAGGCATTAGGACTGCTTGAGCCCAGGAGTTTGAGGTTGCTGTGAGCTAGGCTGACACCACGGCACTCTAGCCCGGGCAACAGAGTGAGACTCTGTCTCCAAAAAAAAAAATGTTATCAAAATGGGGCAGACTTGTATGAATACTAAAGGATTTTATCAAGCCTAACAATTTAGGGAATACTTGAGTATCTCAGACCTGTAGTATCTCTCAATGTAGCCAATGTAGATAATACTTGTGTATACATGTTGGCTCTCCTGTGTCTATTACTGATTTGGGGAAAAAAAGACCTGCACTCATTCTCCAGGTTTGTTACTGCCTGTAAATGGACTGAGGAGCCAAGGACTGTGATTGCCATTTGAGTGGATTATTTTCTCTGGAACTCACTGCCACCCACAAAAATTGAATGCACCTGGGGGATAGGATAGCCTAGCAGGAAAACAATGAGATTACAAGACCTGCCTCCTCAAAACCCAGTGAAAGGGGCCACAGAATAATCAATGTCAATAAATCAAAAAAAGAAACTATCAGCACTTACATTTAAAAAAAGGGCACAAATTTTTTACTATAAACTTTGAAAGCTGTAACCCAAAGAGAAGAGATAGAAGACTCAAGGAATTAATTCTGTGCAAATAAATTTTAAAACCTGGTATAAATGGATTACTTTTGAAAAAGATATTAAAATATAAACCTTGGCAACTGCTTATAAATATTAATGTTTCCACACTGCTGGCTTCAACAGTTGACATCTACCTCCATTCTACCTTCTAAATCTCTCACAGCTACATCAATTTTCCAGAAAGTAATTGAAATCCAGAGTCCTAGCTACAAGGGAGTCTGAAAGACATAATTTTGGGTTCTCTGATTTATTCATCTAGGAAAAAAATGGAAGCTAATCACTGTGGCTCCAGAGTCCATGCTATACTGCCTCTAATGCTTTGGAGCTGCTATTAACATTTAAAGAAAATAATTTTTTTACTTTTCATACTTAGCCACATGAACGTGTTGTCAATTATCTATATCAAAAATGACATATTCTACTATCTATATTAATTTTCAAATATCTAAAAACTTAGAGAATATACACAAAACATAACAATTATCCATTTTTCTCTAATACATTAATGGTAGACAAAAACATGCAGTAAATACTTTAGATCATTAGTTACTTGATATCATGTCATAGTCCTTTTTGTGGAGTGGTGACCTCAGAGATACCTAAAATCTGGAGCTATAGAGAGATGTCCCTGGGGGATGATAATATCTTCACCCCATTCTCCAGTATATATCAGAATTTTTTTAATAATTTCTTGCATCTTGTAAGGCAGTAGACACAGAGCCAGATCTCTGCAATAGTCAAGTGGCTTAGGTTGCACAGTGGGGTACAAGGAGAACTTACCTGATGGAATCCTCACTCTATGCATTGAAACTATCTTACCAATTGTTCCTTTGTGGAACTTGAGAGGACCTGAGAACTCATGGCTCTGTATAACATTATCTCTAATTTCTTGTTTTATTTAAATGACTTCTTATGTTCTCTATCCATTCAATTTTTAAAAAACTTCAAAATCTCTTCCTAAAACTATTGATATCTTCTTATCATTCATTCCATTTTGGGGAGAATAATGATGCAATCTGTGAACTAATAAATGAGATCTCTCAGACAGTAAAAAGCCTTATTTATGAAACAGAATGCAATTGGATTGATTTTAATAAAATTTTCAGGGGATTTAAAAATAATACTTTCAAACCAATAACATTATTATAAAGAAAATCCTACTTTTATTAAAATATTAATAGTAAAGATAAAGACAGATGAATTAATTTAAAAACCCATTGCTAGTCATCTGAAATATTTTATAATATTTAACTTATTGCTCTTCTCAGTCTAATTTCATCCTTTTTCCCTCCTCCTAACTTCCAGCCCAACTTTCTAACAGTTATAACTTAATTCCAATTCTTGCTCTCCTTTTTTCTTCTGTAGTTTCTAGAGACCAGATATAACAAGGGCACGTGTGGGTTGGATCTAGTTATACGTGATCTCACAACAGTCGCTAAATGCAGTCTATCTCTCTTTGGGAGACTTAATAATTCAACAGTTATTTCTCCAGATTACTAACCTGAGGGTACCAACAGATTGGTAGGGGGACATTAGTTCTATGAAATAAGCTTCCTAGCTTTCTCCCGAATCAAAATGGAATGAAAGAAACTTGACTTTTCTCCCATTGCTGACTTCATCCTGTTGCTGCGTGACATTAATGTCTCTGCTTGGCTAACTGTCCACCTCTCTTCCAAAGAATTTTTGTAACATTTGGACAACTTGCTCACTATTTCTGCTGCTACCAACCAAATACAACTGCACCCACCTATGGTTGCTCAACCTGAAGGTCTCTTCTACTGTGGGTAGGAAGCTGCGTACCACGTAAGAGCCATAAATAGCAGGTAGGTATACAATAGTGTAGGTATAGAATGGGAGGCACACGGTTTCTTTTAGTCTGTTGTTTCTCCAGATGCCAAGATAACAGGTTGGAAGATGAGTACCTTATTAGATGTTCAAAAATCATAAGTATCCTCCCTATTTACATGAATAAAGGGAGTCCTCAGTCATTCCTTGTATAGTCTTGATTCTTTCTCCCAAATGAGGTATACATAGACAAGAATTTTCAGCCTTTCAGGAAGATTAATTGCATTGTGTTATGGGCCACTTACCATGTAACATTCATCGACCTGAATATTATCAGATATTCACTAAAGATACAGAATGGCTTCCTTAAGAACAATCAGGCTACAAACATACATACACATACACACTCCCACAAATAAATAACCAATCATATCTCAATAATGCCCAAATCATAAACTGGTCCCATGCATTTTATAAACAGCTTTCACAATTCTGTAACTAAACTATTAAAAGTTGACATGGTACATTAGACAACATAGATTCTTAATAAATCCTTTCCCCTTTAGGCTACCACTCTTTTCTACTTTTTCACTCTAAACACTTCCCCTGAAAGAGTAGTTGCTGTATCTTTTTCCTGAACACACACTCTCTGCTCAGCCCACAGCAGTCTGTTTTCCACTCCCATTATTTCACCATTGACCTCCGTATCACTCACTTCACCAGTGAATTTAAGTCCTCATTATTTGACTCTTAAGCATTTAATATTTTCATCCATTCCTCATTCTTAAATATTATTTTCTTTGTCTATGTCCATGTCACCTCAGTCTTTTGTTTCCTCTCATCTCTATTTCACCCCTGCCCCCATCATCACATCTTTGCTACCTAAACTCTAATTCCAAGATTGGATCTGAGGTTCTTTGATCTTCTCATTCTACTCTCTTTCCCTAGGCAACCTCATCTACCCCCTTCCTTCAACTTTAATTATATTCTAAAATTCCATAACCAACAAATAAATATCTCCTACCTGGAATCTCTTCTCGAGTCCTGGCCCATATATTTGACTGCCTATTGGACATTTTTGTTTGAGTGTCAAAGGCTCTGCAGGTCTGTAGAAGCTGTATGGTGTTTGCCTGTATCTCCTCAATCTACCTCGGTTGATTGTGGTCTATCAACAGTGGCACATACCAACAACCTCCTGTGGCTCTGTGCCTGAGGAAGTATCAGAAAGTTAACCACCACAAAGAGCCTTTTTTTCTTATCCAAAGGCTTAACCATCAATTGGTTTCTTTAAACCACAAAGGTAAGAAGTCTTAGGTCATTCTCTTAATCTTTTCTTTCAATCTTACATATATTGCCAGTTCAGATACTAAGCTTAAAAACTGCATGATCTATACCTCTTCCTTTCAGCCACACCTCCTTTCTATTCTGCTCATTCCTTAGAATCACTATGGCTTTTACTTCCATCTAGCCTTTAAGGAAAAATTCTAAACCACATAGTAATGTTCATTACAAAAATTTTGCCAAAAATTTTGAGCTCAAAATTAAAAATTGTATCAAACATGATAAAATTGCAAAGAATGTTGTGCTCTCCAAACATTTTTACTATAAGAAGGTTTTTTTTAGAATGTTCTAATATTTATATATTTATATTTATTTCTTGATTAATTATATCCAAGCATTAAAATATTATATTCAGTAGATAAAAACACACAAAAAATTTTTAAATAAAATAGATTAAATCAAAATATTTTCAAGTTTTTAATTTTCTAACAATACAACTGCTCTCATTAGAATATTTTTATTGATAATTTTCACTGAAAATGTTATTGACTCTGCTTAATTATTTTTGAAAATTTTGTTTTTACATTTAGTGATAGACCAATATAACTACTCACTTATACCTACAGCAAATGGCTTCATAAAAACAGTCGACTCATATATAATCTAGTACCTCCTGAGAATACAGTAAATAAGTTCTCAGAATGCCAGGCTATTAATGAAGGTTGCTCAAAAAAGAAGCTTGAGTGTGAAAAGAGAAGTTTTGGGTCGATAAAAAAACTTACATGCTGAAATTGAGGACTGACAGCAAAGGTGCAGAGTTAGAGATATGCAGTCAAAGAAGCTTGCAAAGTTGTAGATGAGAGATGGCAAGAACAGAAATTCAAAAGGGAAAAGAACAAGCTTTTGAAGATTTTGTGGGGAAAAAATAGTGACAGGATTTTATAAGAGATGGAACTGAGTAAAAAGAAGTAGTTTTTCCTTATGGGTTTCTGAAATGGTAGTGCCCACTGTGACAGTGAAGTGTAGAGAAGAAGGATGATAGAGAATATATATTTTATTTTCGTTGACAAAGAAAGATAGCCTGTGATAGCCAGAATGACAAGAATGAATTTATCAAAGACATATTGCATATTACCACCTAGATCAGGTGAAAACATCATCATCAACAATGATATTAAAACATATAGTGTACATAAAGAAACAGACCTTTGGTTTGGTTAAATATGACTAAGGTTTATCATTAGCTAATTTAGTCAAAATTGTGTCCTAAGCATCTCTCAAGCACTTTGTTAGGAACTAGGGGCACAGGAGGAATTAAATTGTTCCTACCCACAGAGAGGGAGTCAAAAAGACTGGCAAGTAAATACACAATTACAGTGGAGTGATATGAGAGCCAAAATAAGCAAGCACAGCATGTGGTCAGAATGCAAAATAAGACACCAAACCCATGGCAGTGATGTTAAGAAGATGAGACTGAAAAACCACGAAGACATAGTGAAGACAAAGTGGAAGGGCAAGCATTCCAAGCAGAGGGAAGGGATGTACGAAGGCCAAGAGGCAAAAGGGAACAGTTGTGTTAGTGTGATGAAAGTATATACATTCCATGAAGAAGTTCAAATTTGATAGAAATTAAGACCAAGAGGGAAGCAGGGGCCAGATCCTGTAGAGCCCTGCAAATGCTGTGCTTAAGAGTTTGGGTTTTATTTGAACTATTGAAGAATATCAGGGAAAAGAATGATGCCAATATTTTATTTTCAACTTAAGTCATGGATATGTTTAAAATTTCCCAAGGAAAGAGGAAGCAGCAAAGGCCACAGATATGTTGGATCAAAGGCAAAAGAGTAAGGGATTATATTACGGAATTCAAGGGAAGAGAATTTTTCAGAAATAAGAGTGATAAATATCAACAAACACTAACATAACGTAAATATGACATAGGCACAGATGTGTCTATTGTACTTAGTAATACAGGACATTAGTAAAAACAGGCTCACTGACTGACCTAGAGGGGATGGAAGTCAAATTTCGAAAGTTTATGTATGAATGGAAAACGAAGTAGAGAAAAAGAAGTGAAGACACATTCAAGAAGGTCTTATCTGATGAGGAGTTACAGTTCACAGAGCTGGGAATGAGGTAAAGAGAGGGGTTTGTGGGCAAAGGGGCCTTAAGTATATTTCAAATACAATGGGAAGAGGCTAGTAGAGAGGAAAATTTAAAGATACCAGAAAAAAAAAAAGATTGATGGAACAGGGTCCTTTAATGAAGGGAATTCACTACTGCCTTAAATAGTAGGAAAAGTAATTATTTTGATGAGGAGAGAACAAAAAGAAAATTATGGATATAAATTCATGTCCTTTTGAAGGTAGGATGACAGGAAGTTAAGGGGAGATCTCTACGATTACTTCAATTCTTAGGAGCTAAGTCATGTTCTGAGAAGAGGGTGGAGTGACGTAACACAATAATAAGAAAGGTTTTTTAAAATTGCTGTAGAAAATGGATAAAAAGAATGGCTAATAAAGTAGAAATATTAATACCTTCTTCTAACAGCACAGTTAATGCTGAGGATCAAGGGTTTATTATGATAGAAAATTTGCATTATTGTGTCATTTTTCCAGCAGTCATTAGAATGCTGTAAGTAGGACAAGAAAAGACAATTGGTTGAGACAGAACTTTGTTTTGCAAGAAGGATGAAAAAAAGTATGGCATGTGCTCCAGCTAAAGACGTCTTGTCTTTCACCCCTGGATTTGAGGAGTGATGGGAAGGAACAAGAAAGTGAGCTTTAATGTTTAATCTAAAAAAAATATTAACGTGTTCCATTATACTGGGTGCAATTAAAAGGTTAAAGAACTTGAAGCAAGTATGTAGCTAGGTTTATAACTTGACTAGCATATCTTAACTACTACTTAGAAAACTAATGCCCAATTTTTATTAAGTAAGCTACCAAGGATCACACTGTTAAAAAAATTCAAAATTGAAATCCAAGCCCAGGTCTGACTGATTTAAAAGTTTACAGTCTTTCAAAGTGACATGTTCTCTTTCTGTGTGGGAGAGATGCATGGATGTTTGCAGATATAAAGTGGAATATTTTAAAATAAGAACTTAGAAGTGGTATGATTGTGGATAAGGAAAATATCCAAGGAAGATCTTGGGAGTGCATAGCTGAAATGGAGTGAAGGGATGGTTAGCTAATATGGTTACAGTACTGTAAGCATTGAATATTGACCTCATATTGGAGGATGGCAGGAGACAGTTCAGAGGAAAGAACTGCAGAAATACCAAAGTCTCAATAAGTGACCAGGAATGATGAGGAGATCAGAGGATACTCTCAACAAGGAAAGGTAGTGACATACATAGTTAGCTGGCTTCATCTTCAAAGAAATATGACTGTTGTATATATTAGAGGCCTAGAGAAAATAAAATCACAGAATCTAGACTTGGAGAGTGGTAAGGATGCTGACTCCACTCCCAATATTGAGTTGTCTGGCTTGTAAGATAATGAGTAACATTAATTGAAAGGCCCATAAGACATGTTTTTTGGAGCTAAGATTCAGTTAAGGTAGGGAGATTTAGAAAAGAATCTAAGAAGTTTGTACCACAGAATAAGGATTTCAAAAGGCAAAAGAGAAAGGTTATAGAAAAAGGAGAGCTATGGAAGTTGGTCAAGAGAAAAGAAAATGGTTGCAAGTACAGAGTACTTATTATTAAAAAGCTAATATTTGGGTAACAACTAAAGATAACAGGTATCAGAGGCATAAAGTTGACCACAGTAAGCTTTTCCCAAACGAAAGACACAACAGTTTCCTAAAGCAAGGACAGGACTTGTTCTTTGGGGGAAGAATCATAGTCATCATAGATTGACTAACTGCCAAGAGAAGCCAGCAGATGCGAGCAAGCACACAGCAGGATGAGTCCCTGGGGGCCTGCAATGTTCGAGCCCCTAGTCATTCCCGCTAGATCAGAACTGACTCAAGATTACCGAAAGAAAGCTACTTTCAAGATTTTCTCACTCATGTCAAGGACCTGAAAAGTTTCTTCTTCAAAATTTTTAGAGTTCTGATAAATATTTTTTGTTTTCTGAAATTATAATTTATCTACAAAACCGGTTATCTTTAAGAAAAATTAGATTATATTTGAATGTTAGAGTTTTATTAGATCACATCTATAAGCTGCACATTTCTGAACTTAAAAAGTATTCATTTATTTTATCTAGCTTTGAATCAAGTTTGAAAAATGTCAAGGTCAGTAAATTGTATTTATCTGTAGAGAATGAGTCAGAAATGGTCTCAATACTATATTAAATAATGTAACCTTAAGCTAATAAATATTACTA
>NW_012141302.1:3678783-3682604 GCF_000956105.1 Propithecus coquereli | reverse complement strand
AATGAAACAGAAATCTTAAAAGTTAGAAATACATGTGCTGACCTGAAAAATTTATTAGAGGCTCTCAAGAGTAGAATAGTTCAAGTAGTGGAAAGAATTAGCGAGCTCAAAGACAGGTTACTTGAAAATACACAGTCAGAAAAGAAAAAAGAAGAAAGGAAAAGGATTGCCTAACAAAATATAAAAACAACCTAATTATGCACCTCAAGGAACTAGAAGAACAAGAATAAACCAAGCCCAAAAATAGTAGAAGGAAAGAAATAATAAAGATTAGAACAGAAACAAATGAATTTGAGACTAAAAGAATACACAGCTCAACAAAATGAAGAATTGATTTTTTGAAAAGATAAATAGAATAGACAAACCTGTAGCTAGATTAAGAAAGAAAGGTAGAAGACTAAAACAAATAAAATTAGAAATGAAAAAGGAGACATAACAATTGAGACCACAGAAATACAAAGAATCCTTAAAGGCAATTATGAACAACTATATGCCAAAAAATTAGAAAAACTAGAAGAAATGGATAAATTCCTGGACACACAAAACCCACCAAGATTGAACCATGAAGAAATAGAAAACCTGAACAAACCAATAATGGGTAATGAGATCAAAACTATAGTAAAAAGTCTCCCATTGAAGAAAAGTCCAGGGCCTGATGGCTTCACCACTGAATTCTACCAAGCATTCAAAAAAAATTAATACTAATTCTACTCAAACACTTCACAAAAATTGAAAAGGAGGGAATACTTCCAAACTCAATCTCTAAGGCCATCATTACCCTGATACCGAAACCAGGCAAAGACACAACAACAAAAGAAAACTACAGTCCAATATCACTGATGAACATATAGATGCAAAAGTTCTAAACAAATTACTAGCAAATAAAATTCAACAATAGTTTAAAAAGATCACTGATCACAATCAAGTGGGATCATCTCAGGGGTGAAAGAATGGTTCAACATATGCAAATCAATATGTGATACATCAAATTAAGGGAACCAAGAAAAAAACACATGATCATTACAATAGATGCTGAAAAAGCATGATAAAATTCAACATCCCTTTATGATGAAACGCCTCAACAAACTAGATATACAAGAAATGTATCTCAAAATAATAAAGGTCATATATGACAAACCCATAGTTAACATCATACTGAACAGGGAAAAATTTAAAGCCTTTGCCTTAAGATCTGGAACAAGACAAGGATATTCGCTTTCACCACTGTTAATCAACATACTACTGGAAGTCCTGGGCAGAGCAATTAGGCAAGGGAAAGAAATGAGGGGAATCAAAATTGTAAAGGAAAAAGTCAAATTAGCCTTGCTCATAAACGACATGATCTTATATTTAGAAAACCTAAAGACTCCACCAAAAAAATTGTTAGGTCTGATGAACTAATTCAGTAAAGTTGCAACTTACAAAATCAACATACAAAAATCAGTAGCATTTGTGTATGCCAACAATGAACAATCTGAAAGAGAAATCAAGAAAGCAATCCCATATAAAATAGCTATGAAAAAACCATAAAATACCTAGGAATTAATTTAATAAAAGAAGTGAAAGATCTGTGTAAGGAAAACTACAAAACACTGATGAAAGAAATTAAAGAGGACACACAAAAAAATGGAAATATATTCTATGTTCATGAATTAGAAGAATATTGTTAAAATGTCAATATTACACAAAGCAATTTACAGATTCAATGCAATCCTTATCAAAATAAGAATTCCTCACAGAAATAGAAAAAACAATCCTGAAATTTACGCAGAACTAAAGACCCCAAATGTCAATGCAATCCTGAGCAAAAGCCACAAAATTGGAGACATCAAACTACGTGGCTTCAAAATATACTACAAAACTATAGTAACCAAATTAGAGTAGTTACTGGCATAAAAATAGATACATAGACCAATGGAACAGAATAGAGGACCCAAATATACACCTATACATTTACAGCTGACTCATTTTTGACAAAGGTGCCAAAAATATAAAATGGGGAAAGAAGACTCTCTTCAATGCAAGGTGCTGGGAAAATTGGATAAGCATATATGGAAGAATGAAACCAGACCCCTAATTCTCACCATACACAAATATTAAATCAAAATGGGTTAAAGACTTAAACATATGACCTAAAATTATGAAACTACTAGAGGAAAACATTAGTCTGGGCAATGATATTTTTGTGTAAGACCTTAAACACAGGAAGCCAAAGCAAAAATAGAAAAATGGGATTACAGCAAGCTAAAAAGCTTCTGCACAGCAAGGAAAACAATCTAAAAAGTAAAGAAACATTGCAAAGAATGGGAGCAAATATTTGCAAGCTATCCATCTGATAACATATTAATAACCAGAATACACAAGGAGCTCAAACAATTCAATAGAAAAAAATATGAATAATCCAATTTAAAAATGGGCAAAAGCAAAATAATCTACAGATTCAATGCAATTCCTATCAAAATACCAGTGTTATTTTTCACAGAACTAGAAAAAACAATCCTAAAATTCATATGGAAGCAAAAAGGAGCACAAATAGCCAAAGCAATTCTAAGCATAAAGAATAAATCTGAAGACATCACATTACATGGCTTCAAATTATACTATAAGGTGATTGTAACCAAAACAGCATGGTACTGGCATTAAAAAAACAAACAAACAAACAAACAAACAAACAAACAAAAAAAACAAAACAGAGATCAATGTAAAAGAATAGAGAATCCAGAAATAAAGCCAAATACCTACAACCAACAGATCTTCAGCAAAGCAGACAAAAACATACACTAAGGAAAGGATGCCCTATGCAATAAATGGTGCTGGGAAAATGGGATAACCTCATGCAGAACAATAAAACTATTAATAGATCCCCATCTTTCACCACATACAAAAATTAACTCAAGATGGATTAAAGAATTAAATGTAAGATCTGAAACCATAAAAATTCTAAAAGAAAGCCTAGAAAAAACTATCCTCAATATTGGCCTAGGCAAAGAATTTATGACTAAGAACCCAAAAGCAAATACAACAAAAACAAAAAGAAATAAATGAGACTTAATTAAGCTAAAAAGCTTCTACACAGCCAAAGAAATAATCAACAGAGTAAATAAAAAACCTACAAAATGAGAAAAAATATTCACAGGCTATGCACCTGACAAAGGCCTAATATCCAGAATTTATAAGGAATACATACAAATCAACAAGAAAAAAAAAAACTCATTATAAAGTAAAACACCTGCACTTAAATGTTTATTGCAGCACAATCCACAATTGCAGATGTGGAATCAAAGACATGGAATCAGCCTAAGTGCCCATCAATCCATGAGTGGAAAAGAAAATGTGGTGTGTGTGTGTGTGTGTGTGTGTGTGTGTATCATGGAATACTACTCAGCCATAAAAAAGAATGAAATATGCCTTTCGCAGTAACTTGAATGGAATTGGAGACCATTACTAAAGTATCTTAGAAATGGAAAAACAAACATCACATGTACTCTTTAATAATTGGAAGCTAATCGATGGGTACACAGGAGCACAAAGAGATATAAAGGTCATTGGAAATCAAGAAGGCAGGAGAAGGGGTGGGGTAAAAACCTATCCATCAGGTACAAAGAACACTATTCAGAAGATGGGCACACTAAAAGCCCCAAGTTGGGCACTATAAAAGGTATCCATGGAGCAAAAACATTTGTACCCCCTTTATATTTTGAAATTAAAAAAAAGACATGAACAAACATTTTTCAAAAGAAGAGAAACAAATGGCCAATAAACATATGAAAAAATGCTCAACATCACTAATCACCAGGGAAATCCAAATTAAAACCACAATG
>NW_012141302.1:3676484-3678733 GCF_000956105.1 Propithecus coquereli | reverse complement strand
TGTTTAGCCTTTTTATAAAAAGTATTTAACTCATACCACCAAATAAAATTAATATGCAATACCAAAGGCATTTTCACTGACTCTCTAGCTCCCTGGAGGGACACAAGGATCATCTCCATCTATTCTAAAAGTCACACAGTGGGTGTCAATTTAAATTAAGGATAATATGCATTTATGTACTACTCCAAAATTGTAAAAAATACTGATGAAAAATAATTACATTTTAAGTGCATTTGAATTAACCCTCTATTTTTAACTTGGAACAAAAAAACAAAAAGCTATTGTATGCTCTAATGAGCACAATTTTACACCCTGCTATTTGGAAACTGATTTTACTCCATCCTAAATAAGTAGATTCTCTGTAGTCCTCCCCTGAAGAGAGAGTGATAAATGTTCTTTCATTATTTTGAAAGGAAGAAAACTGAGACCCCTACCACAACCAGGTCCCCAACCTGGTGTTAACTGATAGGTTCTAGGCCACTGTGGCTAAGATAATGGTTCTCCCACACTATCCTTTAATCTATTCTTGCATAAATGATCCCCTAAAGACTACAATTCTCGGCTACGTGTGGCTGTATGATTAAGCTTTGTCCAACCGAATGTGAAGAGAAATGATATAAGCAACTTTCAAATGTGTCCTTAAAGGAAGGAAGGATGAAACTTTCCTCCTCCTTCCTCTAACTTACTAGTTTAAACTTGGACATGTTAGGGGGCCATGTTGGAACATGCAGATAAAGGGTAACATTCTGAGGATGGAAGAACAACAACAACGTGAAGAATCCTGAGTCCTTGTACCCCATGAAGCAGATCTCTCCCATGTGGACTGTTACATGACAGTGAAACAAATCTCCATATTACAGATGAAACCATATCCTAACAAAAATTGCTTCCATATTTTCTAAATTCACTGTTGTATGATGTTGGTGACTTATGTACTTGGCATAAATGGTAATCTCAGAAGAAGAGCTATTTCTTTTCTCTGTGGTTCCAGATAGTATAAAGCTTTCTTCTGAATCAGTAAGAGAGAAGTAATGTATAAAGCACCCATCACCTCTATATAGAACAACCCTAGAATAGAGCAAATCCAAATAAATGACCCAGTCCCTAAATGTGCAAGAACATTGCATAATTTTCACCTTCATAATAAACACATTTTTTGGTGTGGAAAAATTCTTTCAGGCACCAAAAATCTTCATCTAGTAAGTCAGGCAGTAGGTTGATATTCAATAAATAAAAGGATTGCTCCACAATGGTGATGTACAGGCAAGTTGACTTCACTCCCCTGACAGAAACCCAAAAACAAATATATAGCACCAAGATTGTCACTAGCAATATTACAGAACTCAAATGTGAGGATGAGACACTTCCCATAGCCACAGAGAAGTAAAAAAACTTTGATCACACAGTAAGAAAATCAGACTTCCATATCTATGATGTTCCTCCTCACAATCTGCCTAGCACCAAGTGTGCAGAACTTTTTCCTTGACTTATGGTTTCTACACTGGAAAAAGTGAGACCAAGGTAAACAATTAGCTTCCCCACAATCTTGGGTTCCCTGATAGGACATCTGTTCCTGCCTCAATCCACAAAAAGCATTCTGAGTGCCTGAAGGGAAAGCCATCCCTTAGGACAGCCAGAGACAAACGAGGAGAAGGGACTAGCATCCCAAGCCCTGGAAACTCTCCCCTGTAACTTGGCCAAAGGAGACACCAAATCAGAGTAGCAGTTCAGCAGCATCATGCTGTAGATCATGTTTGTGCCCACAGGTCGCCTAGGCATAAACCACTAGCCAGTCTTCCTACACTGTTGGGATATCCCTTCTGGGACCACCCTCTTCATAGGCAGGCAGTGCTGTGATCATTTACTAAAGCCAAGGCAACCCTGAGCTTAAGGCACCATCTAGTGCTAAAAAGGAAGCAGCAACCTGGAGGGTAAAAAACAGAAATTCCCCAGATAAGTTACAAAGAATCTCTAAGCAAACATAACCAATAAAAACCAAAAGAAGCCAAACAGAGAAGACTGGAATGAATAACTAATTCTTCAATGCAAAGACACAGATGTGCATCCTCAAGAAATAATAACAAACAGAGAACTATATCCTCCTCAAATGGGCAAAGCAAGGAACCAGTGACTGACCCTAATGAGACAGCGGTATGTGAGCTCTCTGATCAAGAATTTAAAATATAAATTTTAAGAAAACTCAGTGATCTGTAAGGTAACACAGAAAAACAATTACAAAATGTATTAGC
>NW_012141302.1:3670372-3672729 GCF_000956105.1 Propithecus coquereli | reverse complement strand
CAGGGAAATCCAAATTAAAACCACAATGAAATACCACCTTACCCCTGTCATAATGGCCATTATTAAAAAGTCATAAAACAATAGATGCTGGCACAGATGGGGTGAAAAGAGAACTCTTATACACCGTAGGTGGGAATGTAAATTGGTACAACTCCTATGGAAAACAGCATGGAGAGTTCTCAAAGAACTAAAGATCTACCATTCAATCCACCAATCCCACTACTGGTGATCTTTCCAAAGGAAAAGAAGTCATTTTATAAAAATGACACCTGCACCCATATGTTTATTGCAGCACAATTCACAATTGCAAAGGTATGGAACCAACCTAAGTGTCCATCAACTGATGAGTGGATAAAGAAAATGTGGTATGTATACACACGCACACATACACACACACACACACAACAAATATATATGCCCCATGGAATACTACTCAGCCATAAGAAATGAAAAAATGTCTTTTGCAGCAAGTTGGATGGAATCGGAGACCATTTTCCTAAGTAAAGTAACTCAGGAAAAAAAAAACACACAAATATGGCATTTTCTCATTTATAACCAATAACTAAGCAATGGGAATGGATGGCCATGCCACCAAGATCCCTTTGTCAGTGTTGGTGACAGCTCCCAGCTGAGTTGCTCTCTGAGAATTTCTCTCAGCAGAAGAGAGAGCTACTTTGCCAAGTTTATTACTCTTCCCCAGGGGTGGCACATATCTAATAACTGGCCAATGTAGTGTAATAAAAGCCTAGCTCCTTTTTCTCAAAGTAAAATAATCTACATCATACAGAAGGAAGAGATTTAATCCTTTACCTGTATCACAATAAAAATTCCAAACAGTCCCAACAGTATCCCTGATTTGTACCACATTGGCACTGAAATCTTTACATGTATCAAAGCCACTAAGATTAGGTAATTAGAACTCAAGTCTCCCCCCTCCCCGCCCACAGAGTATTCTTTGATAATGTTTCTTCATCAGAGCTTCCAATAACTTTTATTTCAAACTGACATACATACATATGAAAGTGTTAGTAATATCAAACACATTGTGAAATGCCATAGATGACCAACACAGGAAGGTTCTACCTTTGCCTCCAAAGCAATAAAAACTTATTATAGCCATGACCATTGAGCACTCAAGCAGAAAAATGATAACGAAACCTTAGCAAATTAAAAAGGAAAAGAAAATTTTAGTTCCCCCATATTCCTTTGCCATCTCTTTTTCTCTATCTACATTCTCTCTCTCCTCCATTCTTTCTCAAGATATATACATAATGTGTGCGTGTGTGTGTGTGTGTGTGTGTGTAGCCAACTAAATTTTTTTCTTGAACCTGGAACGTCAAGTTTTCCCTGGGTGCAGTTTACTTGAAGAAGTTAGTGGGGATTGAAACAAAAGAGGGAGAATGAGAACACTAAAAGATACAGAGACATGTCAAAAGCAGATTCTCAATTATGGAAAATGCAAAAGGGGTTGTCAACCAGGTAAATACATTTCCATAAGAACTTTTTCTTTGTTAAATGAAAATAAGTTGGAAATGATTGACGTTAAACGTTAATCAGGATTACAGTGGACATCAGTTATAATTGATAGCTGCCAGGAATCAACATAATTGTCAGCACTATGCAGAGCTCTTTTTGCTATTTGCTTAGAGAAAATCTTATAAGTCTTTCCTCAGTTAAAATTTATGCATTTCTATCCAAGTGGCAAAGGTAGCTTAAAGTTATTTTTGTAATTTCTTTATATTTACTATATGGTTCTTGCTTAAAAATCATTATTTCATATTTCTTCAAGATGGAAAAAAGATTATGAAAGGCAACTACTGAACTTTAAGATAATCTATGTTCCTGCTGTACATGACAGTGTCATTTTTCACACAGTATAATAATTTGTGAATACTGCATTATTCTTCTCCTCGTCACAAGTTTGGTTTTTTGTTTGTTTGTTTTTACTGAAAACAACAGCATAACTCATATTTTTATACCAACGCTGAGAATACATGGAATGACTGAAACAAATGTTTTGGTAAAAAATAAAGTTTGTGTCATTCATGTACTCAGCCAATATTAAAATAGTTTGAGGGATAAACTAACATTTGTGGGAATAGACACTTTTATAAGCTGTACATGTTTGATTCAATGATTCCGGCATGCAGGGCTCTAAGTGAGTTGTGAGTCCCAGGAAAGCAGCATGAATTGTTTAAGCTGGGTGCTTAAACTTAAGTGATGTACAATATTTATAACCATATAAATTCCTTTTAGAAGGAGTGACTCCAATGGGGCTTACTCAAAGTGATCATATTTCATATAAGGCAATATAAAGTGATTGAAAGGAGTTGGGATCAAAAGCTGAGCCAGAGAAA
>NW_012141302.1:3656962-3658723 GCF_000956105.1 Propithecus coquereli | reverse complement strand
CTGATACATAATGGGTACTTAATAAATTGTTATTGAACACGTGATTAATGAAATGAATATACTAATATACACTTAGCATATGTCCCTACCTTTAACTCACCTTACACATGAATAACCTCTACTAAATATATCTCTTCCAGTCTTGGTTGGTGACATACTTGCCAATGAATTTAAAAGATTGTGCATTTTCCAGCATGTCTTGTATTTATGTATGTTTATATAAGCTGCAAATACTTATTATCTCAAATTAAGTATTGTTTTATAGTCTGTAGCAGCATGAAATGGAAGATGATCTCTTTTATAAATTTCTGGATGTGTTCCAAGAAAATGCTTAGAAAATTACAGCAGACGAATTAACAAACTCATCATGGGAGGTAATTCCGATCATCTTCATCACGTTCCTCTTTATCACAACAGAATGAAAATGAAATACCTACAATCTTGGAAACAGACAGCTTTGGGGGATTGCCATCTTGACTTAATTACAATAGAAGAACCCACTCCACTTCTTCAACATACCACATTAACAAGAAGCAGTCAGGCCTTGCTTTGGAATCCTATAACTCCAAAAAGATGTTATTGAGGAGCAATCTTTACCACAGTTAGAAAACCAGTTGTCAGATTCTTCACCTGAAAGTCTTAAGTTGGGATAAGATGAATCCTTTTATATAAATTTCACAATGCTAAAAGGTAAGTATTCTCATCTCCATTTTTAGGTGGAAGTATCCAGGTCTCAGAGAGATAAAATAAATTCCCTAAGACCACACAGCTAATAAATGGTGAATCTGGAATTCAAAACAGTACTACTGCCTCTGAAGCCAATGCATCCAACCTACACTATTTGGCCTCCTGTTTTGGAATGAAATATAATTTTGCTTTTCCATATTCTGATTGTGTGCCCTAAACCATCATATCGAAGTGTTTTCTATAAGCATTTCCTTAAAGCAGTGGGAAATCCCAATTTTAAGGAAAGTACAGCCTCCATCCCATCATACTTCTCAAGGGGATAATTGTGTATCTAATTAGCGAGCTTATGAGGAAAAGCTAACCATCCGTGGTCAGCCTTGGTCCTTCCTTTGGAGCATCCTGCCCTCAACATGTTTGCATTCTCTGCTCATCTGTGTGGAATGGTTATTGGGATAGACTCAGCCCCTGAGATAAAAGCTGTGGCTGTCCAACTTAGCCAGGGTTAAAGCAAGTAAGTTCAATTTAGGAGATATGCATTAAGAAGCTAATTTTGATGATAGGTAAAGTTAAGTTCCCTAATTGAGCCTTTTTATTATTGTTAAAACCACCTTCACTTCTGATACAGAATACTGATAAAGAACACATTTTTTTTTAGCAGAGTCTCCAGGTCTTTCCCTATATTATTCATTCATGATGAATAAACACTACTACTTGTCTAGTAACACCTATTTCAGTTAAATATCATTCAAAAATTACAAATCTCTAAAGTACCACTTGGAATTTTCAAACTCTACTCACCATCTTTCCTGGAGAAATACAAGGAAAGATACATAGTAGTTGTTGAAGTTTTTATTTGACAGCTACTATGTATCAGGCATTTTCTGGGAGAGATATCTGCAGAGATAAATGAGGCACCTTTCCTATGATCTCAAAGGAGAGATGTTAAATAGACTAATAACTCTAAAATTTTCCAGCAAGTTCAGAAATACAGTTTGTGCTGATTGTGGTGACAATACAGAAGAGAAATTAGTTATTTCTGCTTGGAGAGTCAAGACAGAAAACGACATTAAGTGA
>NW_012141302.1:3656407-3656912 GCF_000956105.1 Propithecus coquereli | reverse complement strand
CAGCTATTATGGGTATATAATAGTTGCATATATTTATAGGGTACATGTGATGTTTTGATACAGGTATACAATGTATATTAATCAAATCAGGGTAATTGCGGTATCCGTCACCTCAAGCCTTTATCATTTCTTTGTGTTAGGAACATTTTAATTCCACTCTTTTAGTTATTTTAAAGTATAGCCTAACTTGTTGATAATAGTCACTTCGTTGTGTTAGCAAATACTGTTCATTCTATCTAATTATATTTATGCACCCATTAACCATCTCCACTTTAACCCTCCTCCTTGCTACCCTTCCCAGTCTCTGCTAACCATCATCCTATTAATACTCTCTGTCTCCATGAGATCAAGTGTTCTAATATTTAGCTTCCACATATGAGTGATAAGATGCAAAATCTGTCTTTCTATGCTTGGCTTATTTTACTTAACATAATGTTCTCCAGTTCCACTCATGTTGTTATAAATGGCAGGATCTCATTCTTCTTTATGTCTATATAAATATTCC
>NW_012141302.1:3653456-3655967 GCF_000956105.1 Propithecus coquereli | reverse complement strand
TCACACACAGAAAATGATAAAAAATAACAAATTTTTCATTAAATTAGAAAGGATTGTTTTGTTTTAGAAGTTTTTATTCTACTTTTGTAATAAAAGACCATGGCCCCCAGGGGGGGAAAAATTTTGCTAGCATGGCAGTCAATGTGTTAACTGGGGTGAGATGATATCTCATTGTAGTTCTGATTTGCAATTTGCATTACTCTCACATCTAAAGATGTTGAGCATTTTGTCATATACCTGTTGGCCATTTGTATGTCTTATTTTGAGAAATGTCTTTCAGATCCTTTGCTCGTTTATTAATGAAGTTATTTGATTTTTTCCTATTGATTTGTTGGAGCTCCTTGTATATTCTAGTTATCAATCCCTTGTCAGATGGGTAGTTTGCAAGTATTTTCTCTCATTCTGTGGGTTGTCTCTTCACTTTCTTGAGTGCTTCTTTTGCTATGCAGAGATTTTTAGCTTGATGTGCTCCTATTTGTCCAATTTGCTTTGGTTGTCTTTCCTTTGGGGGTATTATTCAAGAAATCCTTGCCCAGACCAACGTCCTAAAGTGTTTCCCCAATGTTTTGTTTTAGTAGTTTCGTCATTTCAGGTCTCAGATTTTAAGTCTTTGATCCATTTTGATTTGATTTTTGTAGATGGTAGAAGGGTCTATTTTCATTCTTCTGCATATGGATATCCAGTTTTCCCAGCAGCATTTATTGAAGAGACTAAAACGGTAAGATTTTAATGGCCACAGTGACAAAAGGAAGATTGCTGCATGGGCTTGCCTTACATCGAGGAGAATACAGATAAAGTTGAAGATCATGAATTTATAGTAGCAATAATCTTTGCATCTGTGCTCAAAACATGAGATTAAGTACAAAGAAAGTGGATAATTGAATTTACTCAGTTTTAGAGATTTTCTAGGTTGGTGAAGCAGAAAGACAATGAAGAAATATTGTTGAGAATATTGGTGGATGTAATAAGCCATAGATCTAAAGAGTATAGGGCAGTAAGAAGATAGGAGGGGGCATATTGTTAGGAAGAAGGCTAGAATGTTCTGTTCATTGTGATCAGATAAGTCTATCTGAATTTATCAGTGAAGCAACAAAGTTTACCAATGGAAGAACTAGTGGTAGCCCATAAGAGTGGTGACTGAAGTTATGTCCTGTCACTGAAGGACAAGATCAATAAAGACTGGATATCACAACATGCCCCAAGGATATAGAGACCACTATTTCCAGATTGAGAACAATACCATTAAGTTGTACACGCCCTAGGCCTGCTGGTCACTGAGACAAAGCCCTCATTTGGTAAAGATTTTTAATACCTGGATCACAGATTTTTCTTCAATCCAAGTCTTTTAATCAATGTCCTTGGATGTATAGGGGTAAAGAGAAAAATTCTGAAAATTACTCTCAAATACTTCAGATTAAAACAAACGTGACAAAAATTTAGAATTTGTGAATACTGCTAAAGGGTATATGGGTTGTTTGTACTATTCTTGCAGGTTTTCTGAAAGTTTGAAATTATTTGTATTCAAACAATTAGTTAAAAATGAATGTATTATAGCACTAAAACGAAAGAAGTCTTACTGATGATTCTATGCTACCTACTAAAATAACTTAAATTGATTCTAATATAACATACAGCAATAATCATAGCCTTAAGTGGCACCTGTGCATTATGAATATGCCTCATAACGCAATAAAACTTTTGAAAATATTTTAATACAAATAAAATATTTCAGCTGATGCTGCTGTGATTTTGTATAATATATGTACTTTTATCTTTAAATTATATATTTGGTATTTCATTCTGATGTGATGTACTCTTAGAAAATTTGTCAAACTATACTATATAAACCTTAGTTAAGAAGCTGTCTCCAAATACATATTCAAGTTTTTAGAGGTAGTAAAATAATGTAGTCAGACATTGAATTTAATCTATATAGATCTGGATTGAATTCTGGACCTGCTACATATAAATTGTATGACCTTGGGCAAGTTATACAGTAACTGTGACCCTCCATTGCCTCATCTATAAAATGAGGACAACAATACATCTTTCATTGTTTTTGTTGCGATTAGAGCTATTGCATACAAAGCATTTTCACAATCGTTCCTCCATAAATGCTAAATATTCTACGATAGTAAAGTAAATGGGAAAATGGTTGAAGGTTACACTTCTGTCATTTGAAATGACTGAGAAATGGACATTTGAGTAAATCATATATTTTGACTTACAAAGCATTATCACATATACATTACATACTTACCAGTTTTCAAAGAATGACAATGATATACATTTAATACTCAAATTCTACTGAAATAAATTTTATGTTACTTTAGTAGTAAAGCATCGTATCAGGTCCTGCATACAGATTACACATACCAGACATCACACGAAAGGAGTATGCAGGAACTTTTCTGCTAATGAATAAATATGATGTGTGTCATTTACTAAAAATTAATAGATCTTATTGATAGAATGCAAGTAAACTAGCTTTTACTGTCATTACAGAAACAG
>NW_012141302.1:3648599-3649121 GCF_000956105.1 Propithecus coquereli | reverse complement strand
ATCATTTGTATTTGGATTTTGCAATGCATATTTTCATTAAAAAGTACTTATTACCTATGCTTCAAACTATACATCAGTTCTGACACTTGCAAATAGGGTATAACTGTGATAACCAAATCTGTTCTATTTTTTTATTCACATTTGAAAAGAGAAATATGAATTGGTAAGAATACAATATCCATCTTCTTTGGAAGATGCATAAAAAAAAATTTTAATTCAACAAGATTTAGAAATAAAATAAATCTTCAGTTATACCTTTCATTGTTAAATTTCTCAATAATCCAAATGGGGGGAATTCATACTTAATTAGTTCACCTTTTGTGTTCTTATGATGATCTCAAAACTAAATTTAGAAATCAGAAACTAGCAAATGAGAATTGATCTAAATTTTAGCACAAATAAATACTTCTGAGCATAAGGCTTATGAAAAAAGAAAAGAAGCCATTTTAAAAGACTATATGATTTTATCTGAATTTAAAACTTTAGCCAAACATGCCTGCAATATTTTTGTACTGTTTTATT
>NW_012141302.1:3647457-3648549 GCF_000956105.1 Propithecus coquereli | reverse complement strand
CTTCTTTTGCACCTCCTTCACTCCCCAGCAGCATATAGCACATATTTATAAATACTTTTGCAATTGACACCGTGTATCCCATATTGAGGCATTCTGAACAAAATCTCAGATTTGAAGCATCTTTTAGAACCAGAAACATTTTTTAAAAAATCAAACTATGTCAAGGGTTATCAACAGTATCAATATGGAAATTACTCATTCTCTTAAACCTGTTTGGAATTTAAAAACCTAAAATAATATCTAAATCAAATTTTGCTACAGTTTGTTGTTAAAAGAACTAATTTGTAAATTTTAGCACATATTTATGCTACTGTTCAATGCCAATGTTGATATTGCAACTCATGGTCATCTTAAATAAACTAGACTTTGACATTTAATTATTATTGCATACGTCAAATACTTATTAACACTGAGGTTTTCCTCATCCACAGAAATATGACTTTTTGTTATTATTTAATTTCCTTTCTGTCCTAAATATTAATGTCAGCTCAGAATGCATAAGAGAGAGCCCACAGAGAATAAATCCATCCGTTGTCATTACTGAAATAGAACTGCAGCTGTTTTGCACCTGTTGCTAAAATCGTTTTAGATGTTCTGCATTGAGACCCTAATAATTCTGTGGCTCTGCAGTTTTGTACCCCTATGTGAGAAGTACTATGTAAACATTACATTGAAGATCTTATCTTAAAACCATTTCACTATTCTTTTATGGTTTATGTGGTCAATAACAGAAACATTTGGAATTAAGAGTTAGAAATTAGCTGCCTATCTCTCTTGCCATGATAGATGTGGAAACATTACCCAGGATTTTAGTAATAATAGCTAACGTTTACTGAATGATTGGTATGCAGTTATTAGGAGTCTCATTTCACAAATAGATAAACTGAGACATTAGAGAAGTCAAATCACTTGACCAAGGCTCTGGAGTTAGAAAGTGGCAGACCTAAAAGTCCTTATTTTCAATAATTATGCAAACTTCCTTCACTCTGTGATAATAGCAGTTGATAAGCATCCTATTTTATACAAGAAACACATGCATGAAGTTTCCTCTGGGATATAAAGCATAAACTTATGTAAATCTAGTACAGCTTT
>NW_012141302.1:3643840-3644548 GCF_000956105.1 Propithecus coquereli | reverse complement strand
GCTTATGGATATGAATGGACAATCTCCAGAGAAATATTCTTTCTGATTTTTGGATGAGTGGTAAGAGGGTAACAGATCACACAGGGCACAAATATTAAAAAAATGGAGGAAAATCATAAAGAATTTCATAAAAGAGCCATTGTCACAACAGTATTGCATACCCAGCTGATCTCTATTACAGTCTGTAATTACATTAATTGGTAATGAACTCATGGCCTATAAAAGATACCAACAGTTGCTCTACCAATAACCCAACCAGAAGGTTTAGTCAACTCATATTTACTGAATGCCTACTTTATATGAAGTGCTTTTCAAGACACAGAAGAGAAACCGCTAGGCATTTATGAATCATAAAAGCTCACCAATGACAAGAAGTGAGCATCAAATCAGAGAGAGAGGAACATGGTTATGGATCTTTCACTCTCTGTATCCAGGAATTAGGTTTTCGAATGCTGCATTCATTTTTAGTAAAGAAAAATAGATATGTTGTTAGAACAAAACAGGGAATATTTATAATAATTTCTGTGGCAGAATCATTTGGATGAAGGGTTTGAAACCGGAGTGAGAGATGAGGGAAAGTGGAGGATGGCAAAGGACCAGTTTGCTGTGAAGCAAAACTCTTTCCTTCCATTATGCAGGCTAGATCTTAAAGAAGAGATAGGAAAATTAAATTTTGAAGGGTTTTCTCCTACACCCAACTCAAGCATG
>NW_012141302.1:3640040-3642735 GCF_000956105.1 Propithecus coquereli | reverse complement strand
TCCACAGTGATGGATATATAATCTGGCCTCACATCTCTCTACTCCTTCCATCTCTCTCTCTCCTCCTCTCTCTCTGTCTCTTCCCCTCCACCTCCACCCCACAATTTGCTATATGTGCATGCAAGTTGCAGAAAATTTATGTACACACAAGGTGTTATACGTAGATAGCTCCCATCTGGTCCTTGATCATCATTTATCTTTGCAGCCCTCAAACCTCAGCTCACTTGGTTCTTGGTCATCAGCACATTCCTGTTGCTACTATCTCACTTCTTTTGCAATTCAGAACTCCTTCCAGGCCCTGAATCCTTATGGGTAATTTTCTGCCATTCTGAGAAGTATGGAAATTAATTCTCTCACTTCAAACCAAACTGAGTTACAGGTAACTAGAAGCAGTTAAGATCCTTATCTACCTAGACACACTACACAGTAATTTATTCTTTATATCCCCCCTACTAGAAGGTCTCTTCCAAAAAAGTAAGCCACAGGTATTTTCTACCCTTATATTCCAGGAACCTATACAGGGCTCATGTGACCACTATGAAAAGAACTTGGCTCAAAAAAATGGACACAGAGCCCCTTCCATAGGATAATTTTATGAAGTTCTTTTACCTTCATTCCAAATTTCTCCTCCCTTATAGCCCATGCAAATTTTAAGTGACTTAAGAAAATTTGTTTTTAATTTAGTATACATTCATATATTTTTGACCATATATATAGGGTGTGTGGTTGTGTGTGGTATAATACCATCTTAAATACCTTATATTTTCAATTGTTTCTACAATATCCTGCCAGATTCTTTCACTTCGACCTAGTGCTCAGGGATATTCAATAGCTTCTTGTTGTCTCTTGAATTCACCTCCCTCATTGTGTTATTCAAATATCTTGAGAAATATGAATTTATCATAAATTTTCTCCTACTTCTCCCTACAATAGCTCACTAGAATGATTTTTTCTTTGCTCCCAGTGTACATACCCCAGCTTCAATTTCGTTAACGTTAATCATGTTTCACATATACCTTATTTCCATCCAAAATCTGGAAACCTTCAAGATTCGACTCTAGATGTCGCCCCTCCATAAAGCTTTCCTCAATGCTTTGGTCATCTTGATCACTCTTTGTTCAGGCAACCAACTGTTAACAATGTATAAATCATTTTCTGTCATCTGCAATACTTTATAATCTTTATTATACTCTATTTATATTTTCTCAGGTATTATGGATTGGAAGTTTCTCACAGATAGAGTCCATGGCAGGCAGTATATACCTGGACAAAATGCAATGAATGCTTAACAAAATAAATGGAATATGTACATTCAGTCCTAAAGGGAGAGGGACAAAATGATTAGGTCTTTTTCAGACATTTGTCTATTTTATTATGATCCAAGTAAATACAAAATACTCCAGTAAATAAATAATGAATTTCTTTCTTCCTGCCATGTAGCCATTTAGGGAATTTAATATTACAAAAACTCAACATGTTAATACAAAACTAATGCTCTGACCACATTCCTTGATTTTTAATGTCTTAATAGTTCTTCACCCAACTCTGCTTTTATTGGTGCAATGCTTTAATCCAGTCTCTTGAGAACAGTTCTATTCCTCAGTCTTTTAGAAATAAAAATCTCAGTTTGCTTTGGTTGTTTCTTCATAAACACTTTCTACTTTAATACAGTATTTAAACTAAAAACACATGTACAGGCCTGTGTCTATTGGATATTTTATGTTCATTTGTTTGCAGAGACAGAAAAATAAGAACACAATCATTACCTTTGTATATTTAAATAATTCACGTCGCCAGAGGTCCTTCATGCTTTCAAAAATTGGTGTGGCTTCCAATAATCTGTGAGAGATTATATTAAATGATGGATCTCTAGATACAATTTCCTTCCTTAATTCTATTACTTTTTCTTTCTGATATTAGACTTTCAAAGATTAGGTGACAATGAACCTTCAGTGTTGCATTATTTTATTGGGAAGTTTTTATTTCCCACGGAATAACCACAAATTCCCATGTGGTTATTTCTGGAGCCACATTAGAAATCATTTCTAAGGGATGGTTTCATTCTTTACCTGGGAGAGCTCAACTAGAATGTAATAAGCTCTGGGGATATTTTCTTTTTGACCACTGCTGAATCTATAGCACCTGGAAGAGTCCCTGATGTTCGATAAATATTTGTTTTAAAAATGAATGACTAAATCAGAAAGAGATTATTATTCTTTCTCTTGACTTTCTCTTTCTTATGCCTTTCTTTAAACTACCTAACTTCCCTGCACGCCCCCTCAGGATGCACATCCCAGTGATATCTTCAGGAACTAATTGACAGAAATAGTTTTAAACTGTTCTTAGTGACAGTAGATATTGCTAGGCAAATATTTATAGACATCATCTAATATTTATAGGTATTATGTAAACCTACATAATACCTAGATGTTATTATGATACCTCTCACCCCCAAAAAATGTTGCTTTATTTTCTCAAGTTTTAGTAAGTTTGCATAAGCATAGTATAAATTAAATGCTTAAAGCTATTTTCCTACAGTAATGTAGGAGGGAAGTAAATGCCACTTCTCCTCAGTCTATATCTATGCAGCATTTAATAACAGAATTAAAAGAAGGAAAAAAGGGAGGAAGAAAGGGAGTAAGGGAAAGAAAAAAAAGGAAGAAAACAAGATAAAGAAAAAAGAAAAGAAGAAAGC
>NW_012141302.1:3636614-3639419 GCF_000956105.1 Propithecus coquereli | reverse complement strand
GAAGGCATAAAATAGGAACATAATTTTTTATTATTTTACTATTTAAGTCCTATTATTCTAAGTAGAACAGGGACTTGTAGGTGTTGATTTTTGTTTTTGCTGTTATTATTTTGTTTTGGGTTTCTATGGGGTTCATTATTGTGGTAAGAACAGTTAACATGAGATCTACTCTCTTAAAGTTTTAATTGTGTAATACATTGTGGTTGACTGTACATACAGTTTTACAACAGATCTCTAGGCATTATTCATCTTGCTTAACTGAAAATGTATGCTTGTTGATTAATAACTTGCCATTTTTCCCTACTCCCAGACCTTGGTAACCATCATTCCACTCTTTAATTCTATGAATTTGACTATTTTACATACCTCTAATAAGTGGAATCATGCAGTATTTGTCTTTCTGTGACAGACATTTCACTTGGCATAATGTTCTCAAGTTTTGTTCTTTTTTGGTTCTTTGGCTTTTGGGGTGTTTTTTGTTTGTTTTTGTTCTGTTTTGAGACAGGGTCTCAATCTGTTGCCCAGGCTGGAGTGCAGTGGCCTAATCATAGCTCATTGCAACCTCAAACTCCTGGGCTCAAGTAATCCTCCTACCTCAGCCTCCCGAGTAGCTGAGATTCCAGGTATGTGCCATCACACCTGGCTCATTTTTGTTAAATTTTTTGTATAGAGACAGGGTCTCACTATTGCCCACACTACTCTTGAACTCCTGGGCTGAAAAGATCTTCCCACCTCAGCCTCCCAAAGTGTTAGGATTACAGACGTGAGCCACTGTGCCCAGCCAACGTTCTAAAGTTTTATCCATGTTGTTGCAAATGGCAGAACTGCCTTCATTTTTAAGGTTGAATATTATTCCATTGTATGTATTTTTGCTGCTGTTTTTTAAGATCACTTAAGCACATGCATATGTAAATACAGGATATGTTAAAAGTTACTGTATTTTTCAGATAAAATAGTTTAATTTTCTATCTACATGAAAAGAAAAAAATTATATTTAGATCCATAGAAAGAGCACACTATTTACAGTGGGGAAATATTTCAAATAACTTTTCATGGACTATATAAAAGATATATAGAATATAGGACACATATGTACACAAAATCATATATGAATTTTGCTATCACTTTTATAACAATTGAGATCCTCTTCACAGCTTCTTTGTACTTTGTTTTTCTCACTTCTAAGTGCATCATGGAAATCTCTCCAAGTTAACTGGTGGAGAACTCATTCATAATTTTTAATAGCAGCATAATATACCATAGTGTGGATACCCTATAGTTTATATAGCCATTCTCCTATTGGAAGGCATTCTCTTTATTTCCAGCATGTTTCTTTCCATCTCTTTTACTCAAGATCTTTTCAAAGATTTTATTAAGTAATCATACTCTTGATCTGTATGATAGATTCCTATGAATTAAATTGCTAAACAAAGTTTTATGTATCTTTGTTATAATAGATGTTGCCAAATTATTTCTTATACAGTGGTGATACGCTCACTTTTCCTAGTGGGTGAGTTACCACTTCTTCATATCATCACCAGTATAGAAAACACAGTTCGGTTTATTTTTGACAAGCCTATGAATATAATATCTTATGTTCTGTATTTGGTTGTGTGTATGTGTGTGCATATACACATTTTCCTGACAACCAAATTAGAACATTTTTTTCTTATATTTATTGACTTAGGCCAAGATCTTTGCTATTTTCCTAAAGAGTTATTAATATTTTTCTTATCAGTTTAAATGTTCTTTGGTAAGATATATAATATGCTGCACAAAGTTTTAGCAAGTAAAAATCAGAAACATATCAAAATGAAAATATACAACCAAGGATTTATTCCAGGAATGCAAGAAGATGCATTGTCAAGAAGTCTATCAGGAAGTCCATTACTTCTGTGTATTAATAACATAAAGATATATGATTATATCAATAAATGATAAAAAGATATTTGATAGAATTTTTCAATTTATTTCTAATTAAAGCACCAAATAAGCTATTAACAAACATGTAGATAGAAACAAAACATGTGGGTTGAATAAAGACTATTTTACCACAGTTCAATAGTACATACTATCATGAAAAAATGCTCAACGTCTCTAATCATCAAGGAAATGCAAATCAAAACCACAATGAAATATCACCTAATTCCAGTGAGAATGGCCGGTATCAAAAAGTCCCAAAACGGCAGGTACTGGTGTAGATGTGGAGAAAAAGGTACACTTATACACTGTTGGTGGGACAGTAAACTAGTACAACCTCTATGGAAAGGAGTTTGGAGATACCACAAAGAACTAAAAGTAGACCTACCATTTGATCCAGCAAGCCCACTACTAGGTATCTACCCAAAGGAAAAAAAGACATTTTATAAAAAAGATACTTGCACTCAAATATTTATAGAAGCACAATTTACAATCACAAAGATGTGGAAACAACCCATGTGCCCATCAATACATGAGTAGATTAATAAAATGTGGTGTGTGTATACCATGGAGCACTACTCAGCCATTAAAAAAAAAATGGTGATCTAGTATCTTTTTTAACAACCTGGATGGAACTAGAGACCATTGTTCTGAGTGAAATATTGCAAGAATGGGGAAAAAAAAACACACATGTACTTAATACTAAATTGGAACAAATCAATCCAAATATATATGCACATATAGAAGTAAAATTCAAGGGAAATCAAGTAGGTGGGAGGGGCGAAGGAGAGGATGGGTAAATTCACACCTAACAGGTACAATGCACACTAACTGGGTGAAGGGCACACTTATAACTTTGACTCAAACTGTACAAAAGCAAATTAT
>NW_012141302.1:3635951-3636564 GCF_000956105.1 Propithecus coquereli | reverse complement strand
CAGATGTCATCACTCAGATAGCATCGGAGTAAACCCCCAAGAAAATCTTGAGCTCCTCTAAGCTCTGATGTCTTTAATTATACTATACATTACTAGATTCCTTTATGTAGTGATTGAATTATTAATATTTAAGAAGGGAAGCTGATTCGTATTTAACTTTTGTTACAGGAGCTCACCATGTGGCAGTAATTCCTTTGTAAGAACAAGGAAGCCATGCACCTCCAGCTGTGATAGAAATAGGATTGGAGAGGAGTCAGCTCCTCTCCTTTGTCAGCTCACCTTCTCATTGTTAGCGTGTCATTTATTATAATAAATCATTTTAAGAGGCATGTTTTACAGTATCACTTCTGCTTGTTTTACTTGATCTTCAATTTTGGATACATGTTGATATACTGAGATCTTCTTTACATTTTTATGGGAATTTTATTCAAAGTTAACCTTGACTTTAATGTTGAATCACAGAACTTAAATTCTATCTTACAATATTAAAATTGTTCATATTTTGAATCTAGGGAAATGAAGGCATAAAATAGGAACATAATTTTTTATTATTTTACTATTTAAGTCCTATTATTCTAAGTAGAACAGGGACTTGTAGGTGTTGATTTTTGTT
>NW_012141302.1:3616163-3632311 GCF_000956105.1 Propithecus coquereli | reverse complement strand
ACATGTACTTACCATCAAATTGGTATTAACTGATGAACATTTATGTGCACATATAGTAGTAACAAAACAAGATCTTAACAAATGGAAAGTCTTAGCATGTTCCTGGTGAGAAAGAGAAAAAGCAGCCCTGATACCTGAAAGCCAGCCTAGCCTTCACATGTGCAGTTGAAGATAAACAATTTGGTAGAATATCATCATTGGAGAAGTCTACTTTATCATCATGATGGATCAATACAAAAACAAGACCTGCATAATCACATGAGCAATAAACAAAACATGAACCTTCCCCAAATAACAAAACTGGCCAAACATTCTCCATCCTGGAGAGTGCATACTTTTTATCAACCACAACTTTAGCCTCACTTCATTCCTCCTGCTCTATAGTGCCTTATAGGTTAATATTATTTTGCCTTATTTTAAAATTATTCCTGCTTCCTTATGGCATACAATCCAGGGCAGAGCCCTATTTCCTGAACCCTCTCCAAAATCACTTAACACAAACTTAAATCCTACAGTAGTTCCTTTTTAGCATTCTGAGACATCTAATGGTTCTCCGGGATGTTTTTGCTCCTTTGCTACAAAGAGCAATAAATGCAGCCTGTTCAGCGGTATGTTGTTCCTGGTGGTCTTTGGCTGACAGGTATTGACATCAGATGGGAGGATTAACAGCAAAAACTTACCCATTCTCCTAAAGCTAATATTTATTTTAATGTTTTAAGCAATTACAATTCAAGTTCTCACTTTGTGTGTGCTGTGGGCTACAATTTGCTCAAAATTATCTTCATCTTCACATGAAAGTATAAATGCCTGAGAATAATGTAAAAAAGTATAAAAACAGAACAACAGGAGATATACAGGTTTGTTTGTAAAACAATAACATGAGGGGTCCTTATAGTGATGGAATTGTTCAGTGTCTTAACCATGGTGTTGAAGACATAAAACCACACGTGATAAAACTGCTAAGAACTAAATACACACACACACAAATTGGTGCCGTAAAACTAGAGGAATCTGAATAAGATTGATTGATTGTATCCCTATATTGTTTGTGACACTATGCTATAATTTTGCCAAGTGTTACGATTGGAGAAAACTTGGAAAGGTGAACAAGGGATATCTCTGTATTATTTCTCATAACTGCATGTGAATCTACAATTACCTCAAAATTTTCAATAAAAAATAACAAGATTTGTGAGAAGAGAACTTGCATAATAAGAATGTATGTTTTACTCCAAAATCAGTGAACAAAAACAACAGGTATTGTTATAAAAATAGATAAATCAGCAGACTAGAGTATAAAATCTAGAAACACATTCATATATTCCTATATTTTTATTTAGATATTATTGTTTAGATCAGTGAAAAGTGTTCCAAAATTCTGGGAAGCAATATATAACACTATGCAAATTATTATCATCTTATTATATTTTAATCAATTGTTTGATATATTGAATGTATCCAATTATTCAAAGAATGGTAAGCAACACACGGTTGCTCTATCAGAATGTTAATTCTATTTTCTCAAATTACATATTATATTTAAATTATGCCTGTTCCATGAGAAGTTACAATTCAGATGTATTCAGTAGAAGTGCTATTCATGTTTTTAAACACAGAAAAATAATGTGTAGCATAAAAATATATAGTTACTGATATTGTACAAAGCAAAAGAGAACCTCTCAACCCAAGTAACACATAAACCTCCCCAGAAAGATTTCATCTATGGCAATTTCTCTGTAAGGCCAAAGCATCATTCTTCTAATCTTCATTACAGGTTTCCAGACAAATCTAATACCT
The DNA here is from genome assembly GCF_000956105.1 of Propithecus coquereli. Classification (NCBI taxonomy): domain Eukaryota; kingdom Metazoa; phylum Chordata; class Mammalia; order Primates; family Indriidae; genus Propithecus; species Propithecus coquereli. The sequence continues at coordinate 3,630,514 of NW_012141302.1, read as the reverse complement.
AATACTTCTTTCCTAAGACTGCCTTATCTCTGGGAAGTAAGGTTCTTGTTCCTGCTCTGCTATCATTTATCTTGATTTCTTTAATTCTTTTTCAGCTGGTCTCCTTCATCCTCTTAATTACAACTTTTTCAAAATTCGCCCCCATGTACTCTACTGGCACTATTATCAGATCATTTCATTACCAATTATCTGTAAAATTAATTCTTAAATTATTCTTGGTTTTTAATAACTTATTGTTCTCACCCATCAACCTTTCTAATTCTAAGGTAGTATTTTTAGATATGTTTCTTATTCTCTTTCTCAGGGCCATTAATCAAAGGCCACATTGATTTTCTTTTCTCACAAGTACTGTGGAATGTCCTGCATCTCTCTTCAGGGTCTAGGGCTAAAAGTCGTGTTTCTCAAAGTTAGTGCATCTAAGAATCACTGAGTGGCTTGCCAAATTTCCACCTCCATTGCCATAAAACCTGAGTAGAAGGCCTAGAATGGGACTCAAGCACCCCACATGTGTAGATAATTCTTAAGAAACCCAGAACCACAAATAGGAAGGGTAAATGGCTACCACCTAGGAGTCCTTCTAACAGATTCTAGAACATCATTACCGGAAATGTCTCAGTATTCTGGCCAATAGTTGAAATAATCTAGCACCACTTCTATTAAATCACCAGATAAAACCTGGATGGTACTTTAGCCTACCCATACAAGAAAGTGAAATACTATACTGATAAGGGGAGGTAGAGGCCAAATCAACTCAAATAATTGCTTTTATATCACAGCCCCAGTTTCTTTTCCTGTAATATGAGGATAATTGTGGATAATTACTCCATAGGGTACTCGTGAAGGTTAAATGTAGTGTAGTATAAAGTATTTATATCAGACTTAAACCACTATAACTGCTAAGTAAATATTAGTTTCTATTTTACTTCTGGGAACTTCTCACACTTTTCTTAGATATTTTTATTCTTAATGATTGTTTACATTTCTAAAAGCACACGGGCTGAGTGAAACATCTTGCACTTTGCTGGGATCCTGCAGGTGCTTAAATGATTATTGGATCAGAAATTCAACCAAAAAAATTTTTGTTTATCCTGTGTTCAATTTTGCTTTGAAATGATGAGAATTCTCAGGAAACTAAGAGGAAAATATCATAAACATTGTAGTGTCTGTTGAGGAAAAAGACACCTTCCTCATGTCACCATGTTATTTTACCCCTGCCCCATGACCTAATATAACGCCCCCAAGTCCCAGATAAACAACATTTTCCTTTGTAGAAACATGATAGCGTCACAAATTATAGCCATGGATCTGTTTGTTCTATAAGCACTACAAATATTTCACATTTTCCATCGACTTTTAAAAGGAAACTAAAAAAAAAAAAAAAAATGAATGTTAGTTATCTCATGAAAAGCCTTATCAGAGAAGCCTGAGCCCTTCCTCCAACAAGGGCCTAGAGAAAAATAGGTGGTAGTTTGTGCTCCTCTTAGTTTCAATTACTGTCTCACCAAAAGGATTTTATAATTTACTTTCTAATATGGGAGCAATAAGTTTTTACAGAACACACATCTGAAGAATCCTAAAATGTTTCCTATTTAGCCTCAGAAAACAAGGTGTTGGTCATTTCTTCAAAACTCAGCAAGTGCCAGACACCATGCCTACCTCCCTCGGGGAGTTCCCAGTCTGGTAACAGGAGGTCTTTGACTAACACCTCCTCCTTCTGGGTTGGACATTTCCCATCAGACATCTGTATCTTCATGCCAGGCTGCTTCTTCTAGAGCCATGTTGCTTGGTCTGAACATTTTCTTGTTATTTTTTCTTTTACTTACTCCATTAAAACTGCCCTTTGAGCTCAGGTGCCTGAGAATATATTATGGTTAACTTCTCCTGGCTGAGATAATGAGATATTATAGAGACCTAAAATAGCTATCTCTATCCTAGTAAATCTTTTTCACTTTAACAAGTACCTCTCCTAAAGGTACTTGTTTTAGGACAGGTAAGCCTATCAGTGTCTTTAAATCATATTGCATTTGCAACCATAAACTCTACATTCCTCTGTCCAACTTGCAATAACATATTTATTCAATAAAATGAAAATCAGACACCTTATACGTATCAGATGCTCTCTCAGAGTCTAGGCACTTAAAAGTTAATTTTAGCTAACATTACTGAGTGTTTATGCAATACCAAAAAAATGTTCTGTCCTTCACATAGATTAACTCACAATAACCCTATGAGTAAGGAACTATTAAATTATCCCCCATTTGATATATGAGAACACTGAAAAACAGAGAGGTATAATATACTTGCCAAGGTCACACAGAAAATAGATATTAGACCCGTGATTGAAACCCAAGCATCTTGGCTCTTAAGTTATATTTACAGAAAAAATGCCCACACACTTGCAGGGCATCTCCACCTAAAACATTGCTGCCTCAGTCACTCAGCAATCATCACATCTGTGATTGAACTCCAAATCATCTGCCACCGCCACCCAGAGAACTGTGTACCTTCACCATCACACTAATTAGAGCACAAATTCCCTTTGCACGGCCACTTCCAAATGCTTCTAATCTTTGAGTTACATCTTATTTACAGAAAATTGGTTACCTGCCTGCATACTAGCAGCAAATGCACCTGAAGATGTGCATTTTCAGATGGTGAGACTCATTTGAGAAAGTAACAAAATGTAAAGAAAATGTTCAAAGACCGTAGCAAGCCATAAACAATCAATATCCACTATAGGATTACCTGAATTTTCTGTCTTTATATAGAAGTCTGTGTAGTCTTTCCAAGATTTGTAGAGTACCACAGCTATTGGAATAAGAAATTAATAGCCAATCTCCCTTTCTTAACCAAATATTTACTGTTTTTTCTCCTCTATATGCCCACAGAAAGTAGTATCAGATTAATTATGTATATTTATCATGTGTTAAAAACATTTTGCAGTTCCTTTTAACTTGTGCTTAATTTTTAATGGTTTCAATTCATTTTTACGTTTTAAATTCATTGTAGATTTTGTATTGTACAACAGCATGGGTCAAAGGCAATTATCAAACAAAATATGGTATTCCTAGAAGTAACCCTCCAAATGGTTTCTGCTTGCTGAAAAAATCTATGGAATTGTGGTACATGTTTATATATTTTACTCATAATCACAATACAATTCGACGTTTCACTCATGAGATTAGATCATTTCTGTATTACTTCTGATTTAAATCAAACTACCTTAGCTGAAAGGAACATTTATCATAATTACTAAAGTCAGTTTATAATAAACCAATCTCTGCTGCCATTTATAATACAAATTGTACACGTCTTATACACTCAAACTACTCTTCTGAACATAGTTAAAATCTTCAAAATTCTGATATTCTCTTCATATTGCTTTAGTTTAGTCAAATGTAGGAGGACTTTGAAAGCTATGATCTCAGATACAGGATGAGTAATGCATGATAAAATCTTATCTTATTAAGTCAGTTTGATGTTCCACACCATTTGCCTGTGAACTGTTGACAGGCACAAGAGGCTCAACAAAAGTAGGAAAATCTAGATTAACCACTCTTTCTACGTTTTGGCTAAAAATTGTTCCACACCAAAACAACACACACACATACACACACATCACTTAACTTAAAAGGTCTTTTAATGGAACAGTTTATTGGACTGTTTATTGTTAAATGCTATCATACATTAGGTTTGTGCCAATGTTTAGCAATTCTTTGTTACTCAATCTTTTTTTCAGGCCCCATCCAAAGCTATGCTATGCTACACCAATATCATTAATAGTATTTATCTTAATGATAATTAATAGAAAAATAATTCCATGACTGTCCAAAATCCTACTTATAAAATAATTTTAATGTGTGGGGCATTTGACTAAGTGAAGGAGACAAAATCTTTGTGGCTATCTTCCAAGTCTGAACTTTTCCTTGGGTGTAAAATACTGATGTGCTTATTAAGACTCAAAGGGATTAAATGTAATTTGCATCTGATAGCTTTGTCTCTCATATTAATTATGTATCTAGAAAAATGAAAGAATGCAGTTTCTGAAAAAGTAGGTGTTGGCTTCAAAACAGAAAGAATCATTTTTTAATTAATAAGTGATATGAAAATGAAAATATTTGACTACTGAACTGTCAATGCAAAGAAAAGTCAACAAATAGATTAATTGAAAAAGTTATTCCAATCACCTTAGGGGCCTGGACTGGGAGGAAAAAAGGAAAGCATGATTGAAATTTTTGCTTTTTAGCTAATTGCTTTGGCACTCTTTTTATACAACTATGGCTTTGCTGCTTCATTGTTTCTCTGGCACTCTTGAGGAATTCTTCACTGCCATCTTACCCAGGTGGCAAACACTGTAAAATAAACTAAGAAATAATGAAAAATTTTTTCATATCATTATAATAAACATATAAGTACACTTGATGTCAGGATTGTTCATATGATTTCATCCAACATTGCTGAACAATTGGAAATTTCAGCCAAAAAGATAAATTGAAAAATTCGAAGTTTAGTGGAAATGTGGCTAGACAGAAATAAGATCAGATGACAACAAAGATTAAATACAAAGCAAAGATCTGCTGTGTTTACTGAGTGTGTTACAGAAAAAAAATAATAGCTAGTGCTTTATCTGGAACACGATGCAAGAAGACTATTGTATTAGGAACATGATGCAAGAAGGCTTAGTCCAAAAAAAGTCCTAATTGTTAGTAGGCAATGTGGTAAAGAGTTAGTCAGACTGAGGCTTGAATCCTATCTCTAACCACTTCTTAGCTAGGTGATTTTGAGGAAGTTGCATTCATTTAGCTTCAGTTTCTTCATCAACAAAATGAAACAAATACTAATATCTACCTTATAGATAAGCATTAGGATTAAATTTCCTTTGTTAGGAAATACGCAATATCTATTTTTTTCTGAGATAAACATAATTCACCCTAACACTGATGAGTTCTAGACCAATTAACAGTACTTGAATGTGTATATAACATGTAGCACATTCTGACAGAAATAACCTATTTAAGAAAGTTTTATAAGGGTCCCAGCTACTCTGATTTTCTCACTCTGGGCATGCCAGTATTTAGTGTAATTGTCAAATCATATCTAACAAAACCAGGTATTGATATGCTATAAGATCCAGGATGATTTCTGATTGTTTTTTGAAGAAGTCAAATTTTTTATTTTTGTTTTTTTAATAATAATATAAGGAGAAGTGTATACGTTTATTGAACATTCATGGTAGTATGTCCTTAAAACTATTAAGATATAGAGAGTTTAATTGCAACTTTGTTTAGCCTGTAACTTAAATGCTGACCAAATTTCTTGAGCTAAGGGTAAGGGATAGTTTAAGATAATCCAAGAATCTCTGGCTTCAAATAATATCCAAACAGGTCTATTTCCCAGTCGTTCCACACACAGCCAGTCATCTTTCTGGTACTGAGTTAGAGCCAGCCGATCAGTACTCCTGTCACTATTTTTTCATTGAGGACTCAGATTTTAAGGGGTTCAGCAACACATTGTAAGCTTCACCCAGATTTAATAAAACAAAAGGGGCAGTGCATGTTATATAAAATACAGACATATACAAGCTCATCCTTCTCTCCACCTCTTCCCTTATCTCTGGTGTTTCCCCTAGCAACTTTCCTACCGGTCCCAAGTCTGTCAGGTTCTTGTGAAGAGGTGATTTCAGTGTCCTTGTTCTGATTTACTGAAAACTATTAGAGTTAAGTGAACTTTTGTCTTGAACAAGTAGTGGACCTAGGAATCTATCCACAAATAAGCATCTGGTAGCCCAAGGTGGATGGGACTTGGGCAAATGGACCAAGACAAGATGCTGCTGTGACAAAAGCAAGATGAGAACAGAGTCAGTGTGAACGAAGTATCCAAGCCAAAATCCAGGCCAGCAAATGAAAACTATGCCAAAGACAAAGGCACCAAGACCAGGAATGGGAAAACAGAAGATGGGTGATTACTCGAGACTCCATTTCACATAAAAAAGTCTTTAAGCGTTCTGTGAGAACTCTGCTTTGGTTAAGTAATAAGATTGAATTTGGTTCAGTAAATCTTGGCATTTACAACTAAGTCAAATCTTTCCCTTCAGTATACTCTTATATATGGTAGCTGTTGTCATTACTTGTAAAACTTCAGTTGTTTGTATTCTGCTGAGCTCTGTCCAACCTGATAATGATTTTCATGCCTTCTGCAGTTGTTGGTTTTCCCTGACACAATGGAGTGACTGGAATGGTAATATTCTATTCCCTTTATCTGAAAGAATCCCTATCAGTTTGGAACATGAGCAAAAACTACATTCACGATTGGACAGAAATATATCTGTCATAATGTTTCTTTGTAGTACCATTAAATATCAGCTCCTGTGACAGCACTCAAGGATATTACCATTTCAATATTTCAGACCCAATTGAAAGATGACTTTATAAACACATAACGGGGTGTTTTCACAGGAAAATACTAATTTTCTGTACTTCTGTACTTCTAAATGATTAACTGTTTTCTCCATAAAACAATGCATGCTTATATTTTCTATAATACTTGTTGTTATTCCTGCTGTTATTCATAATAAGAATAATAAACTATAATTATTTAAAGGCCTACAGGAAAAAATGTATTTCCCAGACACCAAATTAAAGTTCTGATTTTTACAGCTGATACTCCTAAATTTTTCCATAGAATTCAACATAATGTCTAAAGCCTAGTAAAATGACTTCCACTATCACTTCTGTGTAGGTAACTACTTGACCAGCTCTGTGTCCAGCCTCATTTTCATGAGCTTCAATTCTTCATCCTCAACTTCTTACAAAACATCTCCAAGTTGCTACCCCCAACTGATATCTCAAAGTTATGTCCAAAACTAACATTATCTCCTCCACAAAAGCTGTTCCTTTTTCTATATTCCCTATTTCTTCCAATGTGAACAATTATTTACTGATTCTCCTCATTCAAAATATTTATTTTACGAATACTTCTCTCTATATATTAAATGGATAGTCAAGTTCTATAGGTGATTCCTCAACAATATCTCTTACATCTGTCACCCTTTCTGCCATTTTTAATAATATGCTTCCTTAAACTCTTATTGTCTCACATCTAGATTATAACACAGTCATTAAATAGGCCATTGCTTTCAATTTCTGTCTCTTTCTAATCTATCTTGAACACAATTGCCTCATCTATCTTCCTAAAGATGATGCCATATCATCCACTCTACTTATGAACTTCTCATAGCTTCCTACGGCCAATTAAATAAAGTTCAAACATCTTACTTAGCCTGTTAATCATAGCCTTCTATGATCAAACCATAATCTATTTTTTCAATCTCTTCAATTGATATACACTTCATATCAACTTATCAAAATTATTTACTGCATTACTTTTTACTGCTTTAGCTGTCTGAACATTATTGAGGACATTATTTCATCCTCGTATATAAAGCTCATGTAAAAAATTTCTTTTAGAGTTTGTGTTAAAGTATTGTTTCCTTTGGTAAATTTTCTTTGTTTTTAATAGAAGAATTATATAACTCACTATGCCCTTTTAATTATTTTTATGGCTTTTATGAGGCTAAGACAAACTTCTGCCTGAATTATACTGGTGATAGTTTTCCTTGTGCTTTAAATATTTGTGTTCTTTTTTTCTGATCATTTTTTATTTCTATTTATACTTTCTATGGTTCTCTTTATTATCCCTAAAATTTGTCATTTATTTATTCTCTGCAGCCATCTAGAACATAGGGCTGGAATGAGGCAGGGTAAACAAACTTCTCTCATAAGCCCCACAAGCCCTACATAATATTCCATTCAAATTAAACTTTTTTGGGGGGGGTTGTCATAGAATACACATTGCTATGTTTTGATTATACACTTACCTTGTGCCTGTCCTGTCTTAGCATCTTCAAGCAGACCTGACCTATTCCTGGTTAGCATGTCTCTAGGACATCTCTAAGCTCTTACCTCTTGTTTATACACTCCTATTTACTATTCCCTGCTAGTATCTTTCACACGATTCCATGTCTACCTTGGCTCTTGATGCCTGCCTCAAGTCCTCTGCTCTGAGGCATCTCCACCTTAATATCCCAAAGCTTCCCCATAGTTTGGAGCTGATGCTCATCTCTTGGTCCAGGTAACCTGGCCACATGTAAGAACATAGGGAACCTGAGCCACCCTGTTAGACACACCAGGTTCTCCCAGTAGGAAAGCAAGATCAGCTATTTTCATTGTCCCTGAAAGGCCTTTGCTGTAATTGACACATTTCTAAATCCTAACTATTCTTAAATTCCTTGCATTCACCTCCTCCCTATAGTCTCTCATAATCTCTTTTTTTCTTCTATAACCAAACAACTTTATTCTGAAATATGTAACATTTAACTTCATTTTAAATATAGTTCTTATCTCTTGCTATTGTAAGGACAAACACAAATTTTAAGAGGCTTAATTCTCCCAATTGAAAATAAGGGAAGACATTTTCCTCTCCCCCTCTTTCAGCATTACTCTAGACAACTTGCAATTTTAAGTACTTTCTTCTCTCTTTGACATATACATAAATCCTCTTGAAGACTAGGTAGGCCTTTTGTCAGCTTTATAACCTAAGAATGTCTTTTTCAAGGGCCTGAGAGCCATCTCTTTGAAATGGAAACATCTAGAGAGATAGCACCACTATCTCTAAGTCTGTGTGGAAGGATAGGAGCCTAACTTTAAGTGGGCACTTTCCTCCAAGTTGCAAAACTATCTCCTGTCATAAAGATATGAATTTACTTTTCCTCTCAATAAAGCCAGATAGTAACACAAGTGATTATCCCAATTACTGGGTAAAGTTAGGATGACCTATGTGTGACAAACAGTGCTATGAAGTGCTCTTAACTTGAACACTAGTTATGTTCATCTTGAGAAGATGTATGTAATGGGTTGTATCTGCTTAATTATAAAAAAGATGAGATCGCTTTCTGTCCTTGCAATCTCTTAGCCAATTGCTAGTGATGCTCATCACACTTTGGATCATGCTTATACAACAATAAAAGCATTTCTTGTACCTCAATAAAGCCATTAAAAAGGGGGAATGGAGGAGGGAAAATTTACATGTATTAAAAATGTAGGGTTTTTTTCTCTACTAACTTCACAGAGAGAATTTCTTATTGGGAGGATATCTTGTTTTCAATTACATTTTCCAAACACTCTACACCATAGCTATTTTGAGTATTTCATACCCCTTATAAACTACTATAATATGCCTGAATTACTTCATGACCCTAGATGTTCAAGTAATGTATTGCAAACTAACCTAAAACAATCATATACTGTTATCGTAATTATTAAGTTTTTTGATAGGCATCAGTATAGTCTCTGAAAGTTAAAGGTGGTTGAGGCCACACACACACAGACATCCCTTGTTACCAGGCCACGTGTTATAATAAAAGCCAGTATCTGACTACATTCTGCCACTTTAGAAATATTTCTTATCAATCAAACACAAAATGTTATACCATCTATTCAGTAACTAAATGAAGGCCCAACTCTCTATCCTTTTAAGTCGTCTAGAAAGTACACTACATGAAATTTCATTCAAGACAGTTTCGACAATAATTCTCGCAGCAAGATTCAAGGAAACTACTAGTTGTATCAGATGACAAAATCCCCCATTAATCTTTGAACAGAGATTAGGTGAAATTCTTAAACCTAGGATTCATTTCTGGAGGATACAGGCCATTGGTGTCTAGATTATCTTAGCTGATTCCTAAAGAGTAGGACAGTTTGTACATTTCTAATAAATCCACATTTCTTGAACACTACCCATTTCACTATTTAGTTTGATGGAAAACTTCAGTTCTCCATTCACCCCAGGGAACACCCTCTGGGGTTAATGGGAAATTCAGGTAGCTGCACCACTTCTGTAGTGCAAGCTTTTGATGAGCCTTGCAAAGGCTGATTACTCCTGAAGTGTGTGTTCCTGATCACTGTAGTTCAAAAGGAAGGAACCACGCTAGGGTGTAGATCAAAACTAAATAACAGATGCATATTTTACCATGTTTCTGCTAACGTATTGTAAAGTAAATTATAGGCAACATAACATTTATGGTTTCAAATTAAATTTGAGCTGCCTTCAGAACTCACACTGATATTGGCAGGAAGTCTCCTCCCTCAGACCACAAAGGAATTTTGTATTCCAACGTTGCAGTTCTCCAGAGTCCAGGCCTAGATGTTTTTCTTTGCAATTTAGACTCTCTCCCTCAGTGAGCTCATCAGGTCCCAAGGCTTTAAATGTCATCTACTTCCAAATTTATGTCTCCAGCCAGAACCTCTCATGGAACCTTGGGGCTTGTTCATTTGTCTCCTTGACATCTCCACTTGGATGTTTTAATAGACATTTTAAACTTATTATGCCAATAATTGGGCCCATGTGTTATTCGTCTTTTTTATGCCAGCTGTGTTTAGCTTAGTGTCTGACATATAGTAAATGGTCATTTAACATTTTTGACTGATTGAACATGTAATTTCTAACTTCGCATAAAAACAAACATTCCAGAAAAACAAAATAATTTTATCTCAATTGCATTTAGTGTCAAATGTTATTATGTGTATGTTCTGGGGGTATAAATATTACAGTTAATAATTCCACCAAAATTTTGGACCTAAAGTCATTTTATCTCTGACAAAAGAAAAGTGAAACCAGTATACAAAGATATCTGGCATTGATTTCATGAACAATACATCGCCACATGTCATAGGAAAATATCTGTCCACGGCATCAAAATCATGATACTATCACAAACCATATAATTACCCCTAGTCAAAGGAAAATACTGTGGAATTTGTTAGGTCTGTATCTAAGATAGATTTAGCAAAGTTTAAAAATGCAGTTTAATTCACTAAACATATGTTGAAGGCCTTCTGTACATCAGGTACTATTGCTGGCATCTGGGAAGCATGCTGATGCTGTTTTCTTTCTCTTTTGTTTCCCTCAGAAAGAGATGAGAAGAAAGGTGATAGGACTATCGGCTGCAGAGACATAGTTGACTATAATGAACCTATGTGTTTCCTTGCCTGCTTCCCTAAAGTTGTGCCATTTGTGAAGCTGAGCCGTGAGGAAGTACATAAGCAACACACTCAATGATAACAAATCCAGTGTGGGGGAAGAGGGCATATTCAGTGGAGCGTTACCATGAGTGAGAAACCAGGGGCTTTGAACAAATAAACATCATTTACTGTCAATTCTTCTTAAGTAGAATGAGGGAAAGGACAGAGTCAAGGACTGTGGCTGAGGCATAGTCCAGCTGATAATTGTTAGTATTAATATGATCATTGGGAGCATTTTACATATGAGACACTGTTCAAAGTACTTTAGATACACTCACGCCATTAAATATAACAAGAACTGTATAAGATTGATATCATTTACCACCCAATTTTACAGACAAATAAAGGAAGGCAGAGGGAGGTTAAGCAATTTACGCAAGGTCAGAATTCTTTGTATTCAAATGTGTCACATGCATAGGATACAGAATTTAATCACCATAGTAAGGATATAAAAATAAGAAATCAGCAGCATTTTTTCAGGAAAAACAAAGAGTGCAAGCTTTCCTACCCCAAAGTGCTTAGTAGGGAACACCTGGCTAAGAATGAAACATGAGTAAGGGTTGTGTCAGAGTCTAGAGTGACTTTGTATCTCAGTTCATACAGGAAAGGTCTGGTTTACACCTGTTATATTGGCATAACTGTTACTAATGTCTTTAAAAAATGTCCTGCTTGGACAATGCATTAAATGATCACTCTAAAAACCAATCTTATAAAAACTTAACTAGTCCCTTAATAGTATGTCTATATAATGAGACCAAATGCATATGTGCTATCTGAGCATGTGTAGGGTGGAGTAAGATCACCCCATCTGGGCCAGGTGCTCCTCACCAATCTTAAAGTTGCACATATACACTCTGATGCTGAGAAAAAAGAGTAAGTACATGACACTCAGAAATGAGCACATTCCTCTATCAGGCTTTTGTTGCTAACAAAGCTTAGTCTAAAGATCTTCCTGTATTCAGTGATGACACTGAAGAACAAAAGTCAGTTACCTAAACATCTGTCAGGCTGAGAGGTTTATTGGTCAGTTACAAGGCATACCATATACTGTAACTTGCACATTATTTTGTTAGTTACATTCTTAATGTAACTTTCTGCCAGAGTGCTTTTAAAAATGCCCCTTGGAGGAAAAATGAAAATAAACAACAAAACCCATGTGTGCATACATACACACACACCCCAGCACACAAATATTTCTGAGACAAACATGTACCAAAGAAATAGTCCTTAAAACTCATAATCTGGCTATTACAGGACAATGATAAGTATTGAAGAAGCCATATATCTGCTAGAATTGGTATTGCCTACTAGAAATTCAAAAACTAAGACAAACACATTGGCTTACAAAGTTTTTATTAAAATGCAGTAGTATAGAAATAAGTGTAAAAATATGCAAATGAAATATTACATATGAAGAGGTATGTATATGCTTTAGGAGGTGAGTAATGGAAGCATGGCAGCAGTCACGTGTCTTGGTAAAGCACACATCAAACATGTCTCCTCCTTAAACTGATGAATGTCCAGACAAATTCATTTCACTGAACCGATAACTGAACTGTGGACAATTCTCAGACACCAAAAGAAATAGCCAATTTAAAATGTTTTCCTGAAGCTATGTACTTAATGTATTATTTTGATGGTGTCAGATTCAATTGTAAACATCCTAATTGGAATATTTTTTTATTTCAGGTTTCTTTTGTAAAATGTCATAGAGCTTATTGTTACAAATAAATGCACTGTGTGAAGAGAGGCAAAGACAAAGAGGTTTGAAAAGGAGAAAAAAATAAAGATTACATGAATTCATGCTTTTGATTTCCAAATCTCTTGCCATGTGTACAAGGCTCCTCTATGATCCATCTCTGCTTATCTTTCTAGCCCTACCTTGTTCCAGCCACTCCACCAGCCCAACAGTTACACCTTCCTTGCTCTTTGATTCTGCTTCTCAAAGGATCTTGCCTAAATCACTAAATGGTTATACAAATCACAATTTGTAAGCAATATGAAGAATTCGTTTCATCATCACTAGCCCCAGCACAGAGCATATTACCCAGCACATAGTAGTTGCTTAATGAATACTTATAAGAGAAAAGTTACACTCAATACTTTCATTTAAAATGAAGTATTTAGTCATCTTAACCTAGTCAAATAAGTTTGAGGGATTTTTTTTTAAACAGTGGGTCTAAATTCCTAACAAAAATTATGTTTTCTGTATAACAACTGCAGTTTTGTGCTCCAGACACAAAACAGTGTTTTTAATCATTAAATAATTTTAAAGTATTAGAGAAAGTCCAAACATAGATAATCTGATAATCTATTAATAACAGAGCCCACTGCTTATTTTTCCAAAGCTATCTTTTGAAACTTTTAGCAAGGATAGTTACACAAGCACTTGCCCATGTACATGTGTACACGCAGGCATACACACACACGCGCGCACACAGAGGCACTCAGATCCTGTCCTTTTTTCCTTATTATCTCCCCTATAGAATAAGATGTGGCTTTTACTCAATCAGTCAACCTATGAAATGCAAATAGGAGTTCACAGTGATTTTTTTTCAAGCGTTCTAGTCCAAGTAGCAAATATAAAATATATTTCTCAGGGAAAAATCAAATGAACCTCATGTGAATAAATTGTTTTCTTTACCATTTTCATTTTTTAAAAACAGCATAAATGCTTTTACCTCGAAAGTACTTTCTTTGAGTAAGTTAGTATCATGCCGACTGACCTTTACTTTATTGTTCCACCAGCTCTCTGGCATTTTAATGTTTTGGCCTGTAATAATAATCTTGAAGAATGGAATGGGCTTTCTGAAACAATTTTCTCCCTAAGGATTTAAAAAGCAGTCTTTATTTTTCACATACTCAAAACAAAGCACTTAAAAAACAAAATGGAAATACAGTTAGTGCAGCAAATGGCTTATACATGCTTTATATCTTTTAAGTGCTGAATGAAAAAGAACACTGCATATACACTGAAAAAAATTTCCTTTTAAGCTTGACTAATTTCTGGGTTTAAGATCAAATGCAATGTTATAAGACTATGATCTTTCCTTTGCAGAGTTTTCTAGGATGAAAAATCCTAGGACAGCCCAATGAGGGGTCAGAATTTTCTGTGTGTGTGTACATTTTGCTCTGCCAGAAATGTCCTTGTGCCTGGCTCTAACCTGGCTGTGTTTCTCCTCTGTCTTTAAAACCTTGTCTTTCTCTGGTTCTAGTTTCCTCTAGTAGAGCCTTTCAGCTGTTTGCCAAATAAGAAATGAATACAAAAAGAAT
>NW_012141302.1:3615508-3616113 GCF_000956105.1 Propithecus coquereli | reverse complement strand
TTTAGTTTGATGGAAAACTTCAGTTCTCCATTCACCCCAGGGAACACCCTCTGGGGTTAATGGGAAATTCAGGTAGCTGCACCACTTCTGTAGTGCAAGCTTTTGATGAGCCTTGCAAAGGCTGATTACTCCTGAAGTGTGTGTTCCTGATCACTGTAGTTCAAAAGGAAGGAACCACGCTAGGGTGTAGATCAAAACTAAATAACAGATGCATATTTTACCATGTTTCTGCTAACGTATTGTAAAGTAAATTATAGGCAACATAACATTTATGGTTTCAAATTAAATTTGAGCTGCCTTCAGAACTCACACTGATATTGGCAGGAAGTCTCCTCCCTCAGACCACAAAGGAATTTTGTATTCCAACGTTGCAGTTCTCCAGAGTCCAGGCCTAGATGTTTTTCTTTGCAATTTAGACTCTCTCCCTCAGTGAGCTCATCAGGTCCCAAGGCTTTAAATGTCATCTACTTCCAAATTTATGTCTCCAGCCAGAACCTCTCATGGAACCTTGGGGCTTGTTCATTTGTCTCCTTGACATCTCCACTTGGATGTTTTAATAGACATTTTAAACTTATTATGCCAATAATTGGGCCCATGTGTTATTC
>NW_012141302.1:3603812-3605973 GCF_000956105.1 Propithecus coquereli | reverse complement strand
TCACTCAATGATAAGATCATCATAAGCTTTTGTGATAGATTAGTCAGAATATGGTCCTTAATTAACTAATCAGTAAGTATTTAAAGAAAAGCATAGTGTTCAAGACACCATCCCAGGCACATATTTAGAGTACTTAAGAGTTTTGTTTTTTTTTAAAGAATCATAATATACAAAATTCTCACCTGAAGAAAATATTACACTCTATTTGTGACATGAAACAGTAAGCACATATGAGAGAAATAACAAGTAACAGAGTACTATGCACAGATGTTAGCAACGCAGTACCTACATAAAAGAATAGTATAGCAAAAATGCTAAGTGAAAAAGGAACCTGAGAATAAAGAGATTAAGATGAGTCTGCAGCAGTGGAGAAAGTGCACAAAGAGTCCCCCAACTCTTCTCACATTCTTCCCTCCACTAGTGTTGTTTGACAAGCTTCTGGATTGTTGTTGCTCAATTCTTCTCATTCTTGTTTCTCTCATCAGCAAAGACTAATTATTTCCTGAAATTGTCAAAGCCTTCATGTTCTACCTCTTCAACACCCAAGCACATAGTCTTACAATCTTTTAAACATTTCAAACTAAGACTCTTCCCATTAGTCTCCTTCACCAAATCCCCTGATGGGCACCATCTAGAATTTATCACCACCTAGAACTGCTTTATGAGAAATATGCAAACCTATAATATTCTTCTCCTTTGCCACCGTCTCCTATGTCAACATCTCTCCACTTACATGCACTCTTTGACCACATCCAGATTAGTTTCTTGTCCGCCCCCCACAAATTATTTTCTTCAATTTTCTCAGTGTTCTTACTTCCTTCCCTAACCAGCCTGAATTCCATGGCTGATGCCTTCAGCTCCCCACAACTTTGTCCTTTCTGATATCTCCCCTATAAATCATCAGCTTTTCTTTTGCCAGTCCAATATTTAGATACCTAAGTGCTGTTATAGAAAAAGGTCAAGGAAGAATACCTCTTTTTCTAGAAAATAGAGGGAAGGAGAACATAAGATTTAGATGAGCTTTTAGGTAAAAGAGATCTAGCTGAAGAAATCCCCAGCTAAGGGTCTGCTGTGTGTGTGTGTGTGTGTGTGTGTGTGTGTGTGTGTCTGTGTGTCTGTGTGTCTGTGCGTACGCACACAAGTGTGTGAAAACTTTGGAGAAATTCTTCACTTGATAAAAAGATTGATGATTATGGATAGAATAGAGGATTTGAGGAGAATGATAAAGTTTTAGAACCCAAAAGAGACAGAAAAAAATTGTCGAGCACCAGTCAGGGTACAGGTAAGATTGCAAACCATACATTTATGGTATCAAGAATACACACAGTTGTGTGTTTTTCTATAACTTTCTATGATGTAACAGGTACTATACTAGTTCTATATTTAGATTATTTTACTTCGAGCCGTTTATGCTTCTTCCCCAACTCTGTTTAACATTTTCTTTGATTTATCTGTGTTTCCCATAAAAAGATTCACAATGTTCTCTCTTATCTAATGCTTTGTACCACTTCTATAATCCTGATTGCTGTCTTGATTCATATGTATCCTTTGATTGCCTTGTTTCCATTGTCTTACTAAACCACTACCTGTACCAGCTCAATCCCTTGAATCCTATATGGCATAAACTCACTGGATTCTCCATACCCCATGAACAGGAAACAGAAGAGCAATAAACCTTCTTTGGGCTTTGATTTGATTTTCCATAGCATTTGATGGTCTAATATTTTCTATTCCTAGACTTCATTCATCTATAGTGTCTCCCTAATACTAGTGACACCAGTCAGGTATTCTTGAAAATTGTAATCCATGATTATATTTGAAAAGTCTGATTTGTCTACATCAGTAGTGAAATAGCAGAAGACTATTTTGAATCCTACTAGCTGGAAGGAAAGGAGTTACTAAGGTATATTCATTAGCAGGACTCTTGATATTTAAGAACAGTGGGCTAAAAATAAATAAACAAATAAGGAACAAAAATATGATATGAATAAGAAAATAATAAAATGGTAGACTTAAACTCAAATGTATCAGCTTTTTCCATGTTCACCTCCACATCATTTAATGTAAATGGTAACCAAGTTTCATGGTATGCCAATAAAATAATTGAAACTCAAAAATCATTAAATAGTGATCATTTAATTCATTTTCTCTTCACAAAATA
>NW_012141302.1:3600563-3603567 GCF_000956105.1 Propithecus coquereli | reverse complement strand
TAGGACTTTTACTAGCTATATCACGTTAGTGCAATTTCTTAACTTCAGTGCATTTTCTCATCTGGAAACCAGACAAATACAATCTATAAAACATGGGTCACAATCCTTCTTACAGGGTAGTGAGGATTAAAAGAAATAATATATATAAAGTTACTGGCACATTATTATTATTAATAAATGCAGCTTCCTTTTTCCTTTTCCCCGTTGTCTAAACCAGCGCTTCACTTTTATTTTCAGGCTTGATATATGTTGAGAAAGACTCTTAGCTGCTTTTCCTATAATCAGTTACTGGAAAAGTAATCCCCTTGCCTGCTCTGCCTTGTGACAATATGACTATTAGGGTGTAGTGACTTTAGTTCCCATTACTCCAATGTTATTTTTCATTGTTCTATGTTCTATCCCAAAACAGATAAAGCAATTATACATATGCTAGACTACATGATGTGAGGAGAGACTAAGACACAGCCAGACACTAAAGGCAAGAAGGCCAATTAGTAACTAACCAATTTGGGGATATAATGACATAAATTCATCTAACAGAAATAGAAGAAAAAGTACACATCTTTAAATAAATACTGAGCTATAAGTAAATGGAAAAATTAACCTAAGTGGGCCATCAATATTATAAACAATGACATTGGTCTATTTACCAAGTCACAAAGTTTTTGCATGGATTAATAAATTTTTATTAAACCCAATCTTAAATATTTTGCAGTTAAACTTAGAGGTTAAATAGTCTCTCTTCAGTACTATGTACATTCTTCATCGATGCATACATCTTGCATTGAAAAGATATTTTTCCTTTTTCTTTAGTAATTCTCTATTTAATTTAAAATGTTATTATGTTAATAGTTATTACTAAATAATTAGAAATAATGGACAAGCCAAGTCCTTGAAAACTAAACAACGTAAAAAAGAATCTGATTAAAGATGTTAGTGGGATAACAGAGCAAAAAAACATAAATCTCATCATCTATAAGAAGGAAACCTAGAGTGGTGAGCCCAGTGTATGGGATCACTTTTCCAGGGTCAGAATCTTCTAATTATTCAAGAGATAGCTGAGAAGTTAAAAACTTAACATAGATTTTTTATTAGTCTCTCAGAGACTAACTAGAGAGAAAAACATAAAAGAAGTAATCTTGCTAACCACCCTTTTCTTTAACACCCTACCAATAATAGTAGGGGGAAAAAAAAAACAGTCCTGCCCTTATGGGGCCTACTTCCAAGTTTCAAAAACTCTGTGAATTCTCAACTGGATTAAAGTGATTTGAAATTGTGGCATCTCTAGTCATCTGTCAAAAGGAAACTTGAATTCTCTATTGACACATAAATTAATGTCTAGGTCTCAAATTATTTCTATTATGTTTTATTTATGATATCTACCAGAAAATAAATATTAAGGCACATAAAAAAATAAGATAATGTAAGATATAAAAACAGAACCATACAGTATCCACATAATGGAGGTACCAAAGATTTTAAAATAACTAAATTTAATATGCTCAAAGAGATTTTTCAAAAGCTTGCTAATTTCACCAAATAATTTAGAATGATTAAAAATAGCCAAATGAAAATTCAGTAACCATAAACTATATTAATCAAAATTAAGAACTCAATGTATGGCTTAATATTAGGTTAGAGAAAGCTAAAGTGTAAATTAGTAAACTGGAATATAGGTCAGAAGACAATATGTACAATAGAGTCCAGAAAAGAAAGTGGAAAATAGAAGAAACAGTAAGAAATATAAAAGCTAGCATAAGAAGAGTCACCACACATATAACTGGTATCCCCCAAAGAGTGGAAAGGAAAAAGTGGTATAGAAAAAATATCTAAAGATAATGGCAAAATTTTTCCAAAACTAACAAAAAACTTTATGCTTCAAACCCCAAGAATCTGCATGCACTATAAACCCCAAGCAGGATAAATCAAAAGATATCTGTACCTAAGTGTATCATAGTAAAACTTCTGAAAACTAAATACAAAAGTAAATCTTTAAAAGCAGCCAGAGAAAAATATGACCATCAAATAAATGAGCAGCAACAATTTGAGTGATAGCTGACTTTCCAACAAAAACAAAGTCGGAAGAAAATGCAATTGTATTTTCAAAATGTTGCAGGAAAATGAGTGCCAGACTAAAATTCAAAAGCCAATAAAAATATCCTTCAAGGATGAAGATAAGATAAAAACTTGTTCAGGCAAATAAGAACTGTGAGAACTTATCCCCAGTGGACTAACACTATAAGAAATGTTAAAAGATCTTTCTTCTTCAGTCATAATGAAAATAATTCAAGATTGAGATCAGAAATTGAAAATAATGCAGAACAGTAAAAAGGGTAAATATAGGGGTAAATCTAAACTTATATGGGCTATTTAAAGCAATAATGTTTTTGTGGGTTAAAATATACAAAGAATTAGAATATGTAATTGTACTAGAAAACAACAGTGATTTCTTAGTAGCTATTATTTTCTAGCATAATTGCATGAAGTACAATTAAAATTGTGCCTACAGACTAATGAATAGCCTCATATATTAAAAATAAGAAAAGTTGAAAACAAATTGCCTAAATATCAGAGTTAATAAAAGAACAAAATTATAAACACAAAGAACATAGAAGAAAATAATAAAGAAAACATAGAAATTAAAGAACTATAAGAAAAATCTATGATAGAGGAAATTACCAAAACAAATTATAAGCTAATATCAATCATAAAGATATATGCAAAAATTGCTAAATAAATATTAACAAACCATATCCAACAATTTATGGAAAAAATTAATATATCATGACCAATCTGTATTTGGTCCTGGAATTAAAGTCTGATTTAATATTTAGAAACTATTTAATGTAATTCACCCCATTAACAGAGTAAAAGTAGAAGAAAATTATAAAATCATCTTAATGGTTGCAATAAAAGCATTTAATAAAAACCAACACCCATTCATGATAAGAAAAAACCTCTTCGCAAAAGAGAAATATAAGGTAATATTTTTAAATCTTATAGA
>NW_012141302.1:3599367-3600274 GCF_000956105.1 Propithecus coquereli | reverse complement strand
AAATATCAAATACCTATGGAACATTCTAATTAAAAAATATATAATTTCTACATGAAAACCATAGAAAATTGTATTTAAAAAATTAAGAAATCTACTTAAAGGAATTAATATACTTGATCAGACATTTCACAAATAGAACATCTATATAGCCAAAACATACTGGAATCAGTACCAAGTCTCTTTAGTAACCACAGACTAGCAAGTTAAAACCCACATACACCCACCAGAAAAGTTAAAATCATAAAAATAGACATTACCAAGTGTTGTAAAAGATATGGAATAATGGGATCTCTCATATATTACTGGTAGTATATTGGTACAACCACTCTGGAAAACATGTCAATGCTATTATTAAAGTTGAACATATGCATGCACTCTTACCGAGCAATTCTACTCCTAGGTATACAACCAACATAAATGTGTACACACGATGAACCAAAAGACATGTCTGAAAATGTCCACAATAGCATTTTTCATGATAGTCAAAAACTGAAAACAACTCAATGATCATAACATTAGAACGTATTAATATAAGTTGTTAAATATTCAACAATAAATGATGAGCAAAGAAAGCCAGACATGTGAGTACAGGTGGCATAACTTCATTTATCTAAAGTTCAAAATACACTCACCTATTGTCTTGGATGTGAAGATCTTCCTTTGGGGAGGAGGGAGAAGGTAGTGACTGAAAGGGGAAACGAGGGAGGTGGGCTTTGGGCTAGGATGCTGTCAATGTTGTTTTCTGGAGCTGCAAACGACAGCAACATAGGTATTTGATGCTTACATTCATTGAGTTATACTCTTATATTTTGCATACTTTTCTGTACTTAAGTTATACTTCAACTGAAAAATTTTATTTTAAAAAAAGTTTTTTAATGCTCAATAAACATT
Organism: Propithecus coquereli; assembly: GCF_000956105.1. Classification (NCBI taxonomy): domain Eukaryota; kingdom Metazoa; phylum Chordata; class Mammalia; order Primates; family Indriidae; genus Propithecus; species Propithecus coquereli. The sequence continues at coordinate 3,599,383 of NW_012141302.1, read as the reverse complement.
AAAAAATAATCAGTTT
>NW_012141302.1:3585171-3599317 GCF_000956105.1 Propithecus coquereli | reverse complement strand
AAAGAGAGAAGCCGGGATGTTTGCCCTCTCCCTCTATATTATAAGTGTCTGTGGCAGCTGCTGTGTCCCTTCTGCGATTTTAGTACCTGCCAGATTACATTCATTGAGTTATACTCTTATATTTTGCATACTTTTCTGTACTTAAGTTATACTTCAACTGAAAAATTTTATTTTAAAAACAGTTTTTTAATGCTCAATAAACATTAAAAAATAATCAGTTTACTTTTTATGCTAAATATACACCTAGAAGCATAACGGTGTACATATATTTTTTCAGTCTTTAAAAATTCCATGGTTCTAATATCAATAAAATTATTACATAGAAAAGTTAATTTTTTTCAATTATTTTTAGTGCTTGAGATTCAGAACCAATTAGTACTTTAAAGCATACAGAATTTCATAGACGGGGTAATCAATGACTCTCCCTGTAGCAAACTAGTTTGTAAAACATCAGCCTAAAATAACATGAAAAGAAAGCTATTTACTGTTTTGTGTCTAAGGAAAAATATCCACAGTTTTTAGGTTCCTGTGAAAGTACACTTTCCCCTCATCCCCCAAACCAGCAACTGACTAGAATCTTATATTGTCAAATATACAGAGTAAGGAAATCAGGGAGTGGTCATGAGGAATAATTAGGACTTTAGCCTCATCATTAGATCTCACAGAAGTTTTGGTGACACATAGAGGAAAAAACAAAAAACAAAAGGTGGAGGCCCAGCATCATGGTGGCTCACGCCTGTAATCCTAGCACTCTGGGAGGCAGAGGCGGGAGGATCACTCGAGCCCAGGAGTTGGAGACCAGCCTGAGCAAGAGCGAGACCCATCTCTACTAAAAAGAGAAAAATTAGCTGTTGTGGTGGAGCGTGCCTATACTCCCAGCTACTCGGGAGGCTGAGGCAAGAGGATCACTTGAGCCCAGGTGTTTGAGGTTGCAGTGAGCTACAATGACGCCACTGCACTCTACCCAGGGAGACAGAGCGAGACTCTGTCTTAAAACGAAACAAAACAAACAAAAAAACCATGGCGGCTGATGAAGACGATCACAAGTTGAGATCTACATAGTGGAATTTATAATGAAACAAAGAGAAGTGTCTTACATAGTGTTTGTCAAAAAAGACTGTGTGTAAGCCAAATTCTGCATCAGCCACATTTTCATTATTGGTCACTTCTAGATAATGAAATATTTGCAGCAATTTCCAAGGACAATTATTCTGTGCATCCCCCAAGATGGGTGGAGCCTGACATCTGAACCACTGGTGAATTTAAACATGTCCTTCCACTGATCTCTGCCTCACCATGAATTAAAAACTTTCCAAAATATGGCATAGCTTTAACAATTCTGAGTTGGGTTTTTTTGGCTACCAAAGATTTTATATTCAAATATAAGGTCTTTATACAGGCCTTAGTGTTATATCATCTAAACTTGATCTAATTGCTCATTCAATTCTTAATATAGTAATAAAATTGTTTTTTCTTCAAAAACTCTTCTATTTTATTCACTAGACATTTCTGACAGGTTCAAAGCACTGCAAGAAGCTTAAAAAGATGATGTCATGTATAATATCTGTAAAAGTAAGGAAATTTGGAAAGGAAGCTCATTTGGGGAAGAGAATGAGTGACCCAACCCATTAGATTTTGTGCTGGTTATTCTCCATTTATACCTCCATATTTACTCTCTGCTCTTCTCTGGCATCTACCCATACTCCAGGAGGAGGCCAGGAGATGAGCGGACAGGAGGAAATAGAGACCAGGCGGAAACAGGGGCCGGGTATTTATTTCCCTTGCTCCTTCCAAGTCAAACTGCAGAACTAGGAGGGGCTGCATCTTCTACCCATGGCCACAGCTTTTCTCAGGAAGCCCTTCATTCATAGCTTCAGTTCTCTCCAGTTTCTGGTAACCACCCTCTTCCCTAGGCATTCAGACCTTGGGGTGGTGAAGTTTCTTGATACTGCTAGTGCTTGAATGTGTCACTATTTTTTATTGATTCCTTTAATCCCACCAATACCTTTGTATATAGTTTATTCATTAAATTTCTTCAATTAACCCTTTGAGTATGCCATCTGTTTCCTGCCTGAATACTTAGTGATACTGAAGTTGCTTGTTTGAAATGATGGCAGAACATCCAAACCGTGAGACGGCAGCATTTAACTAGAGATATTGCATGAAAACAAAGAAGTGAATTCAGAACTAAAAATGTGTATTTGGAAAAATATTAGCACAAATGTGATAATGAGATACACATCAGAGGACAAAATCTCTGAAGAATGACATGGAAAGGAAGTATGAAGTAAAGAACTAAAAATATAAAGCATGGCATTAACTCACATTTAGGACAAGTGGGAAAAGAATGAAGGGAAGAGCAAAAAATAGAAAAAAAGTAGAGTGCTAAGCAGATCGAAAGATTGGCTAGACTCCAGGTTCACTTAACATTTTTATGGTATCATAACATGATCAATTTTAAGAAGTTTGGGAACTCTGGCCTCCCAAAACTATTTAAGTTAGTTGTTCTATCATCTAAGTGTAGAGTGTTCCTATTTGAGTATACATGAGGTATGTGTAATTATCCTTCCCAAAAATATTTGAAGAAAATTTTGCTTTTGTCCTTATAGACCCAGCTATCTGTATATGTATATTAATACAACTTTGTATAGTTTAGCATGTTATTTTATATAAAAATAAAATAGTCCTATATAATGCAAAATAACTTGCCTAAGCATGGGAATTTATCAAATGACCTATGATCAACTCTGGTTTTGCTTTCTGTTTTGTTTTTTATAATTTTCTTTTTGTCTCAAACAAAATCAGTCCTTAATATTACAAATAACCTTTACCCAATTAAAGAAAATATGGTGTGGTAGGGATGTGAAGAATTGCTTTGTCTTGTTCTGCTTTGTTTTAAGCTAGGGACTTAGACTCACACGTGGGGAAGATGTCTGCAGGAGAAAATACAGACCACATTCACAAGACAATCTGTTACACCAGTTATCACCTATTTTCAAAATTTTCCCTTTCCAATGAAGTAGAAACTGGTCAGTGTATTTGATGATGCAGTCGAAATACAGAATAAAGACAATTTAGCCTATGAGAAGAATTTGCGGTAATCTCTCAACTCCTGTTTTCAATCTTCAGTAGTGATCTATCAGTGCTGGGTCTGTTTGCCTTCATGTCAATTCCTTGCCCTTGTCCTCCTCTCTCGGTGTCCTGAAAGAGCTGACCCTTGTGGTTTGCATTTACCAGGCTCCCTGTCTGAAGACCCCTGGGAAGAACTACCAGGAGATTGGAATTCAGGAAAAAGAGAGAAGCCGGGATGTTTGCCCTCTCCCTCTATATTATAAGTGTCTGTGGCAGCTGCTGTGTCCCTTCTGTGATTTTAGTACCTGCCAGATCGGCTCTCCATAATTCCATCTTCTACCCGATGACCCAATGACTGAGTCAAGTCTCTGGGCTCCAGTAATACTGTCTATTATTTTGTCCCTCCAGCCCAGAGCTGGTAGCAGCTTTTTGTTCTTGCTGATCTCTGGATTGCTTCACTGTCTCCTAGTTGGTTTTTGAGGTCCTTCTCTCAACTGGATAACCAATTCCCTGCATTAAATTCCCTCTGTCTTAAATACTTTGAGAATTTTGTATTGTCCTCATTGGTCTGTGACTAATAAATACTCGATATTCTGCTCTGTTATACTAATTTGCATCTTTGATTCATTTTCTCCATTACTCCTTGAGCTTATTGCCTGTAATACCTGATACAGTGCCTGGCACAAAGTATGTGTTTCAAAAATATGTGGACTTTATTTCTAAAGGGAATTTGGTGAAGTTTAATATTTGACAGAAAATTAGAACAGAACCAAGATCCTTAATTAGAGACAAGTCATTCACAGCAAACTTAAAAGCAGCTATTAAAACTATCCAATAATAACTTATCTTATCATGACACTAATTGAGGGAAAGACCACAACATGACTGACCTACTCCTACACCAAACTACCACAAATCATCTTAGAATTAATAGCAGTCATAACCTGTGTCATAGGTGAAAATGTAGCACTCTTACCAGAACAGTAACATAACAATTGTAATGGCCTGTAATTTATACCACAATTTGTAAAAACGCAGGCATTTCATAATGGTTTCCATGGCTACGTGCATAGAGAGAGGAGTGAGATTACAGATGAAAATAAGCTATGACTGAACTGTAAAAAGTATAAAGAGTCACTCTGAGAATGAGGGGAAAACGTTTAAAAAAAAATGAAGTGTTACGATTGAAACCACATAATAAAACATGTGGTTGTTATTACAACTTGACAGTGATGTGATTAACAGGGAATTACTAACAGATAAAGTAAAAAAGAAATGAGTTATTTAATGGAAGTGAAAAATATGTCTACAGTACACAGAAAGCAGCAGAGCCAGATACTCAGCGGTACTCCATGGTAGCAAGGCAAGCCGCCCTGCTCTCAAGATTCCACCAAGGCACCCAGATACTGGTAATATTGCCTCTCTCAACCGTTCTGGAGACTTGACTCAGCAAGTAACACCACCAGAGCATTCTGTGGTGATTATCATAAACCTAGGAGAATTAAAGGTTAATTTCACAAGTCAGTTTTTCAGGATTTAGTTCTATCACCATCTTCTGCTAAGAAGCCTAGACTTCAGTGCTGTCTGAATTTTCATGCTACATAAAATATAGATTTGGAAGATAAAATAAAATATATATATCAATCTAAATTAATTAACATTATTTTTAGGGTGTTGTTTGCTTGCTTTAGCATATTAGTTCAAGCTTAGTGATAGATGACAATACTCACATTAAATGAGCATCTATGAAACAAAATTTAGAATAAGAATAGGAAATGGACAAGATAACCTTCATTTATTACATGTGATTGATATGAAGCTATTTAAAATATGACTCCTCATCACAAAACTCTAATCCCTAAATAGATTTTTGCCTTACCACCGAAATAATTGAGACTATGACAAAGATATGCAATGATATCACTGAAGGAGGTGGGAGGGAAAAGATGCTGATCTAGGTAACGTTGGAAATGGGTAGAGTCTTTTAAGATGAAGGGTAAAAGGAATTGCAATTAAACACTAAACTCTAGGTGATAAAGCTGTTTCCCAAATAAAGGTTAGCCATTCTGATACTGCTATACATGTATATTGGAACTGAACAATTAAGTATATGGTAAGAACCTGTTTCTCACTATTAGCGGGGGAACAGATAAACAAGTAGAAGAGGCTAGAACGATCCATGTGGTAATAAATTATAGTTGGAGACATCAGTACAACCCATGTTTAATTTAAATTTATATGGATACAGATGGTTACATATACAAATATTTAGAGATGTGTATAAACACATAAACCAGTACATAAACATTTCTTCCTTTGTTCTGCAACTGAGAGGGCCTAAGAGAAATAACATCCTGGTAGCAAGGAACATACCTAATACAATATCCAGAGCTTGGTTTCTATTACATATATATATATATATATATATATATATATATATATATATATATAAAATGAGGTTATGTCAAAGGGGCGCAGGGTCCAATGAAAGAGCTCCCACTGAACAAAGCTGAAATAATGGGAGCAAAAAAAAATAGTATTGGATTATATAACCTAAAGTATAAAATATATGTCCATGAGTGCATAATTGTATAAATAAATTATTAAATAAATAAATGGGGGAGAAGCGACAACCTGTGCAGAAGAATTTCGAATAACGTATGTACATATTCCACTCTTAAGGAGGATCCCACTGCTTAAGTGTAGACTGCGCATACCAATTTCCTTCCAAACAGTATTTGGCGTGGAAAGGTTATAAAGAGTTGGGGAAGGAAGAATAATAACTTTACAATGGAGAAACATGAAAAACTTCAGACAGAAGATTAAGATCACCATCAACAGTGATAAGCCATGTTGGTGGTATGTGCTCTTGATATGATGTGATAAAAATGTCACTTTACATTTGTGATATTCCTCCCCCAAAATCATAATTCCAGTCTAATTATGAGAAAAACAGATAAATTCCAATACAGAGGCATCCTACAATGTACTTGACTTAATACTCCTCAAAACTGTCAAGGTCATCAAAATCTAGTGAAGTCTGAGAAACTAAATAAAATGTGGTAACCTCGATGGGATCGTAGAACAGAAAAAAAGACATTAAACTTTACATTAAAAACCAATGAAAACTGAATAAACTATGGACTTTAATAATGTATCAATATTGGTTTATTAATTGATAACCAATAGACTATACTAGTATAAGATATTAATAATAGAGAAAGCTATACAAGTGTATATGGAAACTCTCTATATTATCTTCTCAATTTTTCTGTAAATCTAAAACTGCTAGAAAGCCTATTTAAAAAGTGGTAATGACAAACATGCCAAAATATAATATTTAAAAAATACTTCATAGCATAATTTTTAAAATCTAAAGACCGGCCATAATCATCACATCAATTTCATGCAGTGAGGGCAACTTTATATGGAGGAAAGCAGAAGTACACAAGAGTGAATAATTTGGCAAAGGTCATTTGTTTATTAAGTACTGGAATAAGAGTTCCAACTTAAAATGGTTTCAGAGCCTCATTCTTAAACTCCATAGTGTGATCATGACAATACAAAGATTGATTTTGATGATGGTTTTGCAAGAAAGCCATAGCTGGAAGTAAAGTCTAAATTGAAACCCATTCCATGGTTATTGTATGACTTAGAGTTTTTCCTTCATTGAACTAAAAAATTGATAATGTTGAAGATCTACTATTTTTAATGTTATGGATTAAAATTATTTAAATGTATTTTATGGCCAGTTTTTAGATTTTAAAAATTATGCTGTGGAGTATTTCTTAAATATAAAGCAAGGGGGAGGAACGGATGGACAAAAATCTACCTAACAGGTTTAATGAATACTATCTGGGTGGCCTTGCCCTGCCCTGCCCTGCCCTGCTTTGCTTGCCTCTTCTTGTAGAAGAAATTGATTTCAATCCTCAGGGATGACTTTGAGGGGTGTAAGATTTCAGTGGAGGAAGAAGCTGCAGATGTGATGGAAATAACAGAGAACTGGAATTAGAAGTGGAGCCTGAAGACGTGATTGAATTGCTGTAATCTTGTGACAAAATTCGAAAGGGTGAGGAACTGCTTCTCATGGATGAACAAAAAAATTATCTTTTGAGATGGAAACCACTCCTGATAAAGATGCTGTGAATATTGTTTAAATGACAACAAAAGATGTAGAATATTATATAAATTTAGTTGATAAAAGAGTGACAGAGTTTAAGAGGATTTGCTAATTTGAAAGAAGTTCTACTATGGGTAATACTAGTGAGAATATAGTTAGATACATATGTAGGAATATAAGTAGAATATATGAAAAGACCCAACGTTCAAACATTGTATAAATTCATTTATTATGGTTTTAATTTAAAAATGAATAAACTTTTAAAATAAATTAATGCATTTGTGAAAGTTGCTATGTAAAAAATTTATTTACTTATCCAGTTCTTTATTAAAGTACACTCATCTACATTTGTAGTATCATGTTGGATTTTCAGAAAGGACTTAAAAATCTCTATATTTACCTGCCTATCTCTATCAACACATTGCTAATCATGAGAGATTATGTTGGATATATATATATGTGCATGTGTGTATTTAGCTATCTATCTATATATGGCATGTCATGGTAAATTAGAGATCAGGTAACACAGGAAGACAGGAAGTCTATTTTATCCTTGCCAATATTAAGCAGTGAAAGACCTGTCTGAAAAAAAATTACTAAAATCTTTCCCATACTCTGGTTTCTCTTCAGATCGTATAAATCTTTCGCCTTTTAAAATCTCTCCTTTCGCTCCTTTCACTCCTTCACAAATTTTTAGTCAACTATCCAAGTCAAATGTAAAAACCACTTGCTTTCCAAAGTATTCATGTATATTTCTCCCTCCTCCACTCAGATATAATCCCTTTGCTCTTTATAATAATCATAGAATGTAGCATACTTATATTCAGAACTTCTAAAACTTGCTCTGATAAAAAATCCTGAGAGGTGTTTGTTAAAAATACAGATTCTCCACTGTGTGAGGTGGCTCAGGCCTGTAATCCCAGCACTCTGGGAGTCTGAGGCTGGAGGATCACCAGAGGCCAGGAGTTCAAGACCAGACTGAGCAACATAGCAAGACCTTGACCCTAAAAAAAAAACAAAAAAATTAGCCTAGTGTGGTAGTGTGTGCCTATTGTTCCAGCTACTTGGGAAGCTAAGGCAGAAGAATCACCTGAGCCCAGGAGTTTGAGGTTGCAGTGAGCTATGATTGCCACTGTACTCCAGCCTGGAGTGAGTCCCTATCTCTTGGGGTGAAAAAAAGGAAAGAAAGAAAAGCAAGGGGAAGGAAGGAAAGGGCAGAAGGGAGGAAGAAAGGAAGAAAAAAAAGAAAAGTACAGATTTTCCAGCTTCTGCCCTGGAGCATCTGAATCAGTATGTCTGGTGTTGGGGCTACAGGTTTGTTTTGTAAGATATTTCCAAGTTGATTTGTTATGATCAGGGCAATTTTGTGCACACTGCTAATGTATAAAAAGAAAATACTTTGAAGTTCCTAATCACAGCTAGAATCACAAGCTACATCACATGACACCAAACATCTCCAACCTCTCAGTTTTGTCATGTATAAAATGGAGATAAACCTAACTTCATTAAGTGAATAACACATATTAGGACCTAGCCCAGTGGCCAGCACTAAATAGCACATGGCAAATATTCTCATCCTTCTTTTTAATCCGCTCTGTCCCATTAAAACACTCACCACCTCACATTATACTGTTTATAACTACGCCTATTGGTGCCACAAGGACAGGCACATTTTTATCCCTATGTCTCTTGTGCCCACCACTGTACATGGCACATAGTTAGTGCACAAAAACTATTTATAGATTGAATTGACCCAAGACAACCTCTTAATCACAAATTCCAGTTCTTTCCTCAGATTTACCAACTTGCCTCATCTCTTCCACTTCCAACTCTCAACAGACTGCAATGTAACAAAGTGTACTCCTTATAATGAAAAAGAAAAATATTAGATAAAATAATACTCCTGAAATACAAATAAAAATCAAATTAGTGGTTAGAAATAGAGGAAAATTAGATTAAAACTTTATTAAAGAGATGGAAAGAGTTTGAAATGGTTCTCCATATTTGCTTTTCTGTGCCATGAAAATGTGTGGATTTTTTTATTTTAATATGCCATATTTCTGAGTAACACAGTCTCCTTAGGTAGGCATTTAGACTTTTCCTAGAATAGAAATGATCATTAGTGTGAGTCTAATTTAGTTTCCTGCCAAAGGTGATAAAGCCAGCTCATTTATTTTTCCTGGTAAAGAAGTCCCTTTCATTGTTTCAAAGTCTTCTCATGATCTGGAAGATGCAGCCAAATGATGGGATTCGAATGATGACATCAAGGACAAGCAAAATTAGAAAGACTATTTTTCAAGTAACATGCAATCCATTCTTTGGGGAAAAAAATTATATTTTTCAGTGAAATAAAAATGAGCTGGTTTATTACTTATTATTAGCAGCCGATGGATGTAGGAGGATTACTTGACAGCTTGATTTTTTAATATCTGAAGATGAAAATTAAGCATTTTTCTAATCATGATGTGCTTACAAATGTATTTTCATTACCACCTCCCATTAGAGCTATTGTTATCTCTGGAAGCTATTGAAGAAAAAGATCAGAGAGACCAAGACTGGGGCCTCACACTCAGAGAGACAGCAGCACCCAGATATTATTCCTGTCATTTGCTAACTCATTTTACCCATTATCTTTCTGTACAACCTTAATTTACTGATAACTTAAACCTTACTGATTTTCCCTGATGCTTTTTCTTGGATTTGGAGTTTGCCCAGCAAAATAGTTAAGTGCTAGATCTCTAGTACTGTACGCACGTTTGAAGCCCAATATCATCATTTAATATAGAGATTGGGCAAAATACATATTTAGTATCTTTCTAATTTTTAGTTATTTGTGAAATAAAGATACTAATATCAATGTCATAGAATTGGTTTGATAAGTAAATAAGATAATGAACTTAGAGCACTGTCAATACCTGGTTGTTATCACTAATTGTGTAAGGGTGGACCAGGGAATTAGTAAATCAACATTTAGATTTTTGATGTGCATTTCTGGTTGTCCAAATTTCCATGTGCAAAACTCTTACATGTTGCTTAGTATTTTTCATGCTCTGTAATAAATTCTTTATTTTTGTTTTTCACAAGCAAGCCACAAGGTAGGTAATCTCCATAATATAAGTAAGAAAACTGAAGCATAGAGAGATGAAGTATTTGTCCAGAATTCAGCTTGTCCAGTCAAATTTCAGCTTGCCACTTATAATTTGTCAATTGTAAGTGACAAGCTGGAATTTGAACCCAGGAAGTCTACTCTAGAGAATTTTCTCTAAACTATAACATTCACTGCACCCTGCTTAGTACAACCTAAGAACAGGTAGAACCACCAGCATTACTAAATTTATTCCAATTTAGAATTAGAAAAAAGAAAATCATACTGAGATGAAATAACTCCACAACGCTTTAAAGAAAAACTGCATCAAAGCCTTGGTTAAACTCTGATGTACCACAGGCTTGAGGTTTTTTGCACTTCCTTGCAAAACTTGCCCTTGATCTGTAACTAAGAAATGAGAACTGACTACTCCAAAAACTCGTATCACAAACAGCTGGTTGAATTTAAGAAACTTTTCTTTCATTTGTTTTGCTTCTTCTGAAAATCATTTGCCAACAACAATATTTTGCTAAATACTCTTAAACAGACTTTTAATTTCAGAGCAGAATGGTCTTGTAACTGTGTATTTTGCCTCAAAAATTGTAAGTCTAATTATGATTATGAATGAAGGCTATCTCATGACTTTGAGAATGTTCTTATTTCTTTGCTTTGACTTCTTAAAAATTATAGGCACTTTTATTACTATTTTATAGATAAAACTAGCACAGCAAATTACTTGATAAAAGAGATGAACATAAAAAAATTACTAGCCTGAAAGGGGATGACAAACATTAGTCCTGGTGCCTCGGTTTTAGACCCTCATGTGTATCTAGGAGACATTTGAGAATATCTCTTCAATATGTCCTCATTTTGACATCAAAATTTTGCCTCTGGAACAAATAATTAGCGAAGATGTTATGTATGGTTTGAGGCCAAATATATCCTCAAGGAGTAATGCTTATTTTCATTAGATTAAACAAAATGTATTTAATGTTTCAGTCATGTACTTCTGCAATCAAAAGGTGTATATCAAACTTACATATATTGTAAAGTACTTTTTAAAAATATAAAAGCATGTCACAAAATATTCACTTAAGACAAATTCTACTCCATAATCACACAAAATAAATTGATCAGTCTGAACTTTTAATATCTCAATGCAGCTTTAACAAAAATATTATCATATGCATTTAGATTTGGCATACATTATATTGTATGCAAAGCATTGTCCTTGCTTATAATATTTTAGCCAACAATAAAATGTAGATTTTTGATTAATTGATCAAGAAGCTCAACCATACAAGAAAAACATTCATACCACAGTTGCACATTTAGAAAAACACTTAAATTCTGGGATACTAAATATTTCAGTAGCCATAAAAACAATAGAAAACTGAGAATGGAATATTTCCCAGTAAGAACTAACCTAGGAGTCCACTGGTAGATATGGCAAACATAATCCTCAAGAATGATAGGGTTAAAATGTATTTTAAAAGCCACTAAGCCACTTACTCAGTATTCAAACACTGTTCTCTAAAATAGGTGTGGGTTTAATTCCCCCTCTTCTTTCAACCTCATAGTCAATCCATTCTATAAACTCTGCCTTGAAAGTATCTGTCTTCCTTTTCTATTACTTTTAGTTATCAACACCCTAAGACCTGTCACCTGATTCCCGAGTGTTGGAATACCCTCCAGGTTGCTTCGTGGTGTCCATTTCCTATCAGCGATAATCACATTGTTTCTTTCTAAACATATCAGTGATTTGTTCAAAAATATCTCACCAGTTAAGCACTGTGTTCTCATCTTAAAATTCAACACCCTTTACAAGTATTTCCAACCTTCATAAGTATTTCCAACTTACCTTTTCTTACCTCATCTCTCACTACTGATATAATCGTACTTTATACCATCACCCCTTTGTTTCCATGGGTTCCACATCCATGAATTCAACCAGTAACAGATTGAAAATTTCTTTAAAAAACATGAATGGTTACATCTGTACTGAATGTGTACAGACTTCTTCTTATCATTTCCTAAACAGTACAATATGACAACTATTTACATTAATACAAATTGTATTGTAAGTAACCTAGAGATGATTTAAAGTATACTGGAGAATGTAGGATAGGTTATATGTAAATACTACACCATTTTATATAAGGAACTTGAACATTCATGGATTTTAGTATTTGCATGTGGTCCTGGAACCAAACCTCTCTGGATACTGAGAAACAAATGTGCTCTGAAGTAATTAACTACCCCATATTTCCCAAACGTTTTATTCTTACCCTTCTTCATGCCTACATTTCTTTCTCTGTAAACAACATATTTCCAATGGTTTTGTCTGTTATAATCTGGTCTATTTTTAAAGATATTCATTATTTTTGCTTGTCTGGCATGCATCCTGCCTTCTTCTAGTCATAGTACCCCACTTATACTTTGAAGAACTACTTCTAGCCCCCAAGACAGAGTCTTGATAGGGCTGTTGATCTCTGTGTTGCCTTATTCTGGCTAAAAGGAACATATGGGTTCCAAGCTGGACTAGAAACACACTCTCTTCTGCAATTACGACAGGATTGAAAGCAGTTGGACATTAGCACTCCATGAAGACATGGCTCATTGACTTGTAGAAATGTGAAACTATTCTGGTTCCTATCCTTTTCAAGGTTGGCTTTTCAACATTTTCATCATTTCTGTAAATCATCCAATTTCTTTACAATAAAGATTTCTTAGAAAATTAAGCATTCAACAAAATCCAGCACACTTTCATGATAAAAACCTTCAACAAATTAGACATAGAAGGACATATCTCAAGATTATAAAAGCCATATATGACAAACCGACAGCCAACATCATATTGAATAGGGAAAAGTTGAAAGCATTCCCACTAAGAACTGGAACAAGACAAGAGTGACCACTGTCATCACTTGTATTCAATATAGTGCTGGAAGTCCCAGCCAGAGCAATCAGGCAAGAGAAAGAAATAAAGTGTATCCAAATCAGGAAAGAGACGATCAGACTATCACTTTCTGCTGATCATATGATCTCATAACTAGAAAACCCTAAAGACTCCACCAAGAATTCCTAGAATTGATAAATAAATTTGGCAAGTCTCAAGTTACAAAATCAATGTACACAAATCAGTACCATTCCTATACACAAATAATAGTCAAGCTGATAGTCAAATTAAAGACTCAATACCATTCACAATAGCTACAAAGAAAATAAAATACCTAGGAATATACTTAACCAAGGAGGTGAAAAATCTCTAACAAAGAGAACTACGAAACACTAAGGAAAGAAATCGCAGACAACACAAACAAATGGAAAACATATCATGCTCATGGATAGGTAGAATCAACATTGTTAAAATGTCCATACTACCCAAAAGTGATTTACAGATTCAATGCAATCTCCATCAAAATACCAATGTTGTATTTCACAGACCTAGAAAAAATAATTCTACACTTTGTTTGGAACGAGAAAAGAACCTGAATAGCCAAAGCAATCTTAAGCAAAAGTAACAAATCTGGAGGCATCACATTACCAGACTTCAAACTATACTGCAAGGCTATAGTAACCAAAGAAGCATGGTACTGGCACAAAAATAGAGATATAGACCAATGGAACAAAGAACCCAGATATTATAAAACCATCCACATACAACAACTGATCTCTGACAAAGCAGTCAACAACACACACTGGGGAAAAGAATCCTTATTCAATAAATGGTGCTGGGAAAACTGGAAAGCCACATGTAGAAGACTGAAACAGGATCCACACCTTTCACCTCTCACAAAAATCAACTCACAGTGGGTAACAGACTTAAACCTAAGGGGTGAAACTATTAGAATTCTGGAAGAAAATGT
>NW_012141302.1:3571269-3571826 GCF_000956105.1 Propithecus coquereli | reverse complement strand
TGCTGTTTTCAATACATAGAGCTACTATAATTTTATGAAATTAAATGAATCAATCTTTTGTTTTGATAATAAGCTTATAAAGTAATTCTCTACCTACAAAATTAGTAACCTATTATTTTCTACTAAACTTTTTCTTTCATTTTTACATTTTGTAATATATCTGAAATTTATTTGTAGGTAAGATGTGAATAATGAATGTCCTTTCCCCATCCCCCAACGGCTGCATAGTTATCTCAATGCTATTAATTAGATAATTCATCTTTTATCCACTAAAATGCCACTTTTATTTTATACTTAGCCTTATTTTATTTAGGTCTATTTCTGGACTTTGTGTTTCACTCCATTTATCTTCCTAAACTTGGTCCAGTACCAAATTATTTTCTTAATTGTCAGACCTTTCTTATATACTTAATATCTAATAAGAAAAGTCTGGCCTCATTAGTCTTATTTTTAAAAAATTGTCTAGTGCAACCTCTGTGGAAAGCAATATGGAGATACCTTAAAGAGATACAAATAGAAGTACCATTCGATCCAGCAATCCCATTACTGGGCATCTA
>NW_012141302.1:3568336-3571219 GCF_000956105.1 Propithecus coquereli | reverse complement strand
TATAAAACTATACTAGAGTTTTGAGAATATACTATGGGCAATCAAAAGCCAATGTGAAGAATAAGAATGCTGCAGCTTTCTTTTTTTTTCTTTGAATGTGAAAAGTAGGCCTATGAATTTTCTAGCATTTGCACAGTACTTTTTACATATTCTCCAAGGGACTTTTGCATCCACTGTTTTATGTTATTCATGTAAAACCTGCAGCAAGGGTATTATTATCATATCTTAATGAAAATAATTAAATGACTTGTCCAGTGTCAAACAGCTTACATACAGTCAGAATTAAAATCCAGGTTTCCCAGAACATGTTTCAGTTTTCTTACCACTGTATTTATTCAAACCTCCAGAATAAAGGCATGAAAGAGCAGTGTTTTGCATAGTATTTTTTCACATATTCACCCTTCCAGAACATCTATTAAGGCCAGGTGCCAAGGTACCATGAGGATAAAAGGTAAACTTAGACATGACCTTGAACTCCAGGTTTTTGACTTTTTGTGGACTATCAATAATAAAAACAAGAGGGAACATTCAGCAGCAACCTCTGACATGCATGGTACTGGGCCCCATTTCATAAAAAGCTTCCTTTCTTCTGGAGAGACTTCAATCACAGTAGAGCATTTCTTCTGATTCCTCTTTGCATTGCTCACTCACGCCAAAGAGGAGAAATGACTTCTCCAACAGGTGAGTTTTGAAAAAGCATGGCTGAAGTCTATCTGGGCTTGTCTAGGAGCCAGTCAGCACATGGGTGCACTCTGGACTGCCCTGTGCTATGGAGTGCCCCTACAGGGAAGACCTATGATAACTCAGTTGTGCCAGTGACTGGGTTGTTAAATCTGCTGATTCAGGGGTGAAATATTGGCAAACACACTTGCTGTGGATCTAAAGTCATGTACTCCAGTAAACTCTTCTGGTAATGCAGCTAACATCTTTGTTTCCTGATATCTGATTATGTCTATCTCAGTTGAATCTACACTCAGTATGAGAAATGAACCATTATTTAATGGCTATCTAAACATGTGTGCCTACCATCTCTTTATCAATAGCCACAGAGAATAGATTATAATGTTATTATTGTTTTCCCAATGATGAAATTGAGGCTTAAAAGGTTAAGTAATCTACCCACAGTCACACAGCTAGTTAGTAAGAGAGCAGGGCATGAGCTAACTCTGTGCTGATCACACTCCAACTAGAATGCAAGGTGAACAGGAGCAAATGCCTTAAGAGAGTCATACCATGTTATCATGTATTCATCTCCACAAACAAAGAGAACAAAGAGAATAGCTTGTTTTCTGCTAGTGGAAAGTCTCAGAAAAGGGGGAAAAAAAAAAAACCTTTTGAAAACAATGGCATTTATTAATATGACCCTGCTAAGCGATTTTTAAAAACATGGAGAAAATATCCTCTGATATTATTTATGAGTCAGATGTCATAATTCTCCCAATTCTGTTCTATATAACATGACTCTCAGCTTCTATTTCACTTCCTTCTAGGTATCACTAAATATAAATTCCAATTAGAGAAACAAAGGGACATAGCTTCCTATGGACAGTCACCTTTACCTAAGTTGTACCCCAACAAGAAGAATTTGCTTTCTCAACCCAATCTGGGACTCAGCCCAAACAGAGTCAGTGAGTCTGTATTTTACCTGGAGTCTGATTATACTTGGGCATTCTCGCCGTGAGAATCAATTAAGCACAACAGCACCATGATGGGCTGTGTGCTACAGATTCATTATATGTTATAGAAGAAATAAGCAATATGTTAATTATATCTAAAATAAGTATAAAAAAGACATGCTAGAGATCCTACCCTGCATGTTAGCTTCTGTCTGGGGGAGTCCCCAAGACCACCCACCCACAGGTTTAATGATTTGTTAGAAAGACTCAGCATATAGTTGGACAATGGGTTATGATTTTTTGTAGCAAAATGATACAAAGCAATATCAGCAAAGGAAAAAGGCATATGAATGAAGCCTGGAAGAAACCAGGCATAAGCTTCTAAAGGTCCTCTTTCAACAGAAAGTTGTGATGGTGTGTGTGAAATGTTGCCAACCAGGGAAGCTCATGAGGACTCAGTGCCAAGGGTATTTACTGGGGGTTGGTCATGTAGGCAGCCTCTGCATGGCATATACCAAAATTCCAGGCACTTAAAGAAAGCAAGCAGGTGTTCAGCATAAACCATATTTTCAGATTTAGACAGAACCTATTGTTAGGTTTAGGCAGAACAGTTTAGGCAGAGTCAGTTTCATCAGTTAATGTTGGGAAATCTCAATTCCCAGACACAAGCCAAAGGCCAACCATGTAAGCAGGTATCTCGAAGATAAGCAGTCTCAGATCTACTCTGTTGACTCTTTCCTGCACAGCTTCTGATGAAAAAACTGCATAAAAGTAGAGTTCAGTGGCACTTTATTAAGAATTTGTAGAACAGTATTAGGCCTTTTTTTTAATTTATTTAAAAAATCTAAAAAGTTTCACTTTCTTTTGGACCATATCACACTATAAAGTATTATATCATTGAGGAGTTACATATATTATTTCTCTTATTGTTAGGAGTTCAAAATTTTCTCCTAACTTATGAATGGACTGATGATCAAACATAGGATGATATTAGCCTATTTTTGGCTGGGTGTGGTGGCTCATACTTGTAATCCCAGCACTTTGGGAAGTCAAGGCAGGAGGATCACTTGAGGCCAGAAGTTCAAGACCAGCCTGGACAACAAAGTCAGACCCAATCTCTGCAAAAGTAAAAATTAAAAATATTAGGCAAGCATCATGGTGGCATGTGCTTATCTTCTCAGTTACTTGGAGGCTGAGGCAGAAAGATTGCTTCAGCCTAGGAATTTGAGGTTACAATGAGCTATAATTAGGCCATTGCACCTCAGCC
>NW_012141302.1:3566867-3568286 GCF_000956105.1 Propithecus coquereli | reverse complement strand
GTAAAATGTATTCAAGAAAATGTAGTATCAAGTCAGGTCACAAAGACATTAGCTTTTTAAAGCCACAAATATTGAATGTGATGCTTATTTGTAGTATATCCTATGTAAAACACAGATTAGAAATATCATGACAGCTTATCTGCTTGCAAAATATTTGTTGACACTCTTCTTCAGGCTTAGGTAACAACCTGCTTCTGCCATTACATTTTATAGACATAGCATCTTATTTTGTTCTCTTTGATTTTGTATATTATGTAGTTAATGG
Organism: Propithecus coquereli; assembly: GCF_000956105.1. Taxonomy (NCBI): domain Eukaryota; kingdom Metazoa; phylum Chordata; class Mammalia; order Primates; family Indriidae; genus Propithecus; species Propithecus coquereli. The sequence continues at coordinate 3,568,021 of NW_012141302.1, read as the reverse complement.
CCATTGTTGGAATATTTCTAATTTATTATTTTATTATGATTATTTTATAATATCAAAGTATGTAATAGCTTTTCATATTAGCTATATTTCAAATCGTATTTGTAAGATAAGACAGTATAATTTAGGTATCATTATACATCTACAAACACACGAACATACAAGTGAAATTATGTCTTTGCTTGCAAATATAACGTTTTCCAATTTGATGTTGTTTAGACTATTTTTTCCAGAAATTGGGGCAATAACAGGTTGCTGCTTTAAAAGTATTTCATTAGATTCTAATTGTGATTAAGGAGCATATTTGCAGCTCACCTTATGGGCATAGATTAAAGATGTGAAGTAGCCCACAAGGGACCTCTTTAGCATGGTGATTACAAGTTAATCAGCAATACAAAAAACAGAGAAAATAATAAAACAGAAAAACAAATTTTTTGATGCATTCATTATTATATTTTCTTGACTGTTATAGGTTTGAAAACTACCATGCTAATGTTTGGTGCTTTCTTCTTTCTAGGTTGTGCTATCCTGAGGGAATAGTTTTGTGCTTTCGGCTAAAATGACTAATGGAAAGGCCTCATTGGGTCATTTATTTTATTGTAGTTTTTTCAATACAATAAAAGTTTAGAAAATGAGTGCTAGGAGTAAGGCACACTACTAGGCACTGTGATGAATATAAATGCATGCAAGAATGAAACGGAACATAAGAGAACACATAAAGCAAAGGAAAGTTTAAGTTCCATGTAAAAAGGGAAGGAAAATTTGGATAGAGATATCAGAGAAGAACATGAAAATATTAGCATTCAATCTAAATCTTGAAGAACAGGATGCTAAATGGCAGAGAGTAAATTGGCACTCAAGGAAGAAGAAATAGGATAAGCAAAACCATAGGGGTAAAAATTTCTCATTTGTATTTGAAAAAATATGAAGAACATAAAGAAGAACCAAATTTTTAGAGAGCAAGGTGCATATAAAAGAGAAGATAAAATTGTTTTTAAAAAAATAGGCCAGATGGAAGAAGGCATGACTGAATACCATGTTAAGAAGTTTGGGTTTTCATCTTTAGGAAGTGAGAGTCAATTGGAGGGTGTTGTTTTAAATAAACAAATTTTATCATATTTCCATTTTAAAAAAAGTATTCGCTCATTTTTGAAAAT
>NW_012141302.1:3529305-3549012 GCF_000956105.1 Propithecus coquereli | reverse complement strand
TTATTTCAGAATATTATGGGGGTACAAACATTTTGGTTACATATAATGCCTTTGCCTCACCCAAGCCAGGGCTACAAGCTTGCCCTTCCCCCATACAGTGCGCACCACGTCCATTAGTTGTGAGTTTACACACCCCCACTACCCTGCTCCCACCTGACTGACAGCCAATAAATGTTATTTCCATGTGAACACCTTAGTGCTGATCAGTTAGTACCAATTTGATGGTGAGTACATGTGATGCTTTTCCATTCTTGTGATACCTCACTTCAAAGGATGGACTCAAGCTCAATCTAGGATAATATAAGAGGTGCTAGATCACCATTGTTTTTTATAGTTGAGTAGTATTCCATGGTATATATATATATCACATTTTTATTAATCACTCATGTATTGATGGGCACTGGGTTGTTTCCACATCTTTGCAATTGTGAATTGCCATAAACATTCAAGCGCAGATGTCTCTATTATAGAATGACTTTTTTTTCTTTGGGTAGATGCCTAGTAGTGGGATTGTTGGATCAAATTTTTAGCTCTTTGAGGTATCTCCAAATTACTTTCCACAGGGGTTGTACTAATTTGCAGTCCCACCAGCAGTGTAAGAGTGTTCCAATCTCTCCACATCCACACCAGCATTTGCTGTTTTGGGAGTTTTTGATAAAGGCCATTCTCGCTGGAGTTAGGTGATATCTTTATTGTGGTTTTGATTTGCATTTCCCTAATGATTAGAGATGTTGAGCACTTTTTTATATGTTTCTTGGCTATTATTCTGTCTTCTTTTGAAAAGTTTCAGTTCATGTCCTTTGCCCAAATTTTGATGGGGTTGTTTAATTTTTTTCTTGTTAATTTTCTTAAGTTCTATATAGATTCTTGCTAACAGCCCTTTATCAGATATATAGCATGCAAATATTTTTTCCCATTCTGTAGGTTATCTGTTTTTTCTCGTGATAGTTTCCTTGGCTGTGCAGAGCTTTTTAATTTGATCAGGTCCCATTTATTTATTTTTGTTGCTGCTGTGATTGCTTTGGGGGTCTTCTTCATAAATTCTTTGCCTAGGCTGATGTCTATAAGAGTTTTCCCAACATTTTATTCTAGAATCCTTAAGGTTTCATGGCTTAGGTTTAAGTCTGTTATCCATCGTGAGTTGATTTTTGTGAGAGGTGAGAAGTGGGGATCCAGTTTCAATCTTCTGCATGTAGTTATCCAGTTTTCCCAGCACCATTTATTGAATAGGGATTCTTTTCCCCATTGTATATTTTTATCTGCTTTGTCAAAGATTAGATGACAATATGAGGATGGTTTTATATCTGGGTTCTCAGTCCTTTTCCAAAAGTCCGTACCTCTGTTCTTGTGCGAGTACCATGCTGTTTTGGTTACCATACCCTTGTAATAAAGCTTAAAGACTGGTAGACCGATGCCTCCCAATTATTTCTTTTTGCTTAAGATTGCTTTGGCTATATGCTTTCTCTGGTTCCATATGAAGCGTAGAATTACTGTTCCTAGATCTGTAAAGAATGATGATGGTATTTTGGTAGGGATTGCATTAATTCTGCAGATCACTTTAGGTAGTATGGACATTTTAACAATATTGATTCTACCAATCCATGAGCATGGTAGGCTTTCCCATCTATTTACATCTTCTACAATTTCTTTTCTCAGTGCTTCATAGTCCTCCCTATATAGGTCTCTCACCTCCTTCCTTAAATATATTCCTAAATATTTACTTTTCTTTGATGCTATTGTGAAAGATGTTGCATCTTTGGTTTGATTCAATATCAAGCACAAAAATTGAAGCAGCAATTAAAAATTTTCCAACAAAAAAAAGTCCCGGACCAGATGGATTCACATCTGAATTTTACCAAACTTACAAAGAAGAACCGATACCTATACTACAGAAATAATTCCACACCATTGAGAAGGATGGTATCCTGCCCAACTCGTTCTACGAAGCCAATATCACCTTGACACCAAAGCCAGGAAAGGACACAACAAAAAAAGAAAACTACAGGCCAGTATCCCTCATGAATATAGATGCAAAAATCCTCAGCCAAATCTTAGGAAACCGAATCCAAGAGCACATCAAAAAAATAATTCATCATGACCAGGTGGGCTTTATCCCAGAGATGCAAGGATGGTTCAACATACGCGAATCTATAAATGCAATTCACCACATAAAAAAAATTCAAGAATAAAGGCCATATGATTCTCTCAACAGATATAGAAGAAGCATTTGACAAAAATCTAGCACTTTTATGATAAAAACTCTTAACAAAATAGGCATAGATGGTACATACCTTAAAATTATTAAAGCCATAGATGATAAACTCACGGCCAATATCATAGTGAATGGGGAAAAATTGAAAGCATTCCCACTTAGAACTGCAACCAGACAAGGTTATCCACTATTTCCTCTTCTATTCAACATAGTGCTGGAAGTCCTTGCCAGAGCAATCAGACAAGAGAAGGGAATTAAGGGTGTCCAAATAGGGGCAAAAGAGGTCAAACTCTCACTCTTTGCTGATGATGTGACACTATATCTAGAAAATTCCAAGGATCCAACCAAAAGACTCCTGGAATTGATAAATAAATTCAGTAAAGTCTCAGGATACAAAATCAGTGCACACAAATCAGTGGCATTTACATACGCCAATAACAGTCAAGCCAAAAATCTCCTTTATCTTTGATTATGCCCTTAAAGTAAGTTCAATCTTTTGCCTTTAAAAAAAATTTCAGACATCTGTCTTTTTTTGTAATAGAAATGATATTGCAACAATTTTTTAATTATAAACATTTACATTTTATAATACCAAATGATTCATGATAGGGCATTATACCATTCTTTTAAAATCCCAAATTACATTTTTTTCTTCAAAGAAAGAAAATAATCTAGAGTTGTTTCCTTTATCCTGTATTTTAAGCCTGGTCCAGAACTCAACATTTAAACATTTCTTCATTGCTAAGGTATTACATATATGGTTTTTGAGTTTTCTAAGCAAGGTATTTTCTGAAAATGCAATTGTATGGTTTTGATTTATAATGTTTTCATATTGTGATCTTGATTTTTTAATAAATCACTCACTCTTCTTTCCAAGAATACTTGGAAAGCTTTATTACTTCTTACATATGACAGCGATATTACTTAAAAATAAAAAAAGAATTGAGTTTCAAAAATCTAGCTTTGATTCATTGGAAGAAATTGTAGCATTATACTGATATGCACAACTGTAGTTGTGAAAGAGTTTGGCCAGCCTGAAGTAGAGCAAACTAAGAATTCCAAATGGTAATGTTAAAAAATGGATAGAAACTTGGGTTCAGTTCAGTCTTAATAACATGCAAGTGTTAGGTAGATAGTGAGGGATTCCAGGTCTCCTAGGGATAAAAGTGGGTGCTGTTGCCTTGGTGCAATTGCCCCACCTGGGAAGGAGGACAAGGGTGGGCCCCAGGCCCCCATCTTGGTCCTTTCCCACTCTAATCCCCTCCCTAGCAACTGCCATAACTGGGGGAGGAGTGAATACCCTATGAATCTGCCAATCATAACTCAGGGTGCCAGCTGCAAAAGAATGCAGAGGATTCTCTAGCCCATGGGCCAAGCAGCATAGGTACCAGAGTCCAGAAACTGAACTGGAACAACCAGTTGAGACTGCATAGTTGAGACTCAGGTCATGCAACTCCCAACTGTCCAATAAAAATGGTTCCATGGTGATGTCAGAGCCACAGGGAGGTCCCAATCCAGGCACTATAAAACAAGACCGAGACCATAACCAGGCCTTTTTTTTTTTCCACTTTCTTTTGCTGCAACAATGTGTCCAGTCATCATCTGTGGCGTATGTATCACACTCTGCAAACCTATATCCTGCTCTTGCCTTATAATCCTATCTTTCTCTCCTCAATAAACCTCATTTTCATGCTTGCCTTACTTTAGTGTGTCTGGTCATTCTTTGCCAAGCACCGACATTTCAAACTGAAAACTGACTCGAGGAATTGAGATATGCAGCTGATGCTTATAATTAGTCAGGCATTATTATCATGGGGTTTGCCAACCTCTATGTTATGTTTTTATATCAATCTGGCATATCCACACATGCCCATGCTTACTGACCCATTAAAGCCAACCAGAGTTATGGACAGTGCAACTGTCCAAGATTTCTCCTACTTTTCCTGCTTTAGTCCATGTTTTTCCTCTATTAGAATCTTGATGTCATCTGTGTCATTTATTTAAAGATCCAGCTCCTCCTTTTTGGAATTAGCTTCAACATTGAGTTCTTCCAGTTTCTAAAATGTCCCGGCATTCCTCAAGTTTCATCTTTGTCTTGAGTGAATGCCTTCTAATTTCCCACTCACTTCAGGCAATCTCAGATAAAATTCTCCATCCTGAGTCCTCAGAACTCAATTATTGGCCCTAAATCATCTACCTAATGGTTATTATGAGAATTAAATGATGTAATTATAATAAATATGAAACATTTACCACTATAAATAAAACATACCCAAAATGCTCAATTAATGACAGCTATTACTTGATATACTGTCCTGTGGCAACCAGTTGTAAAGTAAAAGCAAATTGATTCAAGATATTGCTTTGTCTACAAATAGCTAAAAAAAATAGTTTCGCTAAGTTTTATTTTTATTTAATTGGCTAAATGTTTAGTATCACAAATAGGATCAATGTAGGTGTGTGACAGCTGGTGGTTGTTATGTTCATTATGGTGGTTCATTATGTTTTTTTTTTTTTTTTTTTGAGACAGAGTCTCACTCTGTTGCCCTGGCTAGAGTGAGTGCTGTGGCGTTAGCCTAGCTCACAGCAACCTCGAACTCCTGGGCTCAAGTGATCCTCCTGCCTCAGCCTCCCGAGTAGCTGGGATTATAGGCATGCGCCACCATGCCTGGCTAATTTTTTCTATATATTTTTAGTTGTCCGATTAATTTCTTTCTATTTTTAGTAGAGACGGGGTCTCGCTCTTGCTCAGGCTGGTCTTGAACTCCTGAGCTCAAACAATCCGCCCGCCTCGGCCTCCCAGAGTGCTAGGATTACAGGCATGAGCCACCGCGCCCGGCCGTTCATTATGTTTTGATACAAAACCATTTTGCATCTGCAGACAGAAAAGAAAGAACCAGTAAAGAGAAAAGTCGAACATAGTAGGGTGACCGTATGTCCTCATTTGCTTTGAGAGTACCAGTTAATATTTGTTATCCTAGTAGTGGCCAGTTTCATTCTCTATCATGACATTGTCCAGCTGAATTTTCCGTGATGATGGAAATGTTCTGTAGCCAGGCTATCCAATATGGTAGCTACTAGCCAATGTGGCTATTGAGCCTTCAAAATGTGACTATTGCAACTTAATTAATTTTAATTTTAATTTTAATTTAATTAGCCACATGTAGCTACTGGCTAGTATATTGAATAGTGTAGCTTTAAAGTGTCATGATTCAGATGATATATGGTGATAACAATGATAAAAATGTATTTAGTGAACTGAAGTCTTTAAGGACATCAGAGGAAAATAATCCAGGCAGAAGGATTGGTCACGGAAAAGCAAAGTGATCTTCCCTCCTCTCCAGCAAGAGAGACTGGGTGACCATACATGGAAATTTTTCAGGTGGATGAATAGACAGTTTAGAAAGCTCCTGACAAATAATCTTAAGATATTCAATAAAATAAGAAATATCTTCTGAAAGTGAAGGGGAGATAGTTTGCGACCACAAATTACCACACATCTTGGAAGAGCCAAGACTTCAAATGGGAGCTAAACCTTCCCAGCTGTGATAATGAGACCTCATGTTCTTGCCATGTTCCCCATTCCATATATGTTTTTATCACTTCTTACCTACCACAGTTCAAATATTCTGTCACCTCACAAGCTGCTCCTTTGTTCCTGACTAATTAGCATGCAACCAGTAAAGAAAGAAAGTGGCCTTTTCTTGACAAATTTTCCTTCTTCAATTCAACAAGAGCCTGTGAAGTACTGTGCAATTAATAAGAATGTAGAGAGAAGTAAAGGTCTCGTTTTATGGTTTAAAAAAGGATTAATTTCACAAAGAGGAAACTAGTCATAATTCTAATAGTAGTTAGTATGCATTCTGAAGCACACTACCTACCTAATTGAGACATTTTCTATGTTTTACAAGAATGACAGAAGAAGTGATTGTCAATTTTTTCTTTTTCACATTATATTTGAATGTAGTTATCATCACATCATAATTAAGAGTGGCATACAGACCTAATTCGCTACCATAGCACTTACTATAGCTCAACATGTGATTTGTTTATATTTGTTCTTATTTAAGGGTAAACAGAATTATTCCATTTTAGATATAAAAAGTTATTTTAAAATACTTCAATAAAATGAGGTTGTTCTATTTTGACTTAAATTTATTTTCCTTCAGTTAAATATTCATAGAACTTTAATCTAATATGGCTCACAGATTATATTAGTTTGGCTTTTTTGTTTATATAGGGTTCCCATAAGAACTAGTGATATATGTTTTATTATTGCTTCTAGAAAATATTATTTTGGAGCAAAGGAGGAAAAATGCATTTTGCTTTTTTTTGTTTTTCACCTTTCTGAATCTCTAGATAGGCTAACAAAAATATTGTTTTCAGTGTCTCTTATTTAAAAAAAAATACTGAACCTAAAAACCACACAGCTGGTCTTTTCAATTTTCTTAACTACTGAATTGGATTAACTGCATGATCTGAGTCAATTGATTGTGCAGAAATCAATGTCTGAGAAGGCCAGATCTTCTCCCCTGGTCGGTCTCATTCTTAAACCTCTGAGCATGTGATATTCACTCAGTGCACCATCAACTTTTAAAATAAATTACTTGCTAAATGCCCCCGTTATAAACTTCTATGGAAGATATTTGTCTCAGTGATATCCAGTAAATGAGTAACAAATATAATTTAGAGGCTTGCATTAAAAATAGCATCTATTAACTTTTTCTAATTGTATTTATTAGAGAAAGTCTGGACAATAGAGATATAAAGAAGAAAATATAATCAGCATAATTCATTCACCTACTATTAATGTTACATATATCTTTAGAATCTCTTTCCATATATCTGTATATATGTAATTATTTTAAGTGTGTGTGTACATTGTGTGTGTGTTTGTATATATATATGTATATGTATATGTGCCTGTGCCTGTGTGTTTGTGTGTGGGTGGCAGGCAGAATACTGCCCTCCATCCCCCAAGATTTCCACATCCTAATCCCTGGAACCTGTGACTAAAATAGGTTACATGACAAAAGGAAATTAAGATTGCAGATGGAATTAAGGTTGCTAATCAGCTGACCTTTAGAATAAGGAGATTATCCTGTATTATCTAGGTGGTCCCTGTGTAATGGCAAGAGTCCTAAAAGTAGAAGATGGAGGCAGAAAAAATGGAATAGTGATGTAATATGAGAAAGATTCAACTCATTGTTGGTGAGTGTAAAGATCAGGAAGGAAGCAGGTCCACAAGCCAAGCAGTGCAGGTGGCCTCTCAAAGCTGGAAAAGGCAAGAAAATATACTTTTCCCTAGAGTCTCCAGAAAGGAATGCAGCCCTGCTGACACTTATATTTTAGTCTGGTAAGATGGTATTGGACTTCTAACCTACAGAAATGCAAGATAACAGGTTTGTATTATTTCAAGCCACTAAGACTTTGATAATTTGTTATACCAGCAACAGAAAACTAATATAGTGTGTATGTGTGTATATGTGTCTGTATATATGTAGACAACTTTATCTACCTATGTGTGTGTATATATACACATATGCTAAAGTAGGAGCACCATCTATATGATATTGAACATGCTTATCCTTTTAAACACATTGTGTGCAATTTTAGATTATACAAAATTGGAAAATTGTCATCTAATTAAAATTACTGTTTTAAACTGTAAGATCCTGAGTGTGACACTAAGATCCAATTCTACATGTTGATACATAGCATAGTCATTTTGGGTAGGGACTCAATGCAGGTAATGAAGTAGGGGCCTCTTTCTAATCTTCACATGCATATAAAGGATTTCCATGTGAAATTCCAGAAATGAACGATATTCCCTCTACGCCATCCAATCTTTACCCTTTCAGAGAAGTGACTGACATTGTTGAGAGAGTTGGGAAGAAACATTACCCAATATACCACATTATCTAGAAGCAGAATCTCTACATAAAAATTTTGTTGGATAATCTTGTCTCTCTTTCGCCCTTCTGAGCCTCCCTCTGCCATATGGTAAGCATACTGGGTGAGGCACTTCCCATGTGATGAGAAAATCTGACATCCCAAAGCTTCTGTGCTTATAAAGCATAATCTATCTAGACAGAATAGCTGCTGGAAGAAAGGAGGTTCTAGCTAGCTGAGTCTAGTGCATTCAAAAAAGAGCTATCCTTTCATTTTTAACAGTATGTTTTGAGTACTAAAATGTATTAGTTCTCTTGGGCATTTGAGGGAGGTTCGGGATAAGACTCTTCCTCCTCCTTATTCTTGTATTTCAGTCATTCATGAACCTAGCTGCAAAATAGAATAATTTGTCAACCTTTTTAAAACTAGCCAAGCCACCTGATTCTAACTTCCTTGGTTTGAAGTGGACCCTACTTATTTTTTAAACACCCCCAGGGAATTCTAAGGTGGGTCCACTATAACATCATTATCAACTGGCTAGCTGTCAAAAGCATGGAGGGAGAAAATCAAATGATTTGCCATGGCTAATAGGTCTCAACTATGGAAATCTTTGTAAAGCAGCATTAGTCTTCTATTCCAGTGGAACTTAGCAGCTGTCATTTCCAACAAATATGACTTTCCTACCACAGCATTATTGCAGCAAAATCTTGAAGATTCAAATCTTTATGTTAGAGCCTACTGAATTAAGAGTAGCACTTGCTGTCTTGTTCGTACCATCTCTTCCTTAGAGGAGGTAACAGTCAATGGCTATCCCATTAGGAAATTGACTTTCCTTCTATCTCCTTGTCTCTTGAATCTTTCTTCTTGCTTTCCCCCTAAAATCTTAACAAAAGGAAATTTAATAGGTAAGATGATAAGAAGCTGGGAGCTGGAAAAAAAAAATCTAAAATAGAAAAAATTCTTGGTTAGTCTTGATGGGTAAACTGCTTTGTTGGTTTACTATCTTATCTTTCAGGAACACATACTTCCTGGAGCAAGCAGCTAAATTATTTTTGCTTGGTCCTAATATTATTTAACAGAAGGACAGGAAAGTATCTTCATATCACTTCTGATAGTCATTAACTAACTGGGTGTCCTCAGGCAAGAACCCTTTTTTAGGCCAGCCCGGTGGCTCACGCCTGTAATCCTAGCACTCTGGGAAGCACTCTGGGGGGCCGAGGCGGGAGGATCACTTGAGCTCAGGAGTTTGAGATCGGCCTGAGCAAGAGCAAGACCCCATCTCTACTAAAAAAATAGAAAGAAATTATCTGGACAACCAAAAATATATAGAAAAAATTAGCCGGGCATGGTGGTGCATGCCTGTAGTCCCAGCTACTCGGGGGGCTGAGGCAGAAGGATTGCTTGAGCCCAGGAGTTTGAGGTTGCTGTGAGCTAGGCTGACGCCATGGCACTCTAGCCTGGGCAACAGAGTGAGACTCTGTCCCGCTCCCCCCCCTCAAAAAAAATAGAGAAAATTCAAATGAGATAAGTAGTAGAGATAAAAACGACATAGGAGACAGGGTGAAGAGAATGGAAGTACTATGCTATAAGTTTACCTCCTGCTTCAAGTGTGCTAAAATGTCAAAAATATTACCTTCCCCATGTGTGTTCCTTCAAACAGGAATAAGACTTGATAGGATGGGTTAAACAGAACAGAATTGCATGGGACCAACAATTAATTCACCATTTTTTATCTGTTCCTTTAAGTTACACCTAGTAGTCAAGATGGGCTATGTTAAAAATCCACCTTTACACAAAAAAGTGTTACCTTAATCCATTGATCCATATGCATTTCCATCTCCCTCTGCAATGTATGTTTACGAACACGTGTGTGTTCAGTGAGAGACAGAGAGACAGACACAGAGAGAGTGAGTTGTCCCACATTGTAGTTCCATAGACTTTATATTAGATTTTTAAATGTGTTATTCTCTACTGGAAATCCTAATATAACCAAATAATCTTCATGCTGTGTGAATTTTATTGATGCCCAGTTTGGTCCTATTTTCCCAATAGTGAAACTCTAGAACACAAAATTACCAAGGTCAAATCCCTATTCAGTGACCATGTCATGACAATTCTCTTTCTTCACAATATGTTATGATGAAAAATGAAATGAAGTGAAAAGCAGTGTGAGGGAATCCTAATTTTAGCAGTCCTAAGCATGAAAAGAGCCAAGAAATATAATGTGGTTATTTGATTTCATATGTATTATAGATGGAGTAAGTGGCTGATTGTTGGCCTAGGTGTTGTGATCTGAAAAGCCCTGGAATCACCTCCTCATCCCCACCCCTAGTAAGCTCCTACAACCTGACAAGGGCTTGAGACACTGCCAGAAATCTGTATCCTGTAGAAGCAATTATTCAATTGTAGTCAATTATTTATGTCTTTATATCTTCACAGCAATCTAATTATTTGTTTATAATAAGTATTCTGTCTTCATTTGGCCATTAGTAGGTAGAGATATGTTTATAATTTCAAATGTTCCTAAAATCATCAAAATTACATTTAATGCACTGAGTCAAACTCTGTGAACAACTCTTATGTACACATAAAGCTAACGTGCTTAAAAATACCATCATTGGCAATTGTAAAACTTGACTAATTATCATGTAATATTTATATAGACCATAGAATATTATATAATTCTTTAAGTATACAAGTAACTATAAAGATATGTATGTGTTTCATGTCAAGCAAGACAATGAATGTATTAAGAAATGGCTATATGAGAATTTGATGAATAAAATTATAATCACACATTTCCATTTAATAAGATTCAAATGAGATTTATTCTACTGTAGCTAATATGCCATTCCCACCAACTACTTGAGACTCTTATATCTCAAAAGCTTAATGGCTAAACCTTTAGAGATTTAATATGCCACCCTGTCTTGAGAAATGAGCAAGACACGCTTGATTAGTTTAAAAGTGAAGTATGCATTTCTTTGAGACTATTTAGTAGGCTGTGGCTTATGTGTGTCAAATGTTAGGATTATTAAGTTTGATATGAACTCAGTGTCTTGGGATCAATTAATTTAAAATTTATCAGGAAAAGAAGAAGTCTGTCATTAAGTATATTTGAAACACACAAAAAAATATTCAATGAGGATGACAACATGTTCAATTCAATATGCACCTTCACAGAGACTGTCAAATGGCTCTAAAACATTTGGTGTTTCATAGTTCCAATAGGTGTGTTTGCCAGCTTCGAATATCACTTATTTTACTGCATTGTGACAATCCAGTAGTTGTGTCCAGATTTCCTTGAAGTTTAAGGTACTTCTATTTTGAGGCATTTATTGAATCATCTTAAGAACCATGGTGCTTGGTTTATAGAAGCACTATCATTTTTCTTTATTCCATTAAAAAGGTCTCTCATCTTCTTCCTATATATTTTCCCTAGCCAGAAATGAAAATATTGCTGTCACTTTCAGTGGGGTTTGCCTTTCATCTCACAGTGGCATTTCAAGTCTCTAAGTGGTATTCAATTTATTGTATTCCAATGCCACTTCACTAAAGCACGCCTCTCTGTCAGCTGAGTGTAAGCTTCAGGTGCTCAGTACTTGGGAGACATGCCATGAACAAACTGACAATATCAACTGCAGCCAGTCGTCTTGCAGGCAGTTTTCACAAGTCTGCTGAAGGGAGTTCTCGAATTATTTAGCAACTCTACCTATAATATTTTTGAAGGTAATCTGAGATTCCTTTCCTTGACTTTCTCCAACTATAACATTTTATTTTCAAATCTTTTATCATATTGAGGATGCATTTTAGTGTAATTTTTTTATTTCCAGGAAAATAATTTTTAATATTTTTAATCTCTTCAAATTTTTACAGATTACCTTAAATTAAATCAAAGTTTAATTAATCCCTATAATTTAGCCCATATGTATAAATTCTGATTGCTTCAGAATTTTACAATGTCTAGAATCTGAGGGATAACCCAGAATAAAAGCATACATAGCACAGCATATTATAATGTAACAACATATTTTCTCATTCCCCTTTTGCCACATTCACTATTTACTCATTAACTTCTAAAAGATTTAATAACTGTAGATTATTGTTATTAGTATATATTTTAAAATATCTCTTCCAGCTTATGGTATATTGACTATAAAAATGGCCCAAATTTTCCACTATTTCTTGCTGTGCAGTTCCTCCTTCTTCACTACTCCCTTGAATCTGGGCTGACTTTGTAATTTGTTTTGTCCGATAGAATACAAATGAAAGTGACAGGGTGCCAATTCCACACCTAGGCTATAAGTGCCTTTGTGGACCTTCACTCTCTCTAGGGACTCCTGCCTCTATTATGAGATCAAACTCAGGCTGGCCTTCTGGAGGATTAAATACCACTTGGAGCAGAACCAATTCATTCCAGCAGAATCATCTACATCAACTTGTTCTAACCCAACCCCAGATGACCACAGATGGTAAGTAAGTCCAGCCAAAGTCAGCCAAGCCCAATCCAGCCAACCTATAGACTCACGGTAAGTAAGAAGTGATTGAAATTTGTGTTTATATAAAATGCAAAATAAAACATGTCCTTATATTTGGTTAAGACACGTCAAAGAGTCAAGCCAAAGATAAAGTATAACTTTTAGAAATTCATAAGAAAGTTAAAGTTGTATCTAGCCATATACCTAGTTTCTCCCAAATACCTAGTTTCTCCCAAAAAAGACATTTAAGTTTTTATTTAATTTGCAAAATAAATATCATGTGTTCAGGCACCACTGAGGAGTTACAGAATACAACATGGAGAAACTAATATTTCAGCTGGGTTTTGAAGAGGGAAGAAAATCTGTAAGACAAAGAAGAAACAAAATAGTCTTAAAAACAGAATGAAACACCTAAGCAAAGGTAAAGAAGTGAGATTAGCTGGAATGAAGTTGCATGTAGAGGCTAGTGGAAGAGGAAATTGAAAAATTGTGTTAGGACTAAGTTGTAAAAAGTTTTCTCGGACAAGTTAAGGAATTTGGGTCTAATTCTGTGAGCATTAGAGACTCTTTTGATAAAAGACTAATAACAACTCAGGAGACAGAATGAAGAATGGTTTAAATGAGTGTGAGACTAGATGCAGGGAAACCAGATAAGATGGTTATTGTGATTGTCCAAATGAGAGATGATGAAGGCTTCAAAGGCAGTGTAGGTAAGGATGAAAAAAAGAACAAGATTTGATAATTTTTCAGAGCTAGAATTACTAGAATTTAAGGACTTATTAAAGTAGGTTAGGAAAGAGAGGAGGAGAAGACAGAGCAAAAAAGCCTATAATTTCCTCCAGATTAAAAGATGGGGTAGATTGTGATACTGCCACTCAAATGGAAATTATCAAAATAAAGACCTGCTATAAGAAGAGAAATAATAAATTAGTTTTCACATATTAATTTTAAAGTAGCTTTAAGACATAGAGGTTGCCATGGCAATTGAAATTATTAGATAAAGCTAAAGATAATGGCATTACAATTGCCTATCTCTGCATTTTGATGGCAATTAAAGGCATGGAAGCCTGGAAATATTCAGGGATAGTGTTAGAGTAAAAAAAAAAAAAGAATCAAAGAGTTGGACTCCAGTAAATCTAAAAATCTAAAGGAACACTAAAGGCAACTTTCAAATGTGTATAAAAATTTAGGAATATCCTGGAAACTAATGGCACACATTCCTCAAGGAGAAGGTGGTTAACAGTGTCAAGTACTACACAAAAGACGAGTTAAGATGAGGTTCAAAAGAATAGCTCTAGTGGCAATTAAGAGGTGACTGCAGGAAGAGCAGCTTCCCCAGGCACTAAACATGCCCCCACATATTTATTAAGAGTAATTAAGGAATAGATAGGAATTAACTTGAAGCAAACCTAGGCTACGTTGTCATAGATTTTAGTGAAGAATTGAAAGAGAGAGGTGGGTCTTGAAGGAAAAGTAAGGAAAGGATGAGGATGCTTGAGCTTACTCATCGTCCAAAGGGAAGGGATTCCTGGAGAAAAAGACTAGCAGGATTTCCGAGACCTAACAGAATATAGTCTCTATGGTGTGGGTGAAGCAGCCACCTTTGATGATAAGACAACTCTTCCTCTGGGTCATAAGGGAAAAATCAGTGTCACTATAGAAGTGTTTAGAAGAGGGAATGCAAAATTACTGTATATACCACCTGATAATTTTGGTTTCTCTGTGAAGTAAGAATCTACTGAGTTTGATGGCATCGAAAATACAAGAGGATTCAGAATAAACGTTTTGGTATCGATATTATGAAAACTCAAAAGGAAGTTAAAAAGAGGAAGAAAAAATGATTTCCAAACTTCTGATGGCTCAGTAGAGGTAGAAAAACCCAAAGTTTATGGTCATCACGATGTGCGATCTGTGTGAAGTCAAGGGGTAGCAGTGGAGGAAGTGGATGGTTGAGTGAGGACAGAAAAAAAATATATAGTGTAGGTAAAAGCATTGAAAGTCATACTGACACTGTTTTGAAGACAGACTGTAGTCGAGCTAGGAGTAAAGCAAGAGTGCAGCTAATATTTATAAGGACGATTGAAAATACAAGATGAAACCTCTCCAATTCAATACTACTTCAATTCTGCTATAGTGAAAATACACTTTAGGTTGACTTTTTCATATATAAAAAGTTACACTTTAATTTACTTATGTCTGTTCTGCTTAAACACTAAGTTCAGTTTTTCTGTTTTGAATGTTTTTTTATTATCGCTCTTTTAGTGAGCATTCACAATTATAACATACATAAAACATGATTTCCTGTGATAGTAAGGCACTGCTTTATTTACCTTTCCCATGCTAAGCTAAATGTCAGGCATAGTTCAACAAAATAAATCTATAAATCTCAACAGACACAAATGCTTATTTTATTAATGCCAACTCGAACTCCAAATTAAAATCATATGGGATTGACAGTGTGTACATATTTCAGATAAACTAATTTTGCTTTTTAATATCAAATACATAAGGAGAATAATTAAAGCATTTATTGCCCTTTTCTCCTGGTTCCATATGCATGGACTGAGAAGATAATAATTAAAATGAATTTGCTCAGCTCAAACACAGACAACATAAAAATATGAAGATAGATAGACAGATGGGAAATAGACGGATAAACAGATGGCCTTATCACTTTGAAAAAATAAAGTTAAAACTTGCTTGTCATTCAAATTAACAGTGAGCAGCATTCTTTAAACTTGCACCTTGGATCAGAGATAACCACATAAGCACTAAACCATAGCAGTATATCATGGAACCTTTAAACCAAAAACAAAGTCTATTCCAAGATTTTTACTTCAGATCTTGAACAACAATTCGAAAGTCCATTGCGATGAGTAACTTTTATGTTTATAGAAGAAAAGTGATACAATTTTACAAATAACACATTTATAAACCAAAGGTATCTAGAAATTAGTTTACCTTCCCCAATCAAGGTTAAGGTTGAGGGGAGAACTATGTTTTTAAAGGGGCTGAAATAAACAAATAGAACTCAGGAGTAGGGGCCAAAGTGTAAATTCAATTCTATGGACTAATCAATGTGTGCAGATAACAGGAAGAATGTTGACAGTAACTCCAAGGAAAATTTAGGTTCCTGAGGCTTATTAGCTCCCTACTAAAGTCTGGCAATGATTGACAATGAAGTCATAATTTGGCCATTGGTAGCTATTAGGAGCATACTTTGCATAACCATAGATAACTAAGAAATGGAGGAGAAACCATACAGAACTTCTCAATAATGAAGATTGTGTCATACTATTTGTGGTCTTGTCAACATTGTATAGTATCTGAAACATAGTGAATGATCAATGTAAATCTAAAAGGATAAATGAATAAAAATGAAAAAATACAGCTTGCCTTCACTTTTTAATTTAAATATGATTTGTACTGTATACCAATAAAAAATATTTATTGAAAGTTTGGTTATGTTTATGAAGTATGAAATAATGTACCTCAGATCCACTGGTAGCCAATGAAACCATAATGACAGGATAAAAAACACTATAGTTCAAAGAAATTAAAGCATTGACAATATAAATAGAAGAATGTTAATAGCCTTTCAAGTTTGCAGGCATTGAAATATAATTAATTGTGTACGAAGCCAGTATAATGGCCAGAATGTTTAAAAGGTAGGTTCTATAATCAGAAAGACCTGGGTTTGAATTCCACATGCCCACCTTACTATCAGGTCTGGAATTTGTTTCTACCCAAATTATAAGCTAATAAATTAGCCAATGCAGAAACATAACATTTCTGAGTCAGAAACAAAAGTCTTTATTACTCACAGCAGAAGGCAGCTAAGTATCAGTATATTTGCATTGGTTTTCCTTGTGCCTAAATCCCAAAGAAGCAACATGGTAGACCTGATGAATGCTACAGGAACAGCAAGTCTGTGTTGAAAATGAGGAAAACTGAGTTTGGGGATCCACTGCTTTTATAGCAGTGAGTAGGCAAGCCTGCCCTTTATACAAGGAGGAAAGAGACATTACTTCATCTCTCAACCTTGAGAAACAAGCTTGAGAAACAGTCTACCTGTCAGGGACTTGAAGTCTGGCCCACCCAGCAAGATACATGAGAGTGCAGGAGACCCAAAGAATATTGTCTCTCCAAACATTGTCTTACATATTTATTAATTCATTCATTACTTTCTCTCCTTTTTAACTTATTTTTATCACTCCTCACAACATTTTTTATTATTTATTTCTCCCATGAAACTAGTAGCTAGAAGCTATAAAAAAGCAGACTTTATTTTATTCACTATTACATCTATAGAATTAAAATAGATGTATTTGTTTTATAAAATATTTTTGTAGAATTTAAATATTTAAATATTTATCAGTGTTCTAAAAGCTGGGTGCTTTTCTAGATGTCAAGGACACAGCAATTAATAAGATGGAGAATGTCCCTACCCTAGCCTTCCAAATCGTTATCAGTTAAAAATGGCCTATAGTAGTAGCTACCTCATATGATTAATGAGAGGATTTAATGAAGAATATGAGTAAAATATTTAGTAAAATTTCTATCATTTAGTAAGTACTCATGAATTTTAGCAATTATTTATTCAAACATAATGCTTCTGCCATGGATAGTTTTACTGTTTATATTTTCAAATGTTTTACTACATATTTTAAATTCTTACTTTTATTTACCTATTGTTTTGGAAGTGGGGTATTGCTATGTTGTTTAGACTAGAGTGCAGTGGCTATTCACAGGTACGATCATAACTCATTCCAACAGCACTGAACTCCTGGCTCAAGCAATCCTCCTGCCCCAGCCATCAAAATAGCCAGGACTATATGGAAGGACCACTACACATCGCTTAAGTTTTTATTTTCAAAATAAAATTTTCAAACACACAGACTTTTATAGAACATAATACAACACAGTATCAACTGAAGTGAAAGTTTTACCATTTTTTTCTTCAGAATACCATTAAATAAAGAAAAAATGCAACTATTGTACCACACTGTCTCTTTCTCTTCTCTCCCTCCCCAGTGTTAACTATAACATTTCCATTCATGTTCTTGCACAATCTGAAATAGTTTTTGTATTTCTACACTACAAGGCTATAGTAATCAAAACAGCATGGTACTGGCACAAAAATAGAGACATAGACCAATGAAACAGAACAGAGAACCCAGATATAAAACCATCCATATAGTGCCATCTGATCTTTGACATTGTAGACAGCAATATACACTGGGGAAAAGAATCTCTATTCAATAAATGGTGCTGGGAAAATTGGGTAGCCACATGCAGAAGACTGAAACAGGATCCCCACCTGTCACCACTCACAAAAATTAATTCGAGGTGGATAACAGACTTAAACCTAAGACAAGAAACCGTAAGAATTCTAGAAGAAAACGTTGGGAAAACTCTGCTAGATATCAGCCTAGGCAAATAATTTATGAAGAAGACTCCAAGGGCAATCACAGAAACAACAAAAATAAATAAATGGGACTTACTAAATTAAAAGGCTTCTACACAGCCAAGGAAACAATGAACAAAGCAAATAGGTAACCTACAGAATGGGAGAAAATATTCACATGCTATACATCCAATAAAGGGCTAATAACCAGAATCTACAAAGAATTCAAGCAAATCAGCAAGAAAATATCAAACAACCCCATTAAAAAGTGGACAAAAGACATGAACAGAAGATTTTCAAAAGATGACAGACTAATGACCAACAAACATATGAATAAATGCTTAACATCTCTAATCATCAGAGAAATGCAAATCAAAACCACAATGAGATATCATCTAATCCCAGTGAGAATGACTTTTATCAAAAAGTCTCAAAACAGTAGAAGCTGGCACAGATGTGGAGAGAAAGGTATACTTATACACTGTTAGTGGGAGTGTAAACTAGTGTAACCTCTATGGAAAATAGCATGCAGATTCCTCAAGAACTAACAGTAGACCCAGCAATCTCACTACCGGGTATTTACCCAAAGGAAAAAAAGTAATTTTATCAAAAAGACACTTTGACTCGAATGTTTGTTACAGCACGATTCACAAACGCAAAGATGTAGAATCAACCCAAGTGCCCATAAATTCAAGGGAGGATTAATAAAATGTGGCCTATGTACACCATGGAGTACTACTCAGCCATAAAAAAGAATTAATACCTTTTGCAACAATCTGGATGGAACTGGAGACCATCTTCCTAAGTGAAGTATTGAAAGAATGGAAAAACAAACACTATATATACCTGCTATCAAATTGGAACTAACCGAACAGCACCCGTGTGCGCAGATGGAAGTAAAACATAACGGAAATCATGCAGGTGGGAGGGGGGAGGAGGGAATGGATAAAATCATACCTAACAGGTACAATGTACACTATCTGGGTGACGGCACACTTTGATTCAAGCAGTACAAAAGCAATCCACGTAACCAAAACATTTGTACCCCTATAATATTCTGGAAAAAATAAAGAAAAGAAAGAGAGAGAAAGAAAGAAAGCAAGCAAGCAATGCCATCACACTGGATGTACTGTTTTGCAACTTTTAGAAACTTAAATCCAAACAGCATTTCCTTTAAGACATTTTTCAGATTTTCTTAATTATTCCAAAATCATCTCAATGGTATATTTGTGAGGAGTGAAAGAGTATGAAATGGTACCTGAATTTGTCATATTAAAAATACTTCACCAAGTCCTGTGCTCTGTGTTTTAAATGTCTTTCACTCTCACATATAAGAAGTTTGACTAATATACTCAACTCACCATGCATTCAGAAATGATCAGATTATAAATACTATGATTTTAAGACCTTGACCTTTTTAAGAAAATTTTATTTGGAACGTTTTTCTTCTTATCTCTAGTTTATACTTCAGAAACTGATTTAAATATTCTTGTTAATTTCACTTGCAAATTTTACTGCTATTACTGGTATTTACTGCATTTAACCTTCCCCTTTCTGAAAGTAATATTAAAGTGTTATTTGCATAAGTGAAAATCATTGCATTTGAATGCTGCCCTGACTATCCACATTTTCATCACTTTTCCATAAATGACATTACAAAAACATTATTGAGAAAAATTTGATTTTAAAAGGATATTGAAGAAACATTTGTCCACCAA
>NW_012141302.1:3526046-3527895 GCF_000956105.1 Propithecus coquereli | reverse complement strand
ACAAGGAATTTTTTAGCAATTCTTTCAGATTTTCTACATAATCTATTTTCCAAAAGACTACTGTTAGTTTTCTAGAGAAATTTAAGTGGAATATTGATATGTGGAAACAACTGTCATTTAGTGTCTTATTTTGATAATTTCACACTCTTTAAATTGTAAGTGTACTGTTAAAATAACATATCTCACAATGACATAATTTACAAGATAAAAAGGCCCTTTATTGATATGCAGTTAAGAAATTATATTGAAGAAATTTCTCTGTAACTAGTGAGAGTATTTAAAATGTTAAGCCCGTAAGTTAACGTTCTGGTTGCCCCATATTAGTCTGCTCAATCTGCTATAACAAAATATCACAGACCAAGTAATATAAACAACAGACATTTATTTCTCACAGGTCTGGAGAGTGAGAAGTTCAAGACCAAGGTGCCAATTGATTTGGTTCCTGGTGAGGGCCCTCTTCCTGACTTGTAGATGGCCACCTTCTCACTATCCTTATATGCAGTGGGGGGAAAAAGAGCACGTGCTCTAGTCTCTCTTTCTCTTCTTATAAAGACACTAATTGCTTCATGTGGGTCTCACCCTCACAACCCTAACTAAACCTAATTAGCTCCTAAAAGCTCCTTCTCCAAATATAGTCACATTGAGATTAGGGCTTCAACACATAAATTTGGGAGGGAAATAATTCAGTTCATAGAACCTCCAAAGTATTTGTGGGTGGTATGTGTTTAACTTACATCACTTCTTTTTTAGTCCAAAAACTCTTTACTCCTCATTTCTCTGTCTGTATTTGAAGACAACAAAATAGTGTTTTTAAATTGCTTACTTTTAAGTATAATTTTTAAGTTTTAAAAATATGTTCTGCTGAGAATAGTGGGTAGTAATAATAATAGCTAACATTCATTAATGCTTGCTAATGGTGTAGGCACAGGCAATGTTTTAAGAGTTTTCATGTATTAAACTTATTTAATCCTTATGAGAACTCTATGAGGTAGGAAATTATGTACATTTTATAGAAAACTGACTCTAAGGGAAACTAAACATTTGCTCAAGCACACATAAGTACACAACTGAAGGGGCCAGGTTTTAAGCCTCACAGCCTGGTTTCAGAGCACACCCTCCTCCTCATATTCCTATAATATACCTATGCTATTACATTAGATACTAAACACCTTGTTTTGTTTTAAGATTATAGATCTAAATAATAATTGGAAAGGTAAAGGCAAAGTACTCTTGCCTAGAGAAAAAGACAATGTTTTTAAGACAAAGAATGTTTCATAAATATGTATGTTACATTTACTGAAATAATTATATTTTTACTTCCTTGAATTAATATGTATTACATATGCATCAAAGTAAATCTGAAGTAATGTGTCTCCTTAGACATCAAATGATAGGTAATAACTGGTTGTACATCTGATGTAAGTATTTTCCCTCACAGCATTACATTAATATTTTAAATTGTGTGTTATGAGTAATTGTAACTCATCAAAAATAATTAAAAAGTTTGCTTGTATTGTGCAATTGATTAAGAACTACAGACTTGTGAAATCTATGACAAATCATTTTTATTTACAACTTTCAGACATTGGTGACATTTAGAAATGTAATATGCATAGTCGACAATTGTTTCTGAGTCTTTAATAGAGATTTTAATCTTTTCACACAGACAAATTGGAGGCACAAGTTCAGCCTGGCTGCTTTGGCTTAGACACTTCACATTTGCCCTGTTTAATTCAAATGTCTTTACACAACAAAAAAAAATCTACTCATGTAAATTTAGTCTTCCAGGTCAAATAATGCAATAGCAAACATATGGGTTCCACAGGCCACAGCAGAAGACACTTGCCTG
>NW_012141302.1:3525406-3525996 GCF_000956105.1 Propithecus coquereli | reverse complement strand
CCAACTACTTTTGAATTTCACTTTACAGATGGATCTTTGGCCAATGTAAATTCAATGTAATTGCTTTCTGACAGATTTTTTACTACTCAGACACTGACTTATCGGTGTCCTTTTTTTTTTTTTTTAAAGGCTATGTTTTAAGAGCAGTTTCAAATTCCAGCAAAATTGACAGGAAGGTATAGAGATTTCCCATACACTCCCTGGCCCCACACAGGCATAGCCTCCCCCATTACCAACATCCCCCATTAGAGTAGTACACTTCTTACAATTTATCAACCTACACTGATACATCGTTATCACCCAAAGTTCATAGTTTACAGTAGGGTTCACACTTGATGTTGTACATTCTATGGATTTGGACAAATGTACAGTGACATGTGTCCACCATTATAGTATCACACAGAGTAGTTTCATACCCTAAAAAATCCTCTGTGTTCTATTTATCCTTTATTCCCTACAAGACCCTGGCAACCACTGATCTTTTTCACTATCTCTATAGTTTTTCCTTTTCCAGATGTTACAGAGTTAAAGTCACACAATATATAGCTTTTTCAGACTGGCTTCTTTCACTTAGTAATATGGACTTTTTT
>NW_012141302.1:3488675-3514801 GCF_000956105.1 Propithecus coquereli | reverse complement strand
ATTCTTTAAAATCTAGTGACTTTGAATTTTCAGTTCAGCAATCCTTAAGCACATATGAATAAGAAAAAACCTTAAAATTTTGAATTTATTCAGTTATGCTTTCCTCTAAAAACAGAGCTCTTTATGGTGTGCACTAGGAAGCCATCATCTTAGAAGAGATGGAATAGCTAAAAGTTACTGTTAAAAATAAGGGTTTAAAGAAATTTATTGATTTGGGCATATACAGGTGCCCTATTAACAAACTCTGGTATCCTTTTGGCTTATTTAGCATAAAGTTTACATGTACAGACTTCAAAATTCAGCCCTAGTTATGCCAAAACTGTGAAATGCCTGAGATTTTACTTTTCTTTTGCTAACAAGTTAGTCTGTCAGAGTTTCATGAGTGCTACTAGAACACATGAGCCTCCTAGGCAAAAGAACAGCTTTTTACCCACACCAATAGCAGTAGCCATTTTTGTACTGGTTCCCCAAGCCTCAATTAGTATAGGGCAATGTGAAGAGGGCCAGATGACACAAACCCACATAATGGGTTGTGTTCAGGAAAGGAACTCGAGTTAGAGAATCAGGAGCTTTACTGATGAGCAATAATCACATTTACCCTTTGCTCCAGAAAAAAATATTTTTATTATGCTAGATAGTAAGCATGGCGGTATTTTGACCTGGAGAGAGACACTCTCTGTCTCCCAAGATATTATACCAACATCCATAACAAAGGGTAGTCAAAGCCTTGCTCATAAGATGTGCAGAAACTCTAGAGACCCGTGGAGAATTGTTTTCCAACAGGTTCATCTAAACTTCCTTCATGCTACCTGCTAGATTGTTCTAAAATGTGCTGTTTTATGAGTTATAATATTTAATTAAAATCTAACTACCTCATATGTTCCTTAGCTGCAAGTAATTTTACTGGGAATGTTGTTTCTTTTTGTTATTCTCTCCACGTGATTTCATTGGAGAAAAAAGTCAAATTGCCATGATAAACATTACTTTAATCCATTTACTGTAACTACTACTTCTCACAATTGATTCTCTCTTGAAGATTCAAACCTAACTCAAGCTCGAGCACCAACATTGTCCGATTTCAGACCTCCAGTGATTTCACATCAATTCAACCTTGTTCCGAGCCTTCTTGATCCCTAAGACAGCTGCCTTCACTACTGTACCAGTAGATCTGTGTTTTTCAATCTGGGATCCTGTTTTTTTCATTTAGATCATCCAGGAAGCTAAATCCTGGACTTAGCCTCCACCCAGAGTCTGTTACATGCCCCAGCTGTGAGAACTCTAACTGACTGGTCACCATCATCGTCATCACTTCTCCTGCTGCCACTCTCCTCAGTCCTGTGCCTCACCCTTCTGTTGGACGTTGACTAAATTCCTTTGCATGATTCTCCTGATATTAATCACCTATCTAAAATGCCATCTAAAATACTACCTTTCTGTTATCACCACACTCCCCATTTATTTATTTAACAAATATTTTCTAAAGGATTACTAAGTTTTGTAGGTCTGAGCCAAGATGTGGGTTTGCAAGGGACTCCCCAAATACTATAACTGACTGCCCCTGATTTCCTGACTTGTACTGTATGTTAGCTACTCCTGAGTAGATCTCAAGCTCCTGCCCTGAGCAGTGTGTATGCTCTGGGTCTGCTCCAGGCTCTAAAAGTCCATTCTGAGAACCGTCATGCTTTATAAGTCCAAGATCTCCCTTTAAGTTTCCTAAATCTGCCATAATAGTCTGTTTGAAAGACTTTGTCCTAAACATTTGAATAGCACTGTATGTAGTAACTCTCTGTTAACAAATTTCTTATGATGATTTTCTCATAAAATACTAAGTTAGATTTCCACAGTATGTTCAGTTGACAGTTATTTGAAGTCATTGTCACCTACAAAATATAGTATTTTTACCTGTACAATCCAAAAAAATTTCTTTCCAATATTAAGGCCTTCGAATGTTTTGAAGTTTTCTAATGTTACATTAAACTTTCATTGAGGCTTCATTCATTCTTGGAAAGTTTTCACAAATGGATCTATATATATTCACACCTCCATGGTCTCCTTTTGTCTACAGAACAGTATTGTGTATCTATCTAATTCAAAACCTTTTGTTTCTTTGAAATAGCTTCCCTTCTAGAGTTATATATGTATATATTTAAGAGTGTGTGTGTATGTGTGTGCACACGTTCCCTCTGATGTGGGTTATTGTGATTCACTGCCAAAGTAAGACTTGCCAATTTGTAATCATCTTTAAAGGGAAAAAAAAAAATATTTACTTTGAAACATTCACAGTTTACAAAAATCTGAGCCCTAAATCAAGCAAAATGCTGGAGGATTGTAAGCAAAATAATTTACAGTAAATTACAAAAAACACACAAATATAGTCGATATATATCTAACATGATGTGTATATGTACTATTATATAATAAAGTATCTGAACTACATAGGTCAATAATTAGGGAAATAAAATCCTCATCACGTTAACCACAAATTCAGAGTAATTTCATTTACTAGGTACAGAAATTAGCAAAGGTCCTAATAACCTCATGATATCAGTTTAATTCTGCCAGAAAAGCATAAAGCCAAAAAATCAGGAGACAATTTCTATTTTAATCACTTCACGCTGCTATAACAAAGTATCATAGAGTGGGTGGCTCATAGACAACAAAAATCTATTTCTCAGAGTTCTGGAAGGTTGGAAGACTATTATCAGGCTCCCAGCATGGTTAGGTTCTGTTGAGGGTCACCTTCTGGGTTGCAGACTACTATCTTCTCATTGTATACTCACACGGAGGAAGAAGGCTAGTGAGAACTCTCTGTGGTCTTTTTCTGTAAAGACACTAATCCCATTCATAAGGGCTCTATCCTGAAGATCTATATTACTACTCAAAAGCCCTATCTCCTAATATCATCACATTAGGATTTTAACATGAAGAGGGGGTGGACACAAGCATTTAATCCACTGCATATGACCATAATGCAATCAGTCCCTTTTTCTATCAAATGGAATGCTTCTCTCGATCTTAAATTCTAACCAAGTTAAAAAGCATTGTCTAAAATTTATTTCCAAGAAGATACAAACTCTTACGATGGGGTAATCATGCAAAGAAAACAGAATTTGTCCTGAATTATTCAATTCATATGCACAGGAAATCTTTCATCTAATTAAACTTCAATTACTGCTAGACTTTTTCTCAACAGAAACCATAACAGTTTATACATAAAAAACACTATTCTTGAGCTCCTCACTTATTTTTTCCTCTTTCATGAATTTTTTGAGAAATAATGAAATATGAATAGATGGGTAGATGAATGAATGGCAAAAAAAGATGGATAATAAATACATAGATAAATGATATATAGACCAAATGAAAAAATAGATGGTAAATGGATACATAGATACACAAATACATAGATAAATAGTGGCTGAGCACAATTTAATGAAAACTCTGTCTTTCCTCACTTATACGCCAAATTACTTCTGTCATATATTGAACATCCATGTACAGGCTTGTTTCTGAGCTCCCTATGGTGCTCCATTGGTCTATTAGCCTACTACCTTAATCACTGCAATTTATTACAAATATTGACACCTGTAGAACAAGTGGTTTTACCACTGATTTCTTTGATAAGTTTCTTATCCATTCTTGATCCTTTGCAGTTACATATACATTTTTTTAATTTGTCTTCCAAGTTCTACCAAACTTGTATTGAGATTTTGATTGGAATTATATTCAAGCTCTAGGTTATTTTAAGTTTTCCAATCCATATTTATCTCTATATTGGTCTTTCTAATTTTTCACAGTAATATTTTATAGTTTTCTACATTGGTAGCCCTGCATACCTTTTAATAAATTATCTCTTAGCTATGCTGCCATTTTTATACTACTTGAATATCTTTTAAATTTCATTTTCTATTTCTTGCTAGTGTGTAGAAATCAAATTGATTTTTTTATAATTCACTTTAAACCCAGAAACTTTGCTGAACTCTAGTAATTTGTTTGTGGATCCTCTTTGAATTTCTATGTAAATAATCTTATCTACTATAAATAATGTCAGTTTTGTTTCTTCTTTTCCAAATTTTTGTGTTGTTTTTTCTTGCTCTACTAAACTGGTTAGCACTTCCAACACAACATTGTCTAGGTGTGATTAAAGATGAACCAATCTTGAAAATTACTCAGTATTTTCAATATTAAGTATATTAATTTATAGTAAATTTCTTATAGCTACCAAATATCTACTCCTGGTTTGCTTGCTGTTTCTTTTAAAAAGGATATAAAATTTTATCAAGTGTATTTTATGCATCTGTTGATATGACCATATAATTTTTTTAATAATTCAATCATGTAGGGGATATCATTAATAAATTGTCCAAAATAAAACTAAGATTGAGATCCTAAAAGAAATCTAATTTTGTCATAATATATTGTCCTTTTATAAAGATTGGGATTCTGTTTGCTAACATTTGTTAATATTTTGTTTAGAGATTTTTCACTTATGTTCATAATGACATTATAATGTCATTAATTTCTTTCTCATACTTAAAAGGTTTTGGTATCAAGTTATACTAGTGTTGTTATACAACTCAGAATGTATTGCCAATATTTCTGTCCTCTTGAATGTAGAATTCGCTAGTAAAGCTAATTGGACCTAGAGTTTTTTGTGTGTGAAAATTTTGATGATTGATTCTATTTCCTTAATGGTTTAGGACTGTCCAAGTTTCTCTTGCTTACTGAATAATTTATAACAAATTATATTTTATGAAGAATTTTTATACATTTTCAAATTTATTAATATGTTACTAATAATGTCCAGTCATCCCTCAATTTCTGCAATATTTCTAATGCTGTATTTTTCTCACAGCAGATGTTGACAATTTGTGTCTTTTCTTTGTCCTTTGGTCATTCTCATCAGAAGTTTGTATTAATAGTCTCAAAAAATAAAAGACCTTAGTGGTACTCATTGTCTCTATAACTTCTGCCTTATATTTAGTATGTTCTTCCTTATACTTTATTGAATTTATTTTATCATTTGTTTTTTAGTTTCTTAAAATAGATGCTTAGTTTAATTTTTGACCTTTATAAATACATACATTTTAGGCTCTGCGTGTGCCTCTAAAAATTGCTTACCACAAATTTTGATAGGTAGTAGATTCATTATTGTGTAGATCAGAATAATTCCTGCTTTCCATTGTGATTGTTTCTTTAAACTAAAACTTATGGCAGTTCCTAATTTTTCTTAAATATTAAAAAAGACCTTGTATTTGTCATGGGAAAGAAAGAAAAAAGAAAGGTTCACCTAATGTGTACTCGTACGAATCATATTTAATTTTTTCCTTTGTCGACTATCCCCTTCTTCAACCTACTGGGAGCTAGGATCTATGGTGTTGTCTAGTTTCTTTTAGCTGCATAGTAATACTAATTAATTAATTAAACTCACTATTTCTAATTCCTTTTCCTTTTTCTCGACTATATTAAATGTAGAAATAACTGCTTTCATATTAAACCCAGAAGTAGAAGACAAACATAAATTAACTTAATAAAAAGATTTAATGAAAGTATAATTCTTTTCATTTAATTATAAATAAAATGGATATAAATGTTTTATTATTTTAAATGAACAATATATTTCTAAAAATAACAATGAATATGGATATCAGTTAAAATCTAAACTGAAGTCTACTGGACCGCTACCTTACTGCATACACACAATTAATGTGAGTGATGGTCATCCATACATCTAAACATAAAAGGAAAAACTATAAATCTTATATAATAAAATGTAGGAAAATGTCTTTGCAACTTTGTTGTTGACACAGATTTCTTAGAGGGATATAAAAATCAGTAATCATGAAAGAAAAAGGTAATAAATTAGACTTTATTAAAAACTTCTACTCATCCAAGTCACTATTAACAAAATAAACAGACAAGCCACACTGGGAGAAAATATGTATAATATTCATATCTGACAGCGAATTTGATTCTAAAATATATAAATATCTATTATAAATCAATAACCAAAAGATTAGTAACTTAATATATGAGCAACAGAAGCAGATACTTCACAAAAAAAGATATACAAATATTCAGTAAGCAAATGGAAAAGTGTTCAATATTATTAGTTATCAAGAAAATGCAGGGCTGGGTGCACTGGCCCATGCCTGTAAAACTAACACTTTGGGAGGCCAAGAGGGGAGGATTGCTTGAGGCCAGGAGATAGAGACCAGCCTGAGCAATAGCGAGACCCCCATCTCTACAAAAAAATAAAAAAATTAGCCGGGCATGGTGGCATTGCCTTATAGTCCCAGCTACTCAGGAGGCTAAGGCAGGAGGATTGCTGGAGCCCAGGAGTCTGAGGTTGCAGTGAGCTATGAAGAGGCCACTGCCGGATGCTAGCCTGGGCAACAGAATGAGACTGTGTCTCAAAAAAAAAAAAAAAAAAAAAAGGAAAAGGAAAAGGAAAGGGAAAAGGCAAACTAAAACCAGATAAGATTGTACTTATCATCTACCGAAATAACTAAAATTTAAAAGGACTGACAATATCAAATTTTGACAGGAATATAGAACAAATGACCTTCTCCTACATTGTTTATGGGAGTATATAAAATGTTATAATCACTTTGGGAATCTATTTGGCAATTTATTTTAAAGTTAAACATACTTTTACCATACAACTCAGCAATACCACTCATAGACATTTACCCAAGAGAAATGGAAATATATGTTAAGGAAAAGACTTGAATTCTATAATTACAAAAGTTTTATTCATAATAGTCCAAAACTATTATGAACAACCCATTATCAGATAAATCACTAAAAACTGGAAGCAAAAAATCTCATCTATTTTGTTATTAAAATGTGACTATCAGGAGAAAGTGGCAATGATGCGAGTGTAGCATAATCCGCTGTTTTTAATGTCCCCTCCAAACTCATGTTGAAATTTAATTTTCATTGTAATAGTATTAAGAGGTAGGATCTTTAAGAGGTAATTAGGCCATGAGGGCTCTGCCTTCTTGAATGGACTAATGCCTTAATCATGGGCATGGGTTAGTTACATGGGAGTTCAGCCCCTTTTACTCTCTCTCACATGCTCTCTCAGCATGTGACACCTTCTGCAATGTTATGATGCAGCAAGAAGTCCCTCGCCAGATGTGGCCCCTTGATCTTGTACTTTCCAGCCTCCAGAACCATGAGCAAAATAGATCTCTTTTTTTAAATAAATTATCCAGTCTTTGGCACTATGTTATAGCAGCAGAAAACAGACTAAGATATCTTGCTAAATATTTCTTTGTGGAGCAAATAGAACTGACTCTACCCCCAAACTCTAGGATGAGCATTTGAACAAGACGTAATACGAACATACTAAGGACTGATCAGAGTGATACATTCTTAAATACTCACATAATCCAAAATAAAACTCAATACCCTGACAGGCTGGAACTCTCTGGAAAAACAAGTTTTTATTTTTTCTCGAGGTTGCTAAGCTCATCTTTGAAACAGTCAGGATAAATTTTCCTGAACATAAAATCAACACAGAGGAAAGAAGAATTGAGAAATTTGAAGGCATGATGTGAGAGCCCGAATCTGCTTTGTCTAACTTTTCATTATAATTTTTTAATTTAAACCAGTTTAAGGCAGCTTCTTCTTGCTTATAAATTAATAAGTTGATATGATAGTAAATACGGTGCCACTCATACTAGTAAATTTAAAAGCACAATTAAAAAGTAGTATTCATATTATGCTTTACAGTTTACTAAAATGCTTTCACACATTTAATTTCAATTAATCCTTCTGGAAGCTTGTCAAGGTAATTTTTATAACCCATTTAGCGTTGTAATAATCGAGGTCTAAGAATTTTTCAAGTCCTTACACTACTAAGTGACAGAGGAGAAACTTGAATTCCTAACTTTAAAAAGTGTGCTATTTCCAAAATAATATAGACCCCTGTTAAGCATATTTTCACTTTTATATTTTATTGAATTATTTGTTGTTAGTGCTGTTTCTCATATTATTATTAACTGTCTTCTATGAAAAATTGTGAGCTTGTTTCAGCAAAAATTCTTTAGCAACACAGTACTTTCTAATTCTAACCGATGCGATTGCTTCCATAAACTCTGTTCACATATTCTCCTTTCATGATCTGTAAACATTCATTTTATAGCAATAAAATTGCTATACTATTCCTTTAGGAACCTCCCAAATATTAGTCCAGAATAATAATATCTTTTCAGGCAATGGAACTTCCCAAATATTAGTTCGGAATCCTAATATATTTTCAAGCAGTGGAATGCTTAAAGTATGACTAGATTCTAATCTCTGGGGCACATAATTTTATCTGGTTCCTGTAAATCTGTATTTAAAATACTTTTGAACATGTGGTTAATTTCTGAATACACATTACCATTATTTCTAGCACTCTATCTTCCCTTGTCAATGCATGTATATTCTGAACAACTATCACCATCATTCTTATCATCATCACTATTTATTCTAAAAAGAAAAACTAAAGACTTTTTTTAGATGTGCACAATTTTCAAAGCCTTAAATGGATGATGGATATTGAATGCTTCCCTGCAGAGTGAATGTAGCTTAATAACATCAAGAATCTCATGAGAAAATCAGCTCTTGGTTTTGCCCAGGTTATTCTCACTTCCTTTTATGAAAGGCAGGGTAATAGTACTTCCAACTTTACCAACATATTATACATATTATACATGGCTCTCTGCTTATCTTCTCTAAACAAAATGCACAGAAGCCCTTTGAGACTCACTAAACCATTGCCCCTAATGTTAAGGAAAGTACCCCAAAAGGGTAAACTGCTTGGCACCCACATGAGAGGCAAGCTGTCGACTGGCATCATTGATAGGTTTTAGGGATTAATTGAGCAGAAGTTCAGAATGAGAAACTAGTATTCTGGCTCTGCCTTTATGAGGTCTTCCCAGTGTGGCTTCATTATCCCAAAATGAAAGTAGAAAGCTGTGCCTATTAAAAATAAATAGAATAGATCGTTGGAATGTTTTATACAGGCAGAAAGAGATGGTGAAGTGTGACAAAGGAGTTGTGTTGAGAGTTCAGACCATCTGTGTCACTTGGATGTAGAACCTACAACAGTAGGTATGGCCACTGAGAACACACCGAATGGGCAAATAAGAGGAGAGACAGAGGGGAGATAGTACAGCACTTCAGAGGACTTACAAACAGTCTGGAAGCAATCCCACAACCCCATTACCATCCATCCTCCTGCCATTACCAAGACAATGCTCCCTCCCAAAACCTTAAAAATGGACTTTCCAGATTTATTTAACCAAGAATACTGGAATCTATTGGATATGCAATAAACGCACATCAATGCTGTTTGCCTACCCTCTTCAAGTGCACTGCTACCAAAATTTAGAAAATAAACAATTTTTGACTATGTTATTTGTTTTTATACCTGCTTCCAGGAAGAAACTACATTTATAATCATTGTATTTCTGTTTAAAGGAATATTTTCAATATCAAGCACATCTGGATTTTAAACCAAATTCAGCATCAGGAAAGCCATATGATCACGGAGTGAAGAAAGTTAAGTCAGTGCTCAGGAGTGCTTGATCATGATTTCTGCTTCCGACGCTGCAGGAATCCAGAAAATGCTTTTTTGCAGTCAAAGGAGGGCAATTTCAAATGAGAGAGAAGAGCAAACAATATCAAATGTATCAGCAAAGATGAGTACTGAAGAGACCGCTGAGTTTACGGCTAACTAGATATAGGTGACTACTGGTGCAATTTAATGATTTGGGCTGAGCAGAGAGTACACAGAAGATGCATCAGTAGAGACCTGGACTGTAACAAACTAACTGCTCCCAGTCTTGCTTAACTTCAATCTGTCATCCAAACATAGTCAGAGTATTGTTTCTAAATCTGACCAATTTATTCTTCAACTAAAAGTCTTTCAGTGTCCTCCTATTTATTACACAGTGTAGCATATATCTGTTCTTAGAGTACCTATTTGTCCCTCACCCCAACTCACCCTTCAGGCACCAATTCTTACTGAAAACTTTTTCTGAACCACTAGGTGGAATTGAAAACCCTCTTATTTGTTCTCCACTGTACCCAAAACATAATTCTTTCATATTACTGACAACATTCAATCCCATTTATATGTTTTCATGTTTATCTTTCTTAATAGACTTTAAGCTCCTTAGGACAAACACAATATCTAGCTCATTGTAGAAACCCAATATTTAACTGTTGAATGAGAGAAAGAGGGAGGAATAGAGAATAATGATGGATGGGCTAAACTTGGATGAAAGAATATTTTCCTGCAAATGAGTGAAGGAGAAAAGGATGGGTAATGAATGATGTAATAGGAAACCAACAAAATGGGATAAGTATCAAATGTCAACTCCATGAAAAACTAGAATTTGTACAGTAAAGAAATATCATGTACAAATAGGATAAACTTGCAGCTTGTCTAAGCAACTAGAGCTCTGTGCTTATCTCCAAGGATACCTGGAACCATGATATCGGCCCTAGGCCAGTATCAGAATAAAAATGTACAGTTTTATTCTGTATATTGTCCTGTATATTCTGTAGAAATGTTCACGTTTATAATGTGTAGTTTGCATTCTTACTTCCCTAGTGGGACCCAATGGCAAGCTATCTTCATTGTTTATTGAGAATTTAAATTGATAGCTTTCACGTGGTTGAACCAGTTACACATTTGGTTTTAGCTATTGACCAGTCATGTATAAAATATTACTCAGAAAGCTTAAGCTTGAGTGGCCTAAGATCAACATATCTCACACATATCTTGGTGAGCCGCAATCCAAAGACAAAGTACATCCTGTAAAATTGAGAAAGAATCATGGAGAGCGTGTCTGGGAACCTCTCTAATGTCTGCCTGTGTTTTCTTTCTCCTACGATACCATATTCTTTACCTTTATTAAAGCCTAATATCAATATAGCCTGTGGAGTCCTTTCAGTTCTCTGGGACCTTGTATGACTGATGCAATTGGCCCAGTGAGTAGACTATTGAACTGACTATTTGCCTCTGTAATTTTAAATGATGGTTAAGACTTTGAGGAAAAGAGAAATGAGGAGAAAGAGATGACAATCCCTTGATGATAGACTAACTCCTGGTAGCCTACCTAGGTCACTTCTGATTTGAGTTCAGGCAAATGCTTCAACCACTGAGAGGAGGAAAACAGAATCAATGGAACTTGGAAGTACAAGATTCTGAACCAAGGAGATTAAGAAAGAAATTCAGATAGAGGGGAAGTCAGCCAAGAATTCTGTAATTTTGGCTACTTTGGAAAAAATGAAAGTAATAGAAAGAGCTGAGGCTTCCAGGTTTACCAAATTCTGGCTGGTGATCCTCAATGGAAAGGACAGTGCACCAAAAGGGAATTGGGCAGATACTTCTTCTGATCAGAATATGGCTCAGCTGAGTGAGAATCACTACAAAGATTATAGAAGTTGTAGGGGGAGGGAATAAAGACAAATGAAAGAGAGAGGTACTCAAAGAGTTAAGTCATTCGTGGAATGATACAGAGCTTACTGAGAAGCCTCTGCTAAAACTGTTTTTATGCATTCAGATCCAAGGAGGTATTTCCCTTGCATTAGATACTGCCCAGTGGAAGAGTATGTTGGTCTTATTCAGGCTTCCCACTTAGTTGTTACTTTTACAAAGATGTGGTTGGAGTTAAATTCACAATCTGTCGAGGTGGATAAAGGCAAGGTACATAAAACATACCTATCAATAGGGAATTTTAATAGATACTAAATGAAATAACTCTTCTGAAGCCTCTGAAATGTTGAAATTACCAGCAAATCTGGATTGGTTATTTGATGATACTGAATTACTCCCTAATTTTATGGCTTTGACTCAAGTGATGATGTTGTAATTGAAGAGTTTCCAGATGCTTGGGCTCTTTGTGTTAATCTACCAACAAAGGAGCAGGAATATGTAAGGGAAGCCGTCATTGACTTCCTGCCTCAGATCCCACAAGTAGGATTGAATGATGGAAATGACTAGGATTATTCAGAAAAAAGAAGGATGAAATGAATGAAAAAAAAAACCACAACCTCAAGACATTTAAATTGGGTGGAATGTAATCACACGGTTCATTTAAAAAGATATGGAAAAGGAGAGGATAGATGGAATAGCTACTAAAATTTTAATGAATCACTATAATAAATTATGCGATCAGGCTGATGTACCAACTCCTCCATATATCCTACACTTGATGAATTTTAAAAATCTAATGATGGCATTTAAGAAATCTGCAGTATGTTCCAAAGTAGTGTAATTTAAAAAGAGTGAGAGTTTAAAAAGAGTACTATTCTGAATGACAAAATAGCCAGGGACCGGTGGCACGATTTTGCAGCAGGCAAATGGTCTTAGTCAACTAAGGTTGCCACAACAAACTACCATAGTCTAGGGGTTCAAATAGCAGACATTTATTTCTCACAGTTCTGGAAACTGGAAGGTTAAGATCAAGGTGCTGGCCAATTTGGTTTAATGATGAGAGCTTTCTTGCTGTCCTGCAGATGGATGCCTTCTTGCTATATCCTCAAACGGTAGAGAAAGAGAGGTTTGGTCTATTAGGACACTAATAACATCATGGGAGCCCCACCCTCATGATCTCTAAACCTAATTGCCTCTCAAAAGCCCCACTTCCAAATATTGTTGTACTGGGGTTTAGAGCTTCAAAATATGAATTTGAGAGGAGATATGAATATTCATTCCAGAATAGTACCTAAGGCCATTTGC
This sequence comes from Propithecus coquereli, assembly GCF_000956105.1. NCBI lineage: Eukaryota > Metazoa > Chordata > Mammalia > Primates > Indriidae > Propithecus > Propithecus coquereli. The sequence continues at coordinate 3,502,056 of NW_012141302.1, read as the reverse complement.
ATTGGTATGTAAAGAAATTATCCTGGGCAGTAAAGTAACTTTATTGGAATTGCTAGACACTGGTGCACAAACTATGAATATACTTAAACCTAATTAAAAAGTAAAGGGCAGTGTAATATAGTGACTGGAATATGGTAAAATACTCAAAAGTAAAAATATGGTTCAAAGTAGGAATTAATGAGTAAAATTTATGTAAGTTTGTTGCATCACCCCTACCAGAATGTATTACCAAAATGGATATGACGTATGAATGAGGAAATCTTGCTTATCCAAACTGGTGAAAACAAAGATGTCATGCAAATCTGCTCTTCATTTTCTTGTAATTGGGTATATTAGATGGCAACTTTTAGAACTACCTAAATCCAGTCAAGTCATTAGTATAAAATAAAATAGGATACCTGGAAAGGAGGTAGGGGAAAGAAGGAAAATCAAAAAATTTCAGTTTTGATTAAAGATATGTTAGATGCAGATGACTTAGTATCCACAAATTTCTTGCTTAATAGTCCAGTATAGCACGTAAGGAAAGCTGATGGAAACTGGAGGATAACTCAAGACTCTAGAGAACAAAATAAAGAAGAGTTCAGTACCATTGTCCATGCCTGACATGGTGTTAAACTTTCAAGTTGGGTAACTAAGGGAGGTTGGTATTTTGTGATCAATTTGACTAATGCTTCCTTTTAGATTCCTATTTTGAAAGAAAGTAAATTCAAATTTGCATTTAGACTCTAATACATTTCTGTGCTCAATACAGGGATATTTAAAATATCCTCCTTATTACTATAACCTGGTGACAAGAAATATTGATTTGATTCAATCAAAACCTACTAGTATTCATTGCATCAATAATATAGTGTTGATATCTAAATCTAAAAATCAAGCTAAGCATGAATTGCAAATGTTAGTTAATTGCATGACCACCAGTCCACGTCCACCTGGCTTTACTGGTGAATTCTACCAAACATTTAAAGAAGAACAAATGCCAGTTGTTCTCAAATTATTCCAAGGAATTAAGGGAGAGAAAATTTTGTAACTCATTTTATGACGCAAGCATTACTCTGATACCAAAGTGAAACAAAAACACTACAAGAAAATTATATGCCAATGTCCCTGATGAACATAGATGCAAAAATCTTCAACAAAATACTATCAAACTGAATTCAACAGCACATTAAAACGATCAATCCAACTAAAATAAGGCCCAGCATAAAATGTTAAAATTCCTAGTAATTACATAAGTGAGAACTATCAGCAGCCTTCCTCAACCAATCACAAGTTTTTCTCTCCCTAGCTTCAAATTTAAAACAAGAGTTACAAAGACTGATTTCTGAAGAAATCGCATACCACATCTGTACATTTTATTAGTTCTTATTCACATAGTAACAAGGGAAAGAGTTGAATTTGAATAATGTTTTAAACAGCATCAGTCTCTCTCGAAGCTTCAAATGAACATTGAACCATCAAACCCCACACTAACTGGATGCTCAAATGATATTAGAAATAAAAGCAACTACAAACTCAAGCTGACTAGAGCCCTTGGTAAAATCGCATGACTACTATCCAGCAGTCACAGAATTTAGACTAGAATATTACCTGAAGCTGCCTCATAAGCAACATAGTCCACAGATAGTAGCTCAAGGGGTAGAGAGTCAACACTCAATCTGGAAGTCAACTGCATTGCAACTAGTAGATTCTTTTCACTTTTATTAAAGAAGTAAAAGATAACTTCACTTAACAGGAAGAATTTAGAGTTGTGTTAACCATGTAACTAGATAATAAAAATAATATATGGATTTATGCCAATTCTTAAGTAGTAGCCAATGGATTGGACATATGGTCCAGAAAGTGGGCCTTAGATGACTAGAAGTTAAGAGAAATCCCAATGTGGTGACAGTTATGAAAAACTTTATGAAGCTCTAGAGGAAATAAATAAAAGTGGGGCAGGCTGATGGCCTTTAAGAAAGTAAAACAAAAACAATAAACTTTCAAAGTCAGAATGGTACTGAAACCAACAGTGTTCTCTTGAGGACACAAAACGAGTCAATACAGAGGTATTCAATCAATTAACAAAAAAAATAGATGCATCCCACTCTATGCTCAGATGCTCAAAAAGTAATTAACAATTTTTCTGTTTATTAACGTTAACATCAGAGACTAAAAGCAAGTATGAGTTACCTATTGAGAGGATCCAGGCCAACTCATAGTTGGCAAATGGATTACATTGACTCATTACTCATGATTTCAGGCATGTACTTATAGGTCTTGATGAAGACAGATATTCATTCTAGATTTGAATATGCATATGAGGTAACTGAATCAATACCTCTAACATTATTATAGGCCTTGAGAAAACATATGATTTCAGTTTGGTTGCCCCACTTATATATTACTAATCAAGGAGCCCATTTTATGACAAGTACATTACAACACTGGGCCAAGACACAACTTATCTTGGAATTATCACATAGTTTGCTATCAACAAACTATTAAACAATAAAAATTAGAATGTACAATTAAAACATATGCTTACTAGAGGGGTGAGGTCAGAAAGATATCAGAATAGGAATCCCTGGACTCTCCTTCCTCCAGAGGACACGCTGATTCGATAACAATACATGGACACATTCCCTTTATGAGATACCCAGAGATCGGTTGAGAGGTTCCTTCACTATGGGCAAGCTCAAAACCAGCTGCATTAAAGATGGTTTAAATTGACAATTCATCACACCTTCTCACTCTAATTCCTCCCCCTGACACAGCACCATATGATTGGAAAGAAAGTGCCAGCCCCCAGATTCTCCCTAGGGAATAAAGGAGAAGAGTGGACTGTACTTCCACTGTTCTGACTTTTCAGAGAGCTGCCCAAGGGACTGGCTTCTGTGCTGCCTGAATATCAGAGCTGACAGGAAAGTGCCCATTCTCCAAGATATGTCATATATTATATCACAAAACAAGTCTCCTCTAATTTAAGAAAACTGAAATCATACCAAGTATCTTTTCCATCTACAATGGCATAAAACTAGAAATTAATAGCAGAAGGAAAACTGGGAAATTTATAAATATGTGGAAATTAAACAGCAATTAAACAAAATATTCTTAACAACCAATGACTCAAAAAAAATAAATCAAAAGGGAAACTAAAAAATATCTTGAGACAAATTAAAATTGAAACACAACATACCATTGTGTTTCAGGAAAAGCAGTATTAAGAGGAAAGTTCATAGTAGTAAATGCTGACACTAAAAAACAAGAAAAATCTCAAAGAAACAACCTAACCGTATACCGCAAAGACCTAGAAAAAAAGTTCAAAGTTAGTGTAAAGAAGGAAATAATAAAGATTAGGGTGGAAATAAATGAGGTAGAGAATACAAAACATTAGAAAAAAATCAATGAAACTCAGAATTTTTTTAAAAGATCATCAAAATTGAAAAACCTTTATACTAAAAAAATATATAGAAGATTCAAATAAATAAAACAAGAAATGAAAAAGGATACAATGCAACTGATGCCACAGAAACAGAATATGAGTCATAACAGAGCCACCCAGATGCTGGCACTATGATCATGGTGGAGGGGACGGCAGTGCTGAGGCAGAACAGGCCGCGCACCAAGGCACAGATTTCTATAATTGGCCTGATAAATCCTTTGATGAAATGGACAGTACACTAGCTGTTCAGAAGTATATTCGACAAAACATAACAGATTGCTCCAATACTGACAAAATTCTTGAACCACCTGAAGGCTAAGATGAAGGTATATGTATGGAAATTTGAACATTTAAGGCAATTCTGCCTTCAGCTAAGTGAACTTGCTATCAAACTTCAGAGTTAATGCCATCCAGACACCTATACCCAAATGACAGCAACTGAACAATAGATTTTTCTTTGTGCAGCTCATAAAACTCCAAAAAAGAGTGTCCTGATGTAGACTATACTAGACACACACTTGATGGTACTGTATGTCTTCTGAATAGCAACAAGTATTTTCCCAACAGGGTTAGCATAAAGGACTCATCTGTAGCAAAACTATGATCAGTATGCCATAGGATTTACAGAATATTTTCACATGCTCATTTTCATCACTGCAGATATTTGATGAATACGAAAATGAAATATTTTTGTCTCATCCGTTTACTAAATTTGTGATGAAACATAATTTGATGCCCAAGGATAACCTGACTGTAGCAATTTTAGAAGAGAAAGTTCAGAATTCAGCTTCTGGGGAAAATGAAGCATGAAGGGAATCATATAGAAAACTGTACTGATCACATAATTAACATTAATTATGTACTATATATATCATTTTAGACACATCAATCATGTATCCATATTATAGCTTCTTTGTTTAGTGTAGGTTTTTGTATGTTGAGTTTGCGTTTTAAAATGGGAAATACTTTTTAACTTATTCATAAGCTCTATATTCAGTGGTGTGGCACTCGTGGTTTTTAAATAAGATTAGTATTATCTGTTTATAATGCCTGTTAATAAAAGAATTTATAGTTTGGTAAAAAAATAAATAAAATAAAATGAGTCATAACAGACTACTATGAACAATTACATGCCAAAAGATTGGATGACCTAGAAGAAATAGATAAATTCCTAGTAACATACATCCTACCAAAACTGAATCATGAAGAAATAGAAAATATGAACATACCTATAACTAGTAAGAATATTAAATCAGTAATTAAAAACCTCCCCACAGAGAAAATCCCAGGTCCACCTGGCTCTTCTGGTAATTCTACCAAATATTTAAAGAAGAGTTAACACCAATTGTTCTCAAATTTTTTCCAAGGAATTAAGGAAGAGGGAAAATTTTCTAACTCATTTTATGAGGCACACCATTACTTTGATATCAAAGCAAGGCAAAAACACTACAAGAAAAGAAAATTATATGCCAATATCCCTGATTAACATAGATGCAAAAATCTTCAACGAAATACTATCAAATGAATGCAATAACACATTAAAAGTCTCATACACATGACCAAAAATATTTACTCCTGGGATGTAAGGATGGTTCAACATATGCAAAACAATCAGTGTGATATACCACTTTAACAAAACAAAAATTGTCTGTGCTCTTCCCATTGGAAGTATTCTCCACCATTCAGGACATTCTCCTCCTTCTCCCCTCTCCCACCCACTGTTGCCAAGGACATTCAGGACATGAATGAAAAATTCACTAAATAGATAGACACTTTAAAACATATTTTAGAACTTCTGGAAATGAAGGAGTCATTTTGGGTAATTTCAAAATACAGTGGAAAATTTTAACAACCCTAGACCATGCAGAAGAAAGAATTCAAACCTTTCAAATTAACCCAGTTAGTCAAAAATAAAGAAAAACTAATCAAAAGAAATGAAGAAAGTCTCTAAGAAATGTGTCATTATGTAAAACACCCAAACAGAAGAATCATAGGCATTCCTGAGAAGAAAGAAGAAAAAGCAAAAATCAGGGAAAACCTATTGGAGGTAATAATGAAGGAAAATTTCCCTGGTCTTGCTAAAGATTTAAACATCTAGATACAAGAAGATCATCAAACTCCCGGAAGATTTATTACAAATAGGACATCACCAAGGCGCACAGTTATCAGTCTCGCCAAAGTCAAAGTGAAGAAGAAAACCCTGCAAGTTATAAGATGCAAGCATCAAGTATATTACAAAGGAAAACCATCAGACTAACAGTAGACTTCTCAGCAGAAACCTTACAAGCTGGAAGAGACTGGGGGCCCATCTTTAGTATTTTTAAACTGTAACTGTCAGTCAAGAATTTTATATCCTGAAAAACTAAGTTTCATAAATAAAGGAGAAAGAAAATCTTTTCCAGACAAGCAAACACAAAGGAAATTTGTCACCACTAGAGCGGCCCTACAAGAAATGCTCAAAAGTGCTCCCAGCACCAAAAAGAACGGTTGGTCCTCATCGGCATAAAAACACTCAAAAGTGAAAATTCACAGCTCTTATAAAACACTAATACATGCAAGACTACAAAGCAAGTAGGTAACAATCAACATGATGACTGGAACAGTATCTCACATATCAATATTAACATTGAATGTTAATGTTTTAAATTCCCCACTTAAAAGATACAGATTGACAAAATGGATAAACAAACACAACCCAAATATCTTCTCTGCTCAAGAAATCCATCCGTCTCATACACAGTCTCAAAGACTCAAGGTAAAGGTGTGGAAAAAAATACATGTAAATGGCAACCAAAAGCAAGAAAGAGTAGCTATACTTATATCAGATAAAACAGACTTTAAATCAACAGTATAAAAAGAGAAAGATGGTCATAAGATAATGATAAAAGGATCAATTCAACAAGAAGATATAATAATCCTAAATATATACGCACCCAACACCAGAGCTCCTAGACTGATAAAACAGATACTATTAGACCCAAAAAATAAAATAAACAGCAGCATAATAATAGTGGAGGACAGCATAATAATAGTGGAAGACTTCAACACTTCACTGAAAGAACTAGATAGATCATCGAGGCAGAAAATCAACAAAGAATCACTGGACTTACATGGGACTCTAGAACAAATGGACCTAACAGACATTTACAGAACATTCTACCCAAGAACTGCTGAATATGCACTCTTATCATAAGCACATAGAATATTTTCCAAGATAGACCATATATTAGGTCACAAAACAAGGCTCAGCAAATTTTTAAAAATGTAAATCACACAATGTATCTTCTCAGACCACAGTGGAATAAAACTAGAAATCAATTCCAAGAGGAACTCTCAAAACTACAAATACGTGGAAATTAAACAACTTGCTACTAACTGATCTGCAGGTCAGTGATGAAATGAAGGAGGAAACCAAAAAAAATTTTTAATTGAATGACAATGGTGACACAAATTACCAAGTCTCTGGGATACCACAAAAGCAGTGCTGAAAGGGAAGAGCATATCATTAAATGCCTGTACCAAAAAGACAGAAAGATCATAAATTAACAACCTAATATTATATCTCAGGGAACTTTAAAAACAAGAACAAACCAAACCAAAAGCCAGTAGATGATAGAAGACAAGAAATATCAAAGATGAGAGAAAAATTAATTGAAATCGAATCCAAAAAACAAAAAAATACAAAGGATCAATGAAACAAAAAGTTCATTTTCTGAAAAGAAACAAAATTTACAGATCACTACCTAGATTAACTAAGAAAAGAACAGAGACGATTCAAATAAACTCAATCAGAAATCAAAAAGGAGACATTACAACTGATACCACAGAAATACAAAGGATCATCTGGGACTATTATAAACAACTCTATGCACACACACTAGAACATCTGAGGAAAATTCATCAGATGAATTTTTAGAAACACACAAACTCCCAAGCTTGAATCAGGAAGAAAGAGAAATCCTGAACAGACCAATATCAAGTAGTAAATTGAATCAGTAATGAAAATCCTCCCCCGAAAAAATTCCAAGAACAGATGAATTCACAGCCAAGTTCTACCAGACCTACAAGGAAGAACCTACTGAAACTGTTCCATAACATCAGAAAAGAGGGAATCCGCACTTACTCATTCTATGGAGCAGTATCACCCTGATACCAGAGCCAGGAAAGGACACAAGAAAAAAGAACACTATGGATCAATATCCCTCATGAACATGAACACAGATGCAAAAATCCTCAATAAAATACTAGCAAACAGAATCCAATAGCACATCAAAAAGATAATTCACCATGATCAAGTGGGTTTCATCTCACAGGTGCAAGGTTGTCTCAACATATGCAAATCAATAAATGTGACTCACCTCATGAACAGAATTAAAAACAAAAACTATATGATTGGCCAGGCACGGCGGCTCACGCCTGTAATCCTAGCACTCTGGGAGGCCAAGGCGGGCGGATTGTTTGAGCTCAGCAGTTTGAGACCAGCCTGAGCAAGAGCGAGACCCCGCCTCTACTAAAAATAGAAAGAAATTAATCAGACAACTAAAAATATATAGAAAAAATTAGCCGGGCATGGTGGCACATGCCTGTACTTCCAGCTACTCGGGAGGCTGAGGCAGAAAGATTGCTTGAGCCCAGGAGTTTGAGGTTGCTGTGAGCTAGGTTGACATCATGGCACTCTAGCCTGGGCAACACAGTGAGACTCTGTCTCAAAAAAAATAAAATATAATAAAAACCTATATGATCATCTCGGTAGATGTAGATAAAGTATTTGAAAAAACCAGCTCCCTTCATGATAAAAACCCTTAACAAACTAGGCATGGAAGGAATATACCTCAAAATAATAAAGGACATATATGACAAACCCACAGCCAACATCATACTAAATGGGAAAAAGCATTGAAAACATTCCCCTTAAGAACTGGAAAAAGACAAGGATGCCCACTTTCACCTATTTAACATAGTAATGAAAGTCCTAGCCAGAGCAATCAGGAAGGAGAAAGAAATAAAGGGCATTCAAATCAGGAAAGAGGAGGTCAAACTATCTCTATTTGCTGATCATATGATCTTTTTTTTTTTTTTGAGTCTCACTCTGTTGCCCTGGCTAGAGTGAGTGCCGTGGCGTTAGCCTAGCTCACAGCAACTTCAAACTCCTGGGCTCAAGCGATTCTACTGCCTCAGCCTTCCGAGTAGCTGGGACTACAGGAATGAGCCACCATGCCCGGCTAATTTTTTCTATATATTTTTAGTTGTCCAGATAATTTCTTTCTATTCTTTTTTAGTAGGGACGAGGTCTCGCTCTTGCTCAAGCTGGTGTCAAACTGCTGAGCTCAAACAATCCGCCCGCCTCGGCCTCCCAGAGTGCTAGGATTACAGGCGTGAGCCACCGTGCCTGGCCATATGATCTTATATCTATAAAACCCTAAAGACTCCTCCAGCAGATTCCTAGAATTGATAAATTCAGTAAAGTCTCAAGTTACAAAATTAATGTAAACAAATCAATAGCATTTTTAAATGTTAATAACAGCCAAGCTGAGAATCAAATCAAGAACTCAATACCACGTACACTAGCAAAAAAAAAAAAAAATACCTAGGACTATGCTTACCCAAGGAGGTGAAAGATCTCTACAAGGAGAACTACAAAACACTGATGAAAGAAATCACTGATGACATAGATGGAAAAACATCTTATGTTTATAGATTGGAAGAATCGATATTGTTAAAATGTCCATATTGTCCAAAGTGATTTACAAATTCAATGCAATTACCATCAAAATTTCAACACAATTTTCCACAGAATTAGAAAAAACAATTCTAAATGTCATATTGAATCAAAAAAGAGTTGTAAGCAAAAAGAACAAATCTGAAGGCATCACCTAACCCAATTTCAAATTATACTACAAGGCTATAGCAACCAAAACAGCATAGTACTTGTATAAAAGTAGACATATAGATAATGGAACAGGATATAGAACTCAGAAAAAAAACCTATACATACAGTCAACTGATCTTTGACAAAGCAGACAACATCATACATTGGATGTCCCATCCAGTAAATGGTGCTAGGAGTGTTGGATAGCCACATGCAGAAGAAGAAACTGGATCCCTCAAGTGAATCAGCAATTAAACAAATTATCCCATTAAAATGTGAGCCAAAGAGATGAACAAATATTTTTCAAAAGAAGAGAAACAAATGGCCAACAAACATGAAGAAGTGCTCAACATCACTAATCACCAGGAAAATGCAAATTAAAACCACAATGACATACCACTTTACCCTTGTCAGAATGGCCATTATTAAAAAGCCAAAAAACAATAGATGTTAGTGTGGATGTGGTGAAAAGGGAACACTTATTCACTGTTGGTTGGGATGTAAATTAGTACAACCTCTACGGAAAACAGTATGGAGATTTCTCAAAGAACTAAAAGTAGGCCTACCTTTCAATTGAGCAATCCCACTACTGAGTATCTACCTAAATAAAAAGAAGTTATATCAAAAAGACACTTGCACACATATGTTTATTGCAGCACAATTCACAATTGTAAAGATATGGACTCAACCTAAGTGCCCATCAACTGATGAATGGATAAAGAAAATGTTGTTTTCTTTATGATACTTTACATATTCTATGGAATACTATTCAGCCATTAAAGAGAATGAAATAATGTCTTTTGCAGCAACGTGGATGCAAATGGAAGCCATTATCCTAAGTATTTCGGGTATGGAAAAACAAATACCTCACGTACCTACTTATAAGTGGGAGCTGAACAATAGGTATCAGGGATTTTAGAGACTTGTAGAGGGGAGGTTGGGGGAAGGGTGAGAGATCAAAAGCGACCTATTAGGGTACTATTTGGGTGATGGGTACACTAAAAGCTCTGACTTCATCACAATAAAACTCATCCATGTAACCCAAAAACCACTTGTACCCCTTATATCTGTTGAAACAAAAAATAAAAGTCAGGAGCTATTAGATAACGGGCCCTAAAATGTGGAATTAGATGAAGACAGAACATGGGGCAGAATTAAGTGGGCATCATGAAACATTTGATTCAATTATTATTGCCTGTACCTTAAGATGCAGGCCTAAGGTTCAAAGAGTTCCAGTGGAGGCTATAAAAAATAGAGAAATTGTTAGGAAAAATCCTGAATGCTGGGTTACATTTGTTATTTCTTAGAGTTTTCAGTAAGGTCAATATGGCACAAGAAAGAGACAATTTGAAGGTCACTATTACAATGGAATTAGAGAAAGAGAAAAAAGGAAATACGGGTTTTCCAAGAGAGAAAATTTCTGCCTACAGCCTACAAACTGAATTGACTTTGAGGTTCATTATTTAGGAGAATGGCAGGAGAATGGGTAATGGGAGAAGAGGATAAAGAGAACATTTAGCAGGAGAAAAAGCTTTAAAAACTCTGTCTCTGCTAGACAAGGGGGCTGGGATGGAAAACCAGGATCAGATTCAGAATGGAGCCTCCCCAGCTAAGGAAAGCAACTCAGTATCATCAGAAATGACTATTGTATATGCATCAGTGAAAGCAAGATCTGGGCCATTTACTACTTAACATCCCATGAAGAAAATCCAAAGTAATGATGAAATTTCTTAAATCTAAAATACTTCAGTTTTATTACTTGATTTGTTTAAGAATCAAACTGACTTGCTCTTTGCTCAGAGTTTGAAAAAGTCTAATGTAGTAAGAAAGGTGACTAACCACTGAAATTAAAGCTGAAGGAGGCTACACAGCACAGGTGTTAGAAGCTCAGCCTAAGGAGCCAGACCCGATTTCAAGTCACATATGACCCTGAGTTACTTCTCTCTCAAAGCTCGGCTTTCCTAATCCTTACGTTAGGGACTATCTCTTGACATTTATATGAAAATTAAATAAAATGAGGCATATAAACTACAAAGCATGTTGCCAGGCACATAGCAAGCACTGGATAACTATTAATATAGGTTCTTATTACAAAACATTTATATGGAACATGAATCCTAAATTAAGGTTAATAGATATGGAAAAAATAAAACTGTCATTTAGAAGTTTTAAAGATACTTCCTTAATTAAAAGATTATATGACCATAGCTCTTTTTCTTATGACGAATAACAGAAAGTTCATAGAAAGAATGACTCTGAGAATCAATTTAATATTAAGATTGTCATTATATAAATAATAAATATATGGACTTTAAATATATAAGTAGCAACAAAGATAATCATAATAAGAAATCCTCAAGGGAAAATGTCTTCCTAAAGGGGACAAAAAAAGTTGGATTGAGAATCTCCTACTCTCAAAACTAAATGAAATTTATTGTTCATTTCAAATAGGTAACACTCAACAAACATAAGCTATCTGCAGTTAAAAAAAAATGGGCACACTTCATGACACAGACGTTGAATATATAATTCAATCTACTCCTAACTCTGTTCTCACTTCACCAACCCTAAATTGATACTAAGGAAAGAAAGTAAATCAAGAAAATTTCAAGAATCCTCATTATATAATCCTCATATTCCTTTTCAATTGGAAAAAAGCAGAGTAAAGATGGATTTTCACTCTGTGGGAAAGTTAAGAAAAGCCATCAAACATGGAATTTCCTCTCTATTACCACATGTTCTAAGTAGAGCAAGATAAACAGTCAGAAATCCTCACTTTGGTATCTCCAGGCAAGGAGAAAAGCAGATGTAGAAGAAAAATGGCTATGATCACATAAGCAGCAATAAACTGTAACTTAGGAGAACTGTAGGAAATAGAGAAAACAAACCTGCTGGGGGAACAAGAAGCTAATGGATAAATAAATTGTGATTCAATGGAATTCCATAAAACAATGAGAAGAAACTCCAACTACATTCAACAACATGGAGGAATCTCATAAATATATATTAATAATATTGAACTAAAGAAAAAAATTCATTAAGAATACAATTTAATCTCATGTTGTTCAGGAGTACAGAAATGATTTGTCACCTACAACATTATTTTTTTTTTTATTTTAGCATGTACAAATGTTCATTTACTTGCCTATATTTTTTTTTTCATAGATTTTTTTTTTCCTAATATGGGTCTACAGATGAGATTCTCTTCATTTTTATCATTGATAATTTCCAACAAGGAACAAAAACTTCAAAACAACTATGAAGTAAACTGAGTGTACAGAGTACCAGTTAATCTGGCAGATTGTTTAAGTAGAAGTCAGTTAAGTAAGTGGCATAGAGTAAAATGAGATTATCTATTCACAGCAAATATAGAGGAAAATCACAGAGAAAGAAAAACAATTAGAAAAAGATCATCCTCTAGATGACAGGGATAACGATGATTCAAAAAAAGACATTTAGCCTTCGTATGGTATTGAACTCAGAGCACAAAAAGTATTTAAATACATAATTTAAAAAATTTTAGATAAAGAAAAACTTGAATATGTTAATACAAAGGAAAAATTAATAAAAAATACTCAGCAGTGATTTTTTTCAACAACAAAATTACTTTTTTAAGTGATACTGAATTTCCAAGACAAGAAATATTTCTTGTGACATTAAAATACGAAACAAAGTGAATCACTTAAAAGAGGAAAAAATTAAGCTGGCCTCAGAATACTCTAAATAAGGTACAATTCCAAAAAATAATACAGCAACAATGTTCACAAATTTCTCAGGTAAATAAAATGTGAAACAAGAAACTTAGACCCGGGTTAATTGTCCTAGGATATAGACATTCCCAAACATGGAAGAATTCAAGAAATTAGCACTGAGTATACATGAATATAGAACTGAAACTAAACAAGTGATTGACTCACAAGTGATGGAATTACATTTCAAAAATATATGAATGACATAAAATTTGACAATACAATAATGTCTCTCATAATCTTTTTTACTTAATTATAAAGAGATCTTTTAGAAACTAATAATCCTTGTGATGAAAAACGAGCTTAGCTATTCCTTCAGTTTGCATATTTTTCCTTCTG
>NW_012141302.1:3460966-3486555 GCF_000956105.1 Propithecus coquereli | reverse complement strand
TCTTTATATGGAATTACTGTGCAGAGTTTTTTGTATTTTTAATTATGCTATTTTATATTAAATTACACATTCAAATATCTTAAAACATAATTATTGACATGTATAAAGGTAAATGTTTCTATTGTATTTAAATGAATTTGCATATTTCAAAATAAATTAAAAGAAAGGAAAAAAGGGTTCTAGGTATGAGAAAATATGACATCAATTTGTTATACCAAATATGCATTAAAAACATATCTTTAATCAACTTCATACACTTCAACTCTCAAATATTTATTGCACACTTATAAAGTGTCAGACACTGTGCAAGAAACTGGATATACGGCAGTAACAAAAACAAGTACTGTGTCTTCCTGAACACAAGTGGAAGAAAGAGAAAGACATTACTCACATAATCAATGAGATGAAAGGTAAAATTGTACTTTTGACAAGTGCTACAAGGTCATACACAATCCTATGAAGATTTATAATATTGATATTTAACCTAGAAATTTTTTCCTTTTATTTGATAAGAAACTACTTATTTTAACTTATTTTTTTTACCTGAAGCTAAAACCTGGCTACATTTTAAACATGTTTGTTTCCCATAGCAACCATTTTTGAAATGATGTGGTCCATGTTTATTACATTTTAGAAATTTAACCTACACGCACCTGTAACCATGGAGAATTTGGAAAGAGAAAACAAATTACCCTCCTCAAAATTTGACCCAAAGCAATTACATGTAAGGTGAATACAGCCAAAAGAGAAAAATTTCTCTTGAAATGGTAATGCAATGAACTTTCTAGAGGAAAAGCAATAGAATTCATATTCAGATGGTACCAACTTACACTGGTCTGCTTTACGATTTTTTTTTTTTTTTTTTTGCTTTACAATGGTGCAAAAGTGATATGCATTCAGTAAAAAAAACTATACTTCAAATTTTGATCTTTTCCCAGTCTAGCCATATGCGGTATAATGCTCTCTCATGATTCTGTGCATCCGCAGCAAGCCACGACTCCCAGTCAGCCACATAACCATGAGGGTAAACAACCAATATTGTTCAGTGCACTGTGTTGCCAGATGATTTTGCCCAGCTGTAGGCTAATGTAAGTGTTCTGAGCATGGTTAAAGTAGACTGGGCTAAGCTCTAATATTCAATAGGTAAGGTATATTAAATGCATTTTTGACTTCTGATATTTTCAACTTACAATGGATTTATCAGGACATAATCCCATCATAAGTTGTGGAGCATCTGTATTTAAAAGAGAAGCCTTATTCAAATGTGAAAAAATAGACAAAGTGAAAATACTATGCAATAAATCTACTCTTTTTAAAATCCTTGGGGAGTTTAAAATCTATCAATATTTGTAAATTCACTGGGGTAAATTTTAAAAGATGAAAGTGAAAGTATCTTTAATTGGCAGATCTTAAAACTTTGTATCTCTTTGAGATTTGACTGTTAACTAGAGTTAAATGTAAAACAATTTCTAAAATATGATACTTGAAATATTTAAGTTACTTTAAAAGCAGACTAAGAAATAAAATCGTAAACATGTCCTTTTTTCTCCAATGCTATTCTTAAACTTGCTAAAATGAATTAGATCTCCTTATCAAACAAAACATACTTTTTACCTTTTACTGCTTAAACTAGAGTAAAAAAGAGAAAAGGTATGTTGCTATAATGAGACCCAGAATTGAGTAGATGAAGTAGTCCCTTGTTTCTCTTTCAAATTCCATTCCAGGGTTGGCAAGCAGTTGCCACACTTTCTTCAGCCATTCACCACCTAGATTACTTTCATCATGTTGCTCTGGCATTCCCTGAGGTGTGGTTTATTATTATCCACACTAGGATTATAATTATCCGAAGCTAGGCTTCAAGAACATCCACTTTCAGCTCACACGAAGGCAAATGTGATTGTGCACCTCCAGTGCTTTAAGACACACTCAAATATTAATAATATAAGTTACTTTTGCTCTCATTTCATTGGAAAGAACTTAGTCACATAAACACATTGCAGAAAAGAGGCTAAGAAACATAGTCCTTGGCCTGTGGGCACATGCCTAACTGTAACTTTCTTTTTTTTTTTTATTTCAGCAAATTATGGGTGTACATATGTTTAGGTTACGTGTGTTGCCCTTGGTTCCCCCCCTCACCAAAGTCCGTGTTTCAAATATGTCCATCCTTCGGGTAGTGCGCATTGCACTCCTTTATTTCTTATCAAAAAAGGGGGAAACATATTTTGATGCACAATTAGCAGTTTTCCCCATAAAGCTGTCTTATATTGAATTTATGCTTAAAATATATCACCATATTTGTTACTTTTAAAAAACACACAATTTTCTCACCATCTTATGTTACCTAAAATATTCATTCATTCTATAAATATTTATTGAGGAACTACTACGTACTGGTACAGTAGTAAGTGTGTAGGATATAAAGAGTTATATGTCAGATTGCCATCAGGTTGAGATTGACATGTGCCAATTGCTGTGGCAGGTGATTTAAACAAGTTTGGCATTGAAGGAGTTAATATATCACTCTGGCATATTAAGTATTTAAGTTAGAGGCACTTGAAAAAACAGCAGGTGCAAAAAGATCACTTTGACATTCATGCTGTCTCTTAAAAGCAGGGGATAAAATTCCCATGTGAAAGATGCCCTGCCTGTACTAGAAAAAAGAAACATTCTTATCCTCAAGGACAAGACGTTAAAACAGAATTCTGTACCAACTTTGTGAAAAATAACTCATTTTTTAAGACTTAAGACTCCCAACATAATTTAGTTGTTTCTTCACAACTTACTACTTCTTGTCCGTTTCAGTATGTAAGTAACTGACTCTACCTACTTCTTTGGGTCTTGACTTCCTTATGAGGGCTCCCAGGACACATAAAATTTGTATTATGCTTTTCTCCTGCTCATGTATGGTATGTCATTTTAATTCTTGAACCCAGCCAAGACCCTCAGAGAATGGGTACCCATAGATTATTGATCCATAGCCTCCCAAAAATGGTCCTTGTTTTCCTTGTCTCTGCTTTTTGTGTGATTTGTCATAAAGAGGAAAAGCATAATTAAGTTTCTCTTTTCTTGTTTTATGTCTTGAGAGCTTGGCTTTCTGACCAGTGACAATATTCTCTCTGATCTCTGCCATCTTGGGGGGATGCAAGTGGTCAGGTTTGTGTCAGGTGGCTAGCCAGCAGGCTGGGAGTCTGAAACACAAAGTGTCTCTTTGGCCAACTGTGCCAGCTCTCAGGGATATTTCTCATAATTGTCTCGACCTTCACTGCCTTGTTAACAATGAAGGACTTTGCATTCTTAGGCGTTCTTTGGAAGAAACTCTGGATCTTGAGGGGGACTGCATCTTTTGCACCCTATTTGGGGGATGTGCTTTTGGAATCCATGGTTAAGCTACAAAAGGCTTATTGGTTTTCAGCCATGAAAAGGGTTATTGGATTTGAATCACAAAGTAGGTATACCTTTGGAGATTTGGACTTTCATGTCTAAAAGTATGTTTTAGAGAGCTCTTGTCCTAAGTAACTGTCTTATTGGTACTTATGGAAAGATTTGGCTTAAAAGAAGAACATAAGCATGTACATAAATTATCCATTCTTTCAGAAAAATAGGAAATAACCTAAAAGTTTTTCAAGTTCATGTGACCTGGGACAATTTTTGGTAAACAAAAAAGCTAGTTTAAATGAGTTGGTTTAATTAAAACAGGCATATCTTCAGAGCTGTCAACATTAAGTATGATGTAGATATATAACTTCTACCTGGATTTACTAATCAAAAAGCTTATGTATATTTAAAATTGTAAAAGTATAAATTCAATCTGAGAACGAAATGTACAATGAAAAACTAAATTTTTTGATGTGTTTCAAACACAACAAAAAAAGTTAAAAAGAGCCATGTTTTGACTTTTAGAGTCTTTCCTGCTGTGATCTTTTAAACACTTTTCTATTTATCTACAAGCAAACATAACTTAAGATAATGACTAGCTTCCTTTAGTGTTTCATAGTTTTCAGGAACAATTGAAACATTATTGTTAAAACCAAGTAAATTAATAAATGTAAAAATAGTGGGATAAAAGATTGTAAATAAAATTTTCAACAGTAATTCTGTTTTAAAAAATGTGTCTACTTAAAAATCCAAAATCTTTTGGTAAGTTAAAACCTCGAAGTTATACTTTAAGTTAAATTAAATGGTGGATATTTGTTGAATATCTGAATCATTTCCAAATAAGATATAATGCTGAAACATTTTCAATTTTTCTGTATTTTTGTTTTAAATGGGGGTCTCATTATGTTGCCCAGGCTGATTTCAAATTCCTAGGCTTAAGTGATCCTCCCACTTCAACCTCCCAAGTCGCTGGAATTACAGGCACTAGCCACCATACTTGGCTTTTTCTCTCTCCTTTCTGACATGGAATTACTAAAAACTAAAACTCTAAAACTGTCCCTTTTTTTGAAGCCCTACAAAATAATGCTAAACAATTTGATATAGGCTTTAGAGAAATCACCACAAGAGGAAAATCTTTGTACCTGTTGCCATATAGACACTGAGACAACACTGGAGACATCCAAACTGAAGACTGCTTCAAGCTCAACATCTAGATATCCTCTCAACTGACTGCCCTCTAGATTCAAAAACTGAGTGGGTTTATAATTTACTCCAAGAGTTACAACCATTAATCTTTGTGAGTTTTGTTTGTTTGTTTCCATAGAAATGCCTCCTACTCTCACATCACATAGAGGCCTAACTTAGATGGGAATCCATATACAATATCACCTTTTAAAATCAGACTAACTGCTTAACTGGACTAAGCTATTCTCATTACTAAGAGACTGAGTCAATAAGATATTGGACAATATATGCAGATATCTTGCCACTCAGCTACCAAGCTAATTCTCTCTACAGCCACCAAGTCAGCTTTTAATGTATGAAACTTCTAAGGAAGTTTCAGACAGAGGAATAAAGGAGTTAAAAATATATCACTCTGCCATATTAACTATTTAAGTTAAAGGCACTTAAAAAACAAGTAGGTGCAAAAAGACCACTTTGACCTTTGTGCTGTTTCATAAAAGCAGATGAAATTCCCATGTGAAAAATGCCCTCCCTATACTAAAAAGATGCAGCATCTGTGCTGTTTCTCAAAAGAAGATGACATTCCCATGTGAACTATGTCTTCCCATACTAGAAAGATGCAACATCCTTATCCTCAAGGACAAGAAGTTGAAGCCAAGAGAATTCTGAATATACCTTGTGAAAAATAACTCATATTTTTTAAGCCTCCCACTTTATTTATTTTTAGAAGTCAATGGAAGCTTTATTCCAGGAGAACAAAGGAAAAGGTAATATACTTCAAAATACTATAGAACTATAAAAATTAACTGACAGATAATGTGAGAAAAATGTTTTATAGAGCGATTCAGTAAATTGTTTTAGATAATCCAAAAATAAATTTAAATATAGAATAGTATTGTGTTTTACTATAATACAAGATTCCAATTAACAGATGCTGTCAGTAAGAATTGCCCAACTAAATAAATTGTTAAGTTCTCAGGGCCCAAGCTGTTTCTTTATTTGTATCTAGAATATTTTACATATTTCCCGTGCTATAAAAAGATAAAAAGTGATATCTCCATCACCACACAAATTTGCAGCAGATATATTTTCTAAGCTTGAACTACAATCCCAGCAATGTTTTCAGACTGTGATGCTCCCCACATAACTTAATTATTTTTCCATAACTTACTGTTTGTCCACTCAATAAATAAACTGACTCTACTTCTTTGGGTCTTCATTTCCTTAAGAAGGCTCCTATGCCGCATAAAACTTATACTAATATTATACTGCTCTTCTGTTAATCTACGTTATGTCAATTTAATTCTCAAACCCAGCTGAAACTTTAAGAGAATGAAGGTGGAATTTTTATGCCCCTAATATTTAATACTAGCAAAAACTCTCATAATAAGTCTGTGCCCTCTTTATAAAGATTAGAAAAATCTGAGATTGTAGAAGTTATACAAATCTAAATGCCAGAACCCAGATCTACCTTTTCCAAAGCTAGTGTTACTGTTACTAAAAATTCAGCACTTGTCCCTGAGGCTGCATCAGAAGAATGAGAACAAATGGTTTGAGGAGAAGGAAAAAGGAGTTTATTAATTTGCTGGCAAATGAGGAGGTTGGCAAACTCCTGTCTGAAAGTACCAACGTCCTGCCTCTGAGCAGAAGTAGAGAGTTTTTAAAGGTTCTTATTAATCCCATAATCCCATTTTTGACTAAAACAATCTCATGGCCTCCACCTAGATTCAGCCCATCTTCAGCTAAGACAATCTCGTGACCTCCACCTGGGCAATTCCCCCATGCCATCTCCTGTGACACAAAGAATGAAGGACATTCTCCTGCCCCTCCCACCACTAGCCTTGGTGAGGGTGTTTTGAAGAGAAAAAACATTTTTATCCCTTTTCAGGGCATTCTCTCTGTTACTTACTTGCTATATATAATGGAGCTGCACTCACACAAAAAAAATCAAATTCTCAGATCAACCATACACAAATAAGAAACCTTCCACAGTATTAAATTGTGTTAAATTTCAAGAATATAAGCAGTAAAGAGTCTCATACAGACCATATCATATCAGATAGTTGCAGAGTTTATATGACAATTTGCAGGAAGCTATCCACATAAACCCACAGGTTTGTTTGCTATAAACAATCAGACGATTAAGTACAACCTAGTAAAGATTCTACAGATAAGAACTTCCTACTAGTAAATATTATGAGCATATTTGCCAGGAGGTCTGTCATTAGCGTATTATAAGGAGATCAGATATGGTCACCTGCCTTCATTCTTTCTAAGGGTGACACATCCCCAAACCCAACAAGAGAATGGATTACAGACCTGCTATGTTAATCATTTAATTCCCTTCAGGGGTTCTAGTTTCTTCTTTCCAAATTTCCTATCTCTCCAATTTTGTTCACTGTTAAATGACCTTGGAAACAGAGCTATGAACTTCTACACAAATATAAATGTTTCCACAAACAGTTTTACTAAAAAATTATGAGCTTGTATAAGTGACTGACACAGCTGTATTATAACCTAATTATTCCACCCCCACCAATTTTTTAAAAAAATATTTCTCAGTTTAAGGACGTGGTTAGAAAAGGGACAGAAAGCCATTTCATGATATCCTTCTCAGAGCAGAGCCAGAAGCTTCAAAACAAAACTCAAGGTCTCCCAAAATGTCACTGCAGCAATTAATTGAACCAAAGATATTCACAGCTAGTATTTTTAGTGACCCAGAAAGAGGTGAAGAAAGGACTGCTATGAGAATGCAAATGAAAAAAGAGAAATGTATAAAAAATTATAAATCACTTTCTTTTAGTGCATCTACATTCACTCAGATGGGGTCTCCAGGTTCATATAAATCACTTTTCCTTGTTTGTCATTGTCAGGTCCAGCCTTTTGGTAGACTTTTGTCCTGGTTCTTTGTCTCCTTGCTTGGAAGAATCGCAAGCAGGAATAGGCCAGTGTGATGGAGTGATCACAGACAGGAAGCAATTCCACACAATCAGCTTTATTGCAGAAAAGAAGGAAGCTATACGGAGAAAGAATATGTTTCAGAGAAAGGAACAGGTCAGTTTCCACTAGTAGAGAAAGACATTAAGGACTCCCAGGTGGTTCCCTTTTATTGGCCTGGTTGTAGGGGGCAAGGATGTTTCCAGATGATTGATATGATTGTTAGGTGTTCTGCACTTTGCTACAGTTCCTCCCCCTGATTGGTCCCCAGCTTCTCTGTTCCTAGGAGCCACCTCTTGGCCTACATCTGCCACCTACAGATTTGGTCCCTTCCTAAAATTCACTCCTGAGAGACATGGAGCCTGAAAATCTTTGGAGATTAGTAGTCGAAGTCCATCTTCTGTAGCTGCTTCATGCTGAACAGGAACAATGTATTCCCTAGGCCCCATGGCCCCTCCAGAAGAGCTACAGGTAGAAGGTATAAATGGTGAGGTTGAGTGGTTCTAGAGGTATCAATAGAACAGGTCCCATGGGCTCTTATCCTGGGATTAGGACAAAATCCTCAGGCCAACATAAGCTTCATATAGAACCCTTGGAGTCTAGAAAACACAAACTTAACCAGGAGGTTCAAAAGACAGGGTCCTACAAGAAGGATTATCATAATTAAAGGACATACAGAAGAAAGTAACCATAAGGGAGAAGGAAGGTATTCCTTTATCTAATCCCAAACTGCTACTGAGGTTAGGGATATATTTTTATTTAGAAGTTACTCTGTGCTGGTCTCAGAAGCATATCCAATATTTGTTTATCCCTGTCTGCGACACCTCCTGAGGCAGTTCAAATAGGGTATTCTCATTCCATGGGATGGGGGCAAGAAAAGGGCAGTAAAATAATAAAAAGTCTCAGAATCATATTTACAATAGTCTAGGGAAAACGCAAGCAAGGAATCATTCCCACACAACACAATATCTCTAATATACAAAGGATTCCAGCCACAGCTAATATAAAGAAAAATAAGAAGTATATATAGGGATTTTTCAATGTTGATGTGATTTATTGGCATGAACTAGAATTCTCTGATAAACAGTAGCCTCATATGAAATTGTTATAATCTGGAAGATACAAATCTTACCAAGAGATTGGATATGCAAGACCCAATAGAGAAACTGGAACTTTAGGGATAAGCAGGAAATTGTTAAGTAACCAACATCCCTTTCCAGCTACTCAACACAGGAGTAGTATACTTCCTAATGGGGCATCCATAAACACCCACAACCACACAAGAGGAGGACAACAGTGGTCTGCCAAAGGTTTTTACAACCAAATAAATATTAGAAAAAGTATTTGCTTATGGGCCACATTCAAGGTTACCGGGGTTTTTTCATATGTGATCTAGATGGTATGAGCAGGAACCTGTGGTCAAACTCCGGCCCTTCAGAAGTGGTCATCCATGAGTGCTAGGGCCTGTGTTCCCCATCGATCCCCTGCCCTCAATAGCCTAGTGGCCCACAGTTGGGACAAGGCATCCTGGGTGTCACAACTTTTGTGGTTATGGAGGTGGGGTTCTTTTTGTCCCTGTTGGTAATTTCACCATGGATCCCCCTGAGGGACTGCCTGATTTCCAGGTGGGAGCTGTTAATTTAGGGAGTGAAGTTGGTCCCCATAGACCTAACCAGCTACCCAAATCCTATTTCTCTCATCTAGCGAGCAGTAATGTGAGAGCAAGACCCACATATCCTTCAAAGTTAAGTCAAGAACAACTATCAGGTGTTCGAATTGTTCTATAAAACTTTTCGGGTCAGCTAAGCTTCCCAGTCTTTCATCCTCTTTTCCACACAAGATTCACAATATTGGGGGTCATCTCTCAAGTATATAAAAGCCTGAACATAAGGAATTTCTGACCATTTCCCTTCCCTTTTACAAAAGAGATCTAATTGTATTTGGGTTAAGGCTCCATTCTCAGGCCAGGATTGTCCGTCTGGTAGTTGGTATTGGGGCCAGGCTGTGTTGCCGAAAAACAGGGGTTTCTTTTGGGGAAGACTTTTGAAAAACAAAAGAAAGAGAGTTAGATCCCGCCAATGGATGAGGCGTCCCCAGTTCCGTCTGGTGGAGAATTTGAGGCTGGGCTTGCTTTGTTAGACGATGCCCAAAAGCCTCTATTCCGACTGCCCGTCAGACCCGGCGTCCCCAGTCTGGACGCGTCAGCTCTTAGGAGTCTCTCTCTAGAACGATTGTGTTCCACCTGGCGGGACACTGCATTCCATCCCCCATGGCCGGAGCCTTTCTGACACTCATAATCCCTTTGCCACGCAACAGATATGGGGGGCTGGAGGCAGCACTCTGCCGCCGTGTTTGCTCCCATCTACTCTCATTCCCCTTCTCCTTTGCCTCTTCATGATACCTGGCCCTCACTGCTTCCCATTCCACCTGAGCCTTGACCGGTTTCCACAAAGCGAGCGCTGCCCACTGGCTCAACCAAAGGGATTCCCAGGATCCCTCCCTCGGCCGCCCAACATAAAGTTTTAGAGCTGCTCTTTTAGCTCCCGTGGAATGGGGACTGTCAAAAACCACAGGACGATGGCTGTGGCAATAACAGATGGCAGAAGAGGGCGCCAGAAACCAAGCAAGCAGAGAGGTTAGCTCTCAGGACCTTTTCTTGCTGAAAGTGGCAAAACAAAAAGAGCAGGGACCCCCCAGTCTTCCCCACATCCAGACGCCTTCCAGTGTGTCCATAGTCCATACTCGAGAAAAAGGGAAAGGAAAAAGTTGATGCTTAAGAGCCACAGTAGCCAAATAAACAAACTCCATCATCTTACCTTACAGGAAGCCTGCAGATCTCCAAAGAAACTTTTCAGACGTCCTGGGATTCAACATCAAATGTCAGGTCAGACCTCTTGGCCGACTGTTGTGCTGGTTCTTTGGCTCCTTATTTGGAAGAATCACAAGCAGGAACAGGCCAGTGATGGAGTGATCGCAGACAGGAAGCAATTCCACACAAACAGCTTTATTGCAGAAAAGAAGGAAGGTATACAAAGCAAGAAAACGTTCCACAGAGAGGAATGAGTCAGTTTCCATGAGTGGGCAAAGATGTTAAGGACTCCCAGGTGGTTCCCTTTTATTGGCCTGGTCTGGGGAGGGCTTACAGAGGTGTGGGATGTTACCAAATGATTGCTATGATTGTCAGGTGTTCTGCGTTTTTCTCCAGTCCCTTCCTCTGATTGGTCCCTGGCTTCTCCACCCCTAGAAGCTACCCTCCTAGCCTACACCTGCCACCTACAGATTTGGTCCCTTCCTAACAGCCATCATGAAGAAGTTAAGAACCTACAGAAAGAATTAAGAAGCTCTGAACTGAGACAGCATGAAGTCTATAGCTTCATTTCACCCAGCCTTGAGAGTCAGTGCTGCTATATTCCAGAAAATTAATTTTCCACCTAATGATTTTCTTTGGTTTTCCCATAATGGAACATTTAAAAGCCGACGGATTCAATAATTTAAAGAGCTGTAGGCAATGTTCAGTCACCTATTTCTAACACAGCCCAAAATACCCTGAAATTAAGGGCACAGGAGTGGAGGTGACTTGAAGCTGTGAGGATGAAGGAACCTTTGAAGAAGAATATATGCAGATAAGATCAATGGGCTGAAATAAATCTTGATTAATGCTTTCATTTAAGGGATGAGAAAAATAAGAAAGTCTAATATATAGTCACCTTTTTTAATGTGTGTGTGTGTGTGTGTGTGTGTGTGTGTGTTCAACGGGTAATTAATTATAGAGCTGAGATAATGGATCAAAGGAAGGTAAACATGAGCAGAGGAAGGTCAATAGTGTCATGTTTCAGAAAAGACAAGGCAGATATGGACTGAAGGGGAAAATTAAATGTGGCAATTTGTTTATTGGTGACAACAGAGAGACTTCATTAGAGTAAGAGTAGAGAGACATCAAGTTTCCGGAAGATAAGGAGTGAATGGATGATCAGCATTTATGACAAAGCATGGCAATCTATCTTTTGACGAACATTGTGGTGAAAGGGGAGAAATCATTTTTTTATTTATCCTAATAATACTTTTATTACCGTCGACATCTACCAAAAGCTGTATCTAACTTACAAATCCTATTTTCCCCTTTTTAACTATTTATTGAAAAACTAATTCTTCTAAAATATTTATGGAATTAAAGAATGGAATTAAATAACTTTTCAACAAGCTAGAACTGGTCCCTTGACTCCCATTGTATTCAATCACAGTGGCCTATTTTTTAGTCTAATTGGATAATTTACTTTTTGAGAGTACAGAGAGATTTTATGGATCCTTTATCTTAACCATGCTGTACTCAAGCTTTCACTAAAGGAATTCAGGATCCTATTTTCCCTGAAAATTATTTCTTTTAATTGCAAAGAAGAGCAATATAGTTATTTTAGCTGATAATTTAAAACTCAAATTAACTACATCTAATTTTTATTTTAATCATATTCAGAAAACATTTATCTTATTTTATATGACAAAACAAAATATGGTTGAGGAAAGTGACATAGTTTAGAGTGTCCTGGATTTAAACGTGGGAACTATGAAAATAAAAGCAATGAACTGAGGAGATAAATTTGGAGCCAGTGGAAAAAAGAATTGGAAAGCTATGGATTGTGGGAGGAAATTGTCATTGTCCAAACCAGAGAGGAGCACAGTCTTATTTAACATTATAACACTAGGAAAAAGAAACAATGAGGTAATGCTGATAATCATTATGAAGGAAAAGGAGCAGGGGGTTCGGCAATATATTAGATACAAAGACAAAAGAACAAACATAGAATTATAGGATACACATTAAGGTATTTTGACTTATGCAAAAAACCAACTATATGACAAATCATAGCACCTCAGTATGGTGCTTTAATTAAAATGTTATTTGAAATCAATAACAACTGATACCACAGAAATACAAAGATGATCTGAGACTACTGTGAACACCTATGTGCACACAAACTAGAAAATCTAAAGGAAATGGATGAATTCCTGGAAAAATACAATCTCACAAGATTTAATCAGGAAGAAATAGAAATCCTGAACAGACCAATAATGAGCACTGAAATTGAATCGGTAATGAAAAATCTCCCAACTATAAAAATCCCAGGACCAGATGGATTCACAGCTGAATTCTACCTGACCTACAAAGAAGATCTGGTACCAATCCTACTGAAACTATTCCAAAAGATTCAGAAAGATGGAATCCTCCCTAACTCATTCTGTGAATCTAGTATTGCCCTGATACCAAAGCCAGGAAAGGACATAACGAAAAAGGAAAACTACAGACCAATATCCTTGATGAACATAGATACAAAAATCCTCAACAAAATACTAGCAAACTGAATTTAAAAGATGATTCACCACAATTAAATGGCTTTCATCGCAGGGATGCAAGGATGGTCCAACATTCACAAATCATTAAATGTAATTCATCACATAAATAGAAATAAAAATAAAAACCATATGATCATCTAAATAGATGCAGAAAAAGCATTTAGTAAAATTCAATATGTCTTCATGATAAAAATTCTCAACAAACTAGGTGTACAAGGAACATACCTCAAAATAATAAAGCCATATATAAAAAACCTGCAGCCAGCATCACACTGAATGGGGAAGAGTTTAAAGCATTCTCCCTAAGAAGTGGAACAATACAAGGATGCCCACTTTCACCACTTCTATTCATCTTAATAATGGAAGTCCCAGTAAAAGAAATCAGACAAGAGAAAAGAATAAAGGGCAACCAAATTGGAAAAAGGGAAGTCAAATTATCTCTTTTTGCTCATGATATGATCTTATACCAAGAAAACCCTAAGGACTCCTCCAAAAGAATGCTGGATTTCATAAATGAATTCAGCAAGTCTCAGGTTATAAAATCAATGTACAAAAATCAATAGCATTTCAAAACACTAATCAAAACCAAGCTGAGAACCAACTTAAGAACTCAATCCCACTTAAAATATTTGCAAAAAAGTAAAATAAAATACCTAGAAATATCTTTAACCAAGGAAATAAAAGATTTCTACAAGGACAACTACAAATCACTGATGAAAGAAATGATAGATGACACAAACAAATGGAAAAACATCCCATGTTCATGGGTTGGAAGAATCAATATTGTTAAAATGATCACACTGCCCAAGACAATCTATAGATTCAATGCAATTACTGTTTTTCATAGAATTTTTCATTTTTCATAGAATTTTTAAAAATCCTAAAATTCATATAGAACCAAAAAAGAGCCAGAATAGCCAAAGTAATCCTAAGCAAAAAGAACAAATCTGGAGGCAACACATTACCTGACTTCAAATGCCACTAAAAACCTATAGTAATGAAAAAAGCATGGCACTGGCATAAAAGTAGACACACAGACTAATGGGAAAGAGTATAGAACCCAGAAATAAATCCAAATCCCTACAATCAACTGATCTCTGACAAAGCAGACAAAAACATATACTGGGGAAAGACCACCCTATTCAATAAATGGTGCTGAAAAACTGGATAACCTAAGTGCCCATCAATTCATGAGTAGACAAAGAAAATATGGTATATTTATATACTATTCAGCTATCAAAAAGGAATTAAATATTGTCTTTTGCAGGAACTTGGATGGAACTGGAGACCATTATCCTAAGCAATATATCTCAGGAATAGAAAAGAAAAACACCACATGTACTCTCTAATAATTGGGAGCTAAATAATGGGCATGCATGGGCACAAAGAGATGTAAAGGACATTGGAAACCACAAAGTGGGGAGGGTGGGAGACAGCGAGCAGTAAAAACTTACCTAATAGGTACAATGAACATGATTCTTGTGATGGGCACACTAAAAACTTAAGCCTTTTATACGAGGTATCCATATAATAAAAAAAATTGTACCCCTTTAATATTTTGAAATTAAACAAAACCTAAATGATAAAAAATCTAATCAAAGTGCCAAATGGCTTTCCGTGGAAATTAATAAACTGATTCTGAAAATTTTATGTGGAAGAAAAAAGGCCAATAAGAGCCAAGATCATTTTATAAGAATAGGAAAAGACAGTGATGGGAGCACAGGAAAGAATAGGTTCTTGTCCTATTTAAAAAATAATGTTTTTTCATGAAGCTGTAATAGTGAGAATAATGTGTCATGGTGGTAGATAAGTAGACCAATAGAACTCAGAAACAGTTTTAATCACTCATAGAAATTCAATAAATGTCAGAATTCACCATTGTAGATCACTCATAAAAGAACAGACCATTCAATAAATGATGGAATATTTATATGGAAAAACACCAAAATAAATAAAGTCTATACAAAATTTTAGATAGATTAAAATCCAAAAAAAATCTTTTTCTAATTTTTTAAGCTAATTTTTAAAATACAGGAGTATATAACTTTATGATCTCGAGGAATTTTTAACAAGACCCTGAAAGACATGTATTATACACTATAATTAATCAGGAGACATAGAGAACTTAACTAAATGAATTGTTAACAGCAACAACTTTATATCTAGTTAGCCAAGTAATTAAAAGCAAAAAGGGAACACTTGGAATCACAGAATAGTAAATGCAGGAAGCAGCTGCATCCACTAGGGCTGTGGGGACAAATCTGAAAAGCAGATCTCAGAGAAGGGGGTCTAATTAACTGCTGCCATTTGTCTGCAAACCAGGAAGGATCCCATGAAGTTGGCTCCAGACCCTAAGGTGAGGGGCACTGAAGGCTGGCACCTACTATCTGAAGAGAAAGGAATAAGACTGGTTCTAGAAGTGTAAAAACTGCAAACTGGATTCGGCTACTGCTAATGAAAGAAACTGTTGTTGCCAGGGTATAAAAGTGTTGCCAAGCTAAGGGTCATAAATAAGGAGCAGGAACAAACAAGAAATAGGGAGCAAAGAAGAAGCAAGTCCCTTCTTCTTTCTCCAATCTTCCAGTCTCTCTGATGTCTCCAATGGCGAACACTAACAAGGAACCGGCTGGCAAAGCAGAAAGGCGGTTTGTAGAGTCCCAGCCCCAGCGTCATGCAACAGAGCCTGGAAGAATGTGTGTGACGATGAGAGATGATTGTTGAATAACCAGTGCACTATTTATTTAAAGTTTAAAACCTGCCAAACAATACTCTATATTTTATATATGTTATAAAATATAAAGAAATGCATGGGAATAGGAAACACAAAATTCAAAACAGAGACTACCTCTGACGGTTATAGAGAGAAATGTGATCTGAAAGGGTCACACAGAGTTCTTCAACTGTACTTTTCAAGTTTTATTTTCAAGCTGTATGGTGCATTTCAAAGTACTAATTATATTATTCTGTAGGCATTTTGGATGTCTATAACATGCCATTAAAAAAACAGCCAAGAGGTGCAGTTCTTTTATGGAAAGGAGGACAATGAGAGAAGTTAGCACACTTAAATCCAAGTATTATGAGATACCATCTTGTGGGTGTTTTGTTTACATAGTAAGCTCAAGATAAAAGTTTCTACATTGTGATAACTACTGGAATACAGATTCAGATCAAGTGAGTATTTTGACCTAGTACTAAATGGCAGAATTTCAAATCTCCTCCAGATTGACACTTGCTCCTGGGAAGAAGGGCAAATCGTCCATGAAGTCCCCATCTGCCTGATGGAGGAACATCTGTGGTGATGTGGACTGTCCTAAATTAGGTGGCAGTAATGCTCCAACTAGTGAAATTATCCTTCCTCAGTAATAACACTTATTGGCAGGAGAACACTTTGGAAAGACATTTGTTTCAGGTTGTTTAAAAATGAAACTTCAAAATACACATTGAAATTTTTTATTCAATGTTTGTAACTTTTATCTGACATTGTACAGATTTATTTTGACAACCTATTTGGTTGTTGACAAGTCTGTTCCACTTTTTGTAAGTGTATTTTAAAGGTTTATGTTGAACATATTTTGTATAAATCTCATAATGACGCAAAAATAAACATCAGGAAAACTGAATGCATCTCAAAAATATATTTATCTTCATAAGGCAGCTTGGAATATGAACACTAACAAAATTTTAAAAATGTTTTTATTAAAAATCAATTTAGACTTGCGGGACAAAAATTTATTGAGCAAGTAATGTATTTAATTCATTAGCCAAGCCTTGGGAGAGAGATATTTTCCAACATCCATCACTCATAAAGAAAGGGTAATTATGTCCCCCAAATAGCTCAACTTTATCCACTTCTCTACATTCTCACTGCCAATAACTTAATAAAATCCCACCATCTTCTCTCCCTTTGACTACTGCCTCAGCCTCACCATGGACAGTGTCTGGTACATAATAGATTATTTAAAAGATTAATTTAAATAAATGAATGAATGAATTTGGAATGTCTCAAAGTTGTTAATTCCAGAAATGCTGAGGCACAGGATGAAGATTGGAAAGTGAGAGTGTAGGTAGCAGCATATGGGAAGAGCAGCAAATGAGGAGGAGGTACGTGAAGTGGTGACGGGAAGTTCTCATGTTATATTAATTTCAGAAAGTCTTTGATATTTTCTTACTGAAGAATCAGCAATTAGTTTTTAAGAATTACCCCAGTGATAAATTTTCCACAGCTATTTTCAAACTGTAAAAGTGAGATGTCTCAAATCCTATGCCGAGTTTTGTTCGAAAATTGTAAAAGACGTAAATAAGCCTTTCAATGCATGATTCACCAAATCAAATTACCAAATTATTTAAAGGGAACTTTATGGCATTTTATTCATAAGTATTTTATTCATTTATTTTTAGCTTCCATTTATGTAAAATCATGGCAGTCACATAGGAGATATTTAATATATACCGTGGATTTAAAGGCTAATTGCTTGCACTTACACAGACACTGACTCAGATGTTTTTGTTGTTTTTGTTCAAAAAATTAATGTTGTCACCCATCATCATGATACTCACTTAAATATTTTGATGGAAGAATTAACTTTATAGGTATAGCTTTCTTCCAACTAAATAAGATTTGATTCAGCAATAATGCTTGGATTCTAAGTATTTCATGGAATCCAATGATTTAGGAACTTGGCAATTGATATTAGTAGTGATTGTTCATCACTAGCAAATTTGCATTATAAAAATCTTTTCTGGTGATATAGGATAGTGGTTTTATATCTATTACTTCATCTCTAAACAACACAAGAAACTAATCATCAGGAAATTTAGAGTGAGATTTAAAATTATTCAATTTTTTTCTAATTTTTTAGCAAACATAAACCTAATGGATTTTTGTTAGTCTAAGACAGTATTTCAGTACCCAACCAAATTATTGTCTCTATGTTATCCATTTTCAAAACTGTTTGGGGACAGGTTTTTAGACTTGCATGTGTAGAATACACTTAGCAAAAATTTGTCATCCTTCACTTTACACTTCTATATCTCGAAAGTACTTGTTGCTAGTGGATCCTTCAATAGTAAAGAGAGATAACTGTAAAATCACAATCTTCAGTGTGAAAATTACTACTAGGTCCACTGTTGGACACTCATTTGAGTCCTAGATCTGCCACTTAGTAGCAATGAAAACCCAAATAAAGCACTTAACTTCCCAGAGCTTCAGTTTCCTTTTCTGTATAAGAATAACAATATCTGGTCTGCTTGTCTCAGAGGAATAGGTAAGATGATATGCATGAAGTCTGGGCAAAGTGAAAGCACTATTTGCATTTAATTAGCATTTGATATCTTATGTAAAGATCAGAAAAAGAGGGATTAAACCAACAGAGGAAAAAGGTACTTTGTACTGAACAGCATTACTAGTCCTGAAATGGACCCAGCCCCCAACTCCTCCCAGACTAACACTCAGCACATATTCAATAAATATCGTTTAATTAATTAATTAAGCAGAAGACACAAGATTATATACTAGTAACAAGAGAAAAGCTAAGACTGGAAGAACACTAGGAGAGAAGAAGACACTTTGTAGAGTATCTTAGAGTCTAGTAAACCCCTCTTTCCCTTAACTACATAAATAATCATAGGATAGCAAGGTATGGTACATAGGAGAACACTCATTATAAAATCTAGTAAATACTAATACTAGGGGTGAGGAATTCAGGCCTGAGGTATTTCAAGTTCTTTACCAAGGGCAAAAGCAACCTATTAAAGAGTGTAGTAGATGCTCCTAAGCTGACTGCCTGACTCACTATCATTTCCCCATTCTCAGGGAAATGCACCTGATCCACAGAAGTGGGTCTCTAACACTTTTACTAAAAGACACCATGTGTATAGCCACAGACAATTTGCCAGGGGTGACCACCAAACCTAAGTTAACCAAACAAATTCTCTCTTGAGAGAGAGAGAAACGCAATTTCTACCAACAGTTACAGAAACTAGGTGTCAATGGAGCAAGATCATATCAACACCAAAGTAGTAAAGAGAAGACCCACCAATTCAGTTTTAGAGATCCCCAGCACCTCCTTGGTTATTCAAATTATATGAAGATTCTGGAGAATGTAATATAATGTGTAAGATATTGTCTGACTGAGTTGTGCCATGCAATCTGCTACCCAGGCTGAGCCAAGTTCAGTTGTGAATTGCAATCACGGCCAAACCGGCAATCCTGGGAAGAACTACAACTCCGCGGATAAGGGTTCCTGAAAGTGAGAGGGAAAGGCTTTTGTTTGGGCCACTGATTACATTGATGACAAAGAAGAATTAAAACCTAGGATGTCTGAGGATGAAAATAATAGGCTTCACTGGCCTTACATTGACTAAAGAAAGCAAATTTTGTATTTTTCAGAAAAATTTTCTTTAATGAAGAAAGAAAGCTTACATTTAAAGAGGAAAAAATGTAAATAAGGACTTAACAATGCATTTCCTTAATCCTGGAACATCCAGTCCATTAATATTTCTTGGACATCTAATATATGGGCAGAGAAGTAGACTATTGAAACTTAAATTTCTTCCCAATTTATGATTATAAAGTTATATAAATTTTTCTCTCATGAGACTTTCAAAACAAAGGGGATAGTCCAAATTCAAAAGTGCTCTAACTAGTAATTCAGAATAATAACAGCCCCTTGTTATAATTATTTAACAATCTCAAAATTATGGACTCATACCTTGAAGACCACATGGCAGTTAAGCCACGTTTATTTAATCACCAAATGAATTTCTATGGATTAACCCCATAATAAAAGTCAGGAAATTCAAAATTTTAGCTCAATTTAAGCACAATCTTCCAGAGGTATGAATTATTAGAGGGAGAAATAACATTTTCTAACAGTTTCTGAAAACAAGATTAGTAGCTAATATCATTAATATTCTAAAGCAGTCCTCTGAGACTCAGCATAGACAAATCATTGATTTTCACATTTATCTTTCTTGGGACTTCTGTAGTCACTCCAAGGTGTCTTCATGTAATCCACTCATACCAGACAATGTTTTCGAGGATATTCTAAATAATTAACCTTCTCACATTGGAGTTCAAGTGTCTCTCTGTGATAAAGCACTTGAGCACCTCAAAAGCATAATTATAGGTATACCCTTGAGAGTTGGGACAGAGCAAGTTCTCGAAATGAGTGTGGATATTAAAACTGATATAGCAGCAATTAGTTATTATGAATTTTCTCCATTACCTAGTCCGTTGGATTGTGTCAGTGAAATATAACCCTGCTTACAAGAGTCCGCATAATTTCTGATTGCCACTCTCAATACTCAGTCTTAAATTTATTACAGTATTTCAAAGGCAAAGCCATCAAAACTGCTTTGACTTCCCTTTTTCTTTTCTCCTACTGTTGAATCAGTTATGTGTCAACATAAGGTCACATCTAAAGTAGACATCTTTTTATAGATAAATAAGAAATGATTTTTGGATAGCAAATAATGCATTAATTAAAAATAATAAAAAGAAATCTTTGAAGAATAAGAAATCATTTAACTATAGCCAATTTATAAATGCATAGAGGTTTAATAAGCATTAAATATAGTAGCTTTAATGTGTAATCAATTTTGATTATTTGACATTATGCAAAATACCTAAGACCAAGAAAAAGCCATTTTGACTTCAATATAGAAAGGTAATGTTTTCACCACCAATATCTTAATATGTAGCTTCTAAATGCAAAATGCAGATTTTCATATTATTTTCATCAAGAAAATAATCTAGTAACCAGAATATTTTCCTAAAATCTTATTTTACTAGAATAATAAAGAAGATTATTACAATAACAGTCGAGACCATTCTATAGAATGGTAATTTTGATATCTGCTATCTCTAGCACCAGTATGTGCTACACTATGACAGAAAAGTTTTTTTAGTGATATATCTAGTCTGAAGATTTTAGGAAGACAGAGCTCTAATAAATAATAAACTCTGTTTGGAGGTTTATTAACATGTTCAAAATTTTTGACTCTAGTAAATTGATTGTCATATTCCTACTTGTGACAGAAAATATATATGCATATATGTGGGTCTTAGACATAGACCATTTCATATTATAAAATGTAACCACTGACCTCAAAACTTCTTAATGGCTTCTCACATACTAAGTTATATCAAAAGTCTTTGTGATGCCTCCAAAATCCTGCATGGTCTGGGCCTCCAGTATCACTTTGACCTCCTCTCCTACCTGTGGAACCAACTATCCCTTTTCTGCTCCTCTCTTCCAATTCTGCTTTCTTACTATGCTCCAGAATTCTCTCTTCTTAGCATGTCTTCCTTAACGCCTTTAGATATCTGTTCTTATGTCATCATTTTCTCTTAAAAAGAAAATACTATTATACACACACACACACACACACACACACACACACACTCCCTTCTGGTGCATTCTTCTTATCCTATTTTGTTTTTCGTTTGTTCTCCTTGTTTGTTTTAATAGCACTTAACACTCCCCCTAGCATGTATGTTTGTCCATTTTATATCTTCTACCTATAGAATGTATACTTTTACAAGAGAAAAATTTTATCTTATTAATTGTTGTATACCAAATACCTAATGCAGGGCTTGGCACTCAGTGATTTTTCAATAATTAATTTTTGGATAAATAAATAAATAAATAAAATCAATTTTTATAATCAAACAGAAATATAATATTATTTTTCATACCAAGTATTATGGCTTTACAATTGTCTAAAATTCTGTTTTATCTTGAGACTTCACCCCACCTATAATTAATTCTTTTTTACTGAAGTTTTTGTTTCACTTATAACTCCAATAAATAAATACCAAAGTCTGAAAAACACAATAACCATGGCTATCCATAGTAAATTAATTTAAATATCAACACATAGATCAAAACAATAAGAAAACAGAACATTGGAAACCATTTTGTAGACTATGATTGCTGTCTCCAGTAACCCCGCACCCCCCCACTCTAAAATCAAAACAGAAAGGAAGGAAAGAAGGTAGCAAGGGAGGAAGGAAGGAAGTTACCTAAACTTTTAAACTAGGCATATAGTTTTAAGGTTAACATTTTTCTGATTCCTGGTTGTGCCTATTATCTCTAGTTTGTATTATTCAATCTCAAATGCTTTGTGTAGAAACAGTAAAAGAAATTCAGTGAAAATGTAGCCTTTTGGTATGTGTATCATTATAAATGGAAGCAGTAATGACCAGTTATGAGAAATCCAGCCCCCCTGCAATTGCTGAACACAATAATAAATTCCTTTCTAGAAATGTATGCAATCTTATATTAAAAACATTGCTCTTCAGCATATACAAAATATAGTTTAATTTCTAATAGTTTTCTTAGTCATTTGATCTTTACTAATTTGTTCCAGTACTTCCAATGGATAACATATGTCATTCACATACATGTTAAGATGGAATCTAATTGAGATGCTGTCTCTAATCACATCCCATGCAAACTAAACTTAAGGTCTATTAAATAATAAAACTTTAGTATTTTAAGTTTATGTTCCAAAGGACATCTGAGAGCCTGAATTGGTAGATGGCATAGGAAGGACTGATTCAGGATGGATAATAAATCTGATTATCAACAGAGAGACCTACTATATGATATCTAGACAGCTGATGAGGGAAGAGTGGATATTAAGAGGGCAATATTACCTGTGATTGAATATGA
This sequence comes from Propithecus coquereli, assembly GCF_000956105.1. Taxonomy (NCBI): domain Eukaryota; kingdom Metazoa; phylum Chordata; class Mammalia; order Primates; family Indriidae; genus Propithecus; species Propithecus coquereli. The sequence continues at coordinate 3,464,032 of NW_012141302.1, read as the reverse complement.
GTCACCCAAATATCCCAATATGGTTTATTATTTCCAAAAAAATAATTTGGAGTAGTACATCAAATAATTATTAGTTGTGATATGAAAAAGAAAATAGGTTTCTAAGAAAATAAACAGAGTGAGAATGGGACTTAAGGATCTGTTTTAGGAAAAATGGTCAAGGATCACCTCTCTGACAAGGTAACATGTAAATTGAGACTGAAGGATTCACTGGAGTCAATCATGAGAACTGCAGGGGGAGGAGAGAGAAAATATATGGGAAAAGTCTCAGAGAGTGGGAAGAATTTGGCATATTTGAGGAAGTAAAAGCAGCCCAAAATGTCTAGAGCACAGTAAGCAAGAAGGAGAGAGGGCACGGCAGACAGGGTTCTTTGGGCTATAACAAGACACTTGGGCATGATTCTGAATCCAGCAGAACATCACAAGTGTTATAAGCATCAGAGGGCCACAAATGGTTTTATGTTTTAAGAGCATCACTCTGGCTGCAGTGTGGACAGCGGATTGGAGGGCACTAAGAGAAGATAAGGAAAAGTGTTGGACTAGTCCTAGTGAGGCAGGGTGTGGACCCAGAAGAAGGTGCTATAGATTGAATGTTTGTGTCCCCCCAAAAGCTTATTTCTGAATGTTACAATATTAGGAGGTGGGGACTCTGGGAGGTGGTTATGCCATGAGGAGCCCCCATGAATAAGATTAGCACCCTTATAAAAGAGAGAAAAGATCCCAGAGAGATCACTTGCCCCTTCTACCATGTGAGAACATAGCAAGAAGACAACTGTCTGCCATCTTAGAGAAGGCCCTGACCAGACACCGAACCTGCTGACATCCTGTCCTTGGACTTTCCATCCTTCAGAAATGTAAGAAACAAATTTTTGTTATTTCTAAGCCACCTAGTCTACGGTATTTTTGTTATAGCAGTCCAAACAGACTAAGACACAAGGGATGTTAGCAAAGTGTAATAAAGATGGCTATATTGGAGACATATTTGGGAGGAAGAATTGATAGGCTGATTTGATATATTAGATGTGTGGCATGAGAGAAAGAGAGAAATCAAGGATGGTACTTATATTCCTGACTTGAGAAACTCAGAGGATGATGGGGTAGATTATTAAAAGGAGGAAAACTGTTGGGGTAGGGAGTGTGAAAGGAATGAGAATATAGTTAGAAGGAAAAATCAAAGATCTTCAAACACGTTGCATTTGAGAATTGGTGAAACCACCAAGTTGTGGCTCCTGGTAGACAGTTTGATATAAAAATCAGTAATTCAGAGGGGAGGCTGGGGCTGGGAATCAAAATCTGTTTGGTCCTATGTCCCCACACACATTGGAAACATTCACAAGAGGACAGAGAGTCTGTGTCTTAAAAGGGTAACCCAGTGTGACTCTTTCTGCAATGAAAGCAATCTGCTGACTTTTCCAGTCACTTCCTTCTGCCTCTCTCTGTCTGGCAGAACTAAAGCAATAAAGGTGAAACCCATCTGACTTGGCAAGGACCGAAAACTATGCACCTCTCTTTCTCTCTCTCCCTCCCTCCTCTTTCTCCTCTTTCTCCTCTGTCTCTCTTTCTCTCATTCTCTCCCTGTCCCTCACTCCTGCTTCTTGATTTCCAAATTCCCTACCCCTCACCTCCATCCATTTGATTTCTTTTTATACATAGCTCAGTAGTAAGATCTGAAAATGGGTTTTAAGGGATTTGTGAGTGAGCAGACCTTACCCATCCACAGCCTGTTTCCATATGCAGTTATGAAACCTAACCTGTGGAGGAAAAGTGTGGCCACAGATCAGCTTACCAGAGTTCTCTGTACTGTGGTTGAGGACCCAAGACCAGCCAACAATAAAGTGGTATTAATACTTTCCTCTATATGTCATTTTTCCTTGTGAATATACCCTCCCTAAGGAAGGATGACTGTGATCTAGCATAAATTCTAGATATACTAGATGACCCAATATCATCATTACTTCTGATAAAGCTAAAATTTCTTTGTTTAGTGTCACATTGTACCTATCAGATGGGTGCCTACTTTGCTAATTGACTTGCAGAATTTAATAATTAAGACATTCACTCTATATAATTTACTGTCTTTTTAGACTCTACTTTTAGTGAGTGTGAATACTCTGCTGATTCCTTTTAAACTTGAAACAGATCTGGGCACCTGCTTCTGGGCTGCAGCACATCTCAGCTGTGGAGTTTTTTAAATGCTCTAGCGATTGAAGTGCATCTTCACTATTGAATGGTATCCCTCATCTGTAAAGTCATTTACAAACTGTACTGATCAAGCTGTACATTTCTGAGTTGGAATTTCATCTACAGAGCCTTCTGCAAAATGAACTGAATCCTTTACTAATCATGGGCAGTGGTAGAATTTATTTAGTTTATGGTGAATTTGCATTATTTGCTTATTATACCCTTTGGTTCCTTCCTCAGACTGCTGTGCTGCATTGCTGAAGCTGAGAAGTCACTCATCACATCCTACTCCTGAGGTGAGAGCATTTGGGTTGTGGATGAAATGTCTTCTTAATGTGAAAATCTCACCATTCATGCATACATATATTCTCTCTATGTCCACATGACGCAATACAGCGAGTCCTGCCTGGACATCTATTCATAAATCTCTATGAAGTTATGATGTTCCAAAACATTAAGCCAAAAGCAAACTTTTCTCCATTTGGCCACAGACACTGTATGACTCCTCTCAGCCTAACACCATGAACATTGTTTGTGTTTCATGTTCCCTAATGCTAATAAAAAGCTTCCTATGCTGGACCCTACCGCTCTTACTCTAAAAACAGTCTATTAATTAAACAGTATGGGAATGTCAAATTATTTTAATCAACACTACATACCATTTTATGATTCCTCCTTCAAAAAAGAATATGGTTTTATCCCAACTAAAGTATAGAGAATCGATGATCCAAAATTCTATGAATTAAAGATATGCAAGCACAAACTTTTATTTCTGGTTAGCAACCCTAGATAGTCTGCAACAGATAATAACAATACAATGAATTGGAACGCTGTTTTAAAAAATAAAATTCACCTCCATTAAACTCTGGCAAATGTATTGTTTCA
>NW_012141302.1:3455951-3457109 GCF_000956105.1 Propithecus coquereli | reverse complement strand
TCGCTTCTACTCAGAGATTAAATTTTCACTGTGGTTCATGTAGCTTAGACCCATCAAGAAACCACTGGGAAATCAAAATGATAATGTCATACATCTACTCCTGCTCATGCATTTAAAACCAATTCCTTTTGCCCCTCCATACTTTAATTGTCAACATGGAGGTGCTTATTATCACTTCTGAAGCACATTGGTATTGTGTAGTGATCCCTGTCTATCTCTTGCTGACTCAGACCCCTCTCTTGTCTTTTCTTGCCCTTTGTTCTCTCTTTCCCTCAAAGACATCAAGAAAAAAGAAATCTGGTGTCTGGTTCAGGCTTTGGCTTCTGAAGACTTGATTTATGGTAGGAAAAGAGACAGCATGTTTTTAACTTCCAATGACATTTCATTTCAGAAAACCTCTTTAAAGAATCTCAAGGGATCAATATCAGAAGTGGTGGCAGTTATTGTTATGTTATTGGTCAGACAACAGAAGTTACCTATTTGTGGCAAGAAATCTGAAACAACAACCAGCTGGTTAAAATCACAGATCACAAGCGTAGACTCTATAAAATGGAATATAAACGGGAACATTCTATAGTTCACCAAACCTGTATTTTGGTATATGATATTTAAAGCATTACAATACAGAAAGGAAATGTGAAAACACCATCTGTACTGCCACTATTTTGGGAAATTCAATAATGCAATAAAGAAAAAAATGATACACTGACACATAAGCAAAGTAAATCAATCCAGATTAAAATAAGCAAAACAATGAGCCAAATTCAAGATTGAAATCTATTTAAAATATTTTATTTCCCAAAACGAGGAAAAACCACAAAAGTAATGTACACTCATAGTGTCATTGGAATAAGATTACTTGTAAGATTTAAGATACCATAAGTTTTGCTCCTGTCATTGCACTATTTTTCCTATCTCCTCAGCCAGCTGCACAATGGTGCATTTCAGAGGTTGGCATGAGCTCATAACTCCCACTAACTTTAATGGAAGTTGTAAGATGACAGTAAGAATCCAGTAGGATCCTACTGTACAATGAACCACTTTATGCGGATAAAATTAATAAAATCACAGTGTTGACATATGTTCAATAATGCACGTGGGGTTTGTTAATTGCATTGTGTATGCATTTTGACTTGGTTGTGTTTATTCTAAAAATTC
>NW_012141302.1:3453076-3455901 GCF_000956105.1 Propithecus coquereli | reverse complement strand
AATTTAAAAGAATATTTCAAATGATGTACAGTGCCTTTTATTATTTGGTTGTTTTCTAGATAATTCATACAGTGCACACCCCAATGGGAACATGCTCATAAAATCTCCTATCCTACTATCAGATTTTTGCCAAATACAATGGAGCAGAAAGACAGCTCAGATGGTACTGGACAGGCAGAGGAGTAAAAGCTGAAGTAAAATATTTGAAATTTAAAGACGTATTCACTTAGCATTGAGTTCTTGTTGGGGAATGATTTTCCTATTTGCCTTGTAGTAACTGCAGCTCTTCCTGAAATGGGAATAACCTCCACATCTCTGACCAATGTGAGGGTTCTATGTAGGACAATCTGTGAATATTACAATGATCCCTGGATTTTCTAATGTAAGTACTCTTCCTAATTCCTTGAGGACTAGTCAAGATGATATTTAGCATTGAACTCAGGCTCTCCTCCTAGCCACTAACAAGAAAGAAGATGAGTGCATGGGTTATACAGGGAAACAAACACTAAGGGTGTAACCACTAATTATTTATTCAATCAGATTGGCGGAGGAATATAAAATAAGGCCATGTGGGGGAAAAAAATAGCGTGCTTGCTTAGGATGCTTTTGTGTAAGAAGATTATCCCATCGATACAAAAAAGTAGGGGTATGGGGAATGGGCTACATCCCTGGGAGATCCGGTACTAGCCAACGGGATCAACAAAGAACTCGTTACATCCATGGTGGAAAATAACCTGGGAGATGACAAACAACTAAGGCTCTTGTATGATACTGTACTAATAGTCATGTCAGCATTAGGTGTTCCCTTATCTTAAAGTCAGCTGTGCCCTTACAGCATGGCTAAGCAAAAGTGTTAAGAATTATAACAACCCCTCCATTTGAAAACACCTGGCAAAGGTCAGGAAAGCAAAAGCAGACATTGTTTAATTCACAGAGTAGAGAAAAAGGATAAACAGATTCCGTATATATATCTGGTAGACACTTAAGCCAGTTAAACTCTCAACTTTAATCCCCAGCCTTGCATATTTCATGGGAGATTGGAAGGGAGCATTGTAGGAAAGGAGGACAGGGAGGTTACCCAAAACCAAAGCATTATCTATATAATCTGAGGTTGAGATGTATGCTTATCAAATAGGGCCACCATATGTAATACAAAATCCAAGAAATATGAAACCAACTACCCATTGTCTCTTGGATCCTATTAATTGGGGAAGAAAATATTCGCATGTTACACATCTGATAAAGGGCTGATAACTAGAATTTATACAAGAAAAAATCAAATAACCCTATCAAAAAGTGGGCAAAGGACATGAATAGAAACTTTTCAAAAGAAGATAGACTAATGGCTAACAAACATATGAAAAAATGCTCAACATCTCTAATCATCAGGGAAATGCAAATCAAAACCACAGTGAGATATTACTTATCTCCAGTAAGAATGGCCTTTATCAAAAAGTCCCAAAACAATAAATGTTAGCATGGATGCAGAGAGATAGGAACACTCATACACTGCTGGTGGGACTGCAAACTAGTGCAACCTCTGTGGAAAGCAATATGGAGATACCTTAAAGAGATACAAGTAGAACTACCATTTGATCCAGCAATCCCATTACTGGGTATCTACCCAAAAGAACAAAAAGACACTATAAAAAAGACATCTTCACTCAAATGTTTATAGCACCACAATTCACAATTGCAAAGATGTGGAAACAACCCAAGTGCCTATGAATACCTTAGTGGATTAATAAAATGTGGTATATGTATATCATGCAGTTCTATTCAGCCACAAAAAACAATGGTGATACAGCACCTCTTGTATTTTCCTGGATAGAGCTGGAACCCATTCTACTAAGTGAAGTATCACAAGAAAAGAAAAACAAGCACCAAATTGGTTTTAACTGATCAACACTTAAGTGCACATATAGTAATAACATTCATCAGGTGTCGGGCAGATGGGAGGGGGGAGGAGGGAATGGGTATATACACACCTAATGGGTGCGCTGTGCACCATCTGGGGGATGGACACACTTGAAGCTCTGACTCAGGTAGGGCAAGGGCAATATACGTAACCTAAACATTTGTACCCCCATAATATGCTGAAAGAAAAAAGAAAAAAAAAGCCAAATCAAACAGTGGTTGGGTCTGCCCCAGGCATTCTTTCTGAGTTTGCTTCCTAACAATGGGAGGCATGCCACAGTCCTCTAGTAAGGAGGTTCAGGGCCTCTGAAAATGTGTTGCTGAAGTTGGTGAACTGTAGCTAATCAGATAGGATGACCTATCCTAAATTTTCTTTTTCTTTTTTTTTTTTCACTATATAAATATTGTACTTTAAGGTTGAAGGGATTTGGTGGGGTTTTTATTTCAGAATATTATGGGGGTACAAACGTTTAGGTTACATAAATTGCTTTTGTACCATTTGAGTCAAAGTTATAAGTGTGCCCATCCTCCAAATAGTGTGCATTGTACCTGTTAGCTGTGAAATTACCTATCCTCTACTCCCCCTCCCCACGGCCTTAGTGCCTGGGCTGCAATTAGCCCTTAAGATGCTTCAAATGACTAGACAATCTGCTCAACCACCAGTCCTTTATACACAAAGGCAGTCAAGTGAAACATTGACCCCTTGGGCTTTTGTGATCAGACTTTCTGGGGTTAAAACACAAACTTTGACCTGAACTACCTGCTTGAAGTTGGTTATTTATCCTCCTTGCATCTCAGTTTCCTCTCTGTAAAATTGGCACGATAGTAGCTACCACCTGGGATTAGTATGCAGATTAAATTAGAAAACACATGCAAAACAATTTTTTAAATCTCTGGAAAATAATAAG
>NW_012141302.1:3449666-3451011 GCF_000956105.1 Propithecus coquereli | reverse complement strand
GCTGGTTATGCTTCATCAAACTGATTATATACCATTTCATGAGCATGTAATCCACTGGGACTTAAGTAGTCCAGTGTAATCAGTTATAATAAGATGGATCAGTACAGGTTGTAAAAAATAAGCAATAGATCAGGGCAGATAAAGTTCTGTATCTTGAAGATCTCTGGATCCTGGCAGATAGCCTATAATTACAGGGCTTTTATAGTTTGGTTGCAACCAATTTTTCGATAAAGAAGTCAGCACAATAAATATTTTCTTTAAGTGCTATCCATTGCAATAGTTATTATCTTTAATAACAAAGCAATCAAAGGTTTTCCTTTTTCAGAACTCTTCTCACTTGCTAAATCACAAGCCAGTGATTTCACTATTTTTCTGGCCCACTATAAATCTTCCAACTTTTTTTGAAAATCACATATCATAACCCCTCCTACCCCTAAAATAAAAAACTTGGAATGGAGAAGTGATGGGATAGAGCTAGGACTCGATAGGGGAAATGTCGTGTACATGAAACTTCTCTCTAGTCGTGAATGCCTCTGTGACCAGCAGGGGCTAGACATGAAAGAGAACCAATGTTCTTACCTTCCCAGTTCCCTCAACTACAAAGTTGGGAGTTCAAGAGTGAAGAAAAGAGGAAATAAGCTTGGGACTGGAGACAGACAGCAACCCTGACCACATCCTCACTCTGTCTCCTCCTTTTTTCCCTTTTAGTCCTAGGCTAACCACAAGAAAATTCTACCTTAAGAAAAAAAAATGTGAATAGGAGATTTTAAAATAGTTTACAAAATACTAAATTTTGAAAACAGAAGGTTATGAAAACCAATGTAACCCAGAGCCTCTCTCCCCCATCTCATATTTGCTGGCAGCGTGCATCCATCTCTCTCTCTCTGTATCTGAGGTATACAATCTCCTCTTCCTCCTCCTCCTCCTCTCTTCCCACTTCTCTTCCTTCTTCTCCTCTCCCCCTCTTCCCTCCTCAACTTCTCTCTTTGCTCTCTTCCTCTCTCCCTCCCCTTCTCTTCTCTCTCTCCTTCCCTCCATCTTTCCCTCCCTCTCTCCTTTTCTTCTACCACCATGTCTCTTCCCCTTTTTAGTAGAGGTTTGACTCTCAGGCCTCCTCTTTCCCTAATAAACACTGTACTCTGTCATAATCCATACCAAATTAAACAATGAAACAAGAGAAGGTGGAGAAACTTCATGTTTCTACAGACTAATAATAACTAACAGGTATTGAGGGTTTAATATGGTTAAGCACTCAGCAAGCACCTTGCATGCATTATATTATTTACTTTAATACTGAAAATAACCTACAGAGGTGGATTCTATTATTTTCCCCATTTTTTAGATT
>NW_012141302.1:3448377-3448866 GCF_000956105.1 Propithecus coquereli | reverse complement strand
ACTTTGCAAGCTTTTTATAACGGTGAACGTAAGTGGCCTAGCTGAGATATATAGGCTTTTGTTAAGTTACAACTGCCATTAGTATCTTTTGTAAATTGAATAGCACCTGGTTATGTATCAAATAAAATGTTTTTATGTCAACACAGCATCATTGATTTATATTCAAATTGCTGTTTCCTAAAACCCACCTCAACCCACTCCTATAGAACTTATCCAGTTCATTTCTATATTGTACCTACTGTGCATATTTTTGATATGGGACTATACCACTTTGCTGAAACAATCTCTTGAACTGGGACAAGAAGCAAAATTCAAAATCCAGTTCATTATTCTTTGTAGCCACATTTCCCTATTATATCTCTGTTCTCATATCTCCAATTCTACAGTCCATCCAACAATTTCTTCATAGATCGTATCCTTGAGGAAAAGTTCACAAGATTAATTTACGAGCAGAAAAAGTTATTTAACGAAAGTTGCATTCTGTAAATG
>NW_012141302.1:3444693-3446492 GCF_000956105.1 Propithecus coquereli | reverse complement strand
CAGTTATAAAGTATAATTTTTAATGTTTTATTTATGGAGGAAAAGAACTCTCAAAAGCAAAAACGCCTAGGTTCCACAAACATCATATTATGGCCCTAATTCAATGACTTGCTAAAGAATGATATTTAAGAAAATAGCTCCAACATCTCTAGAGAACATACATGAGAAAGTGCCTAAGCCCAGTAAGACTGTATATAAATAAATAGGTTATAGTAAACTATGAATGAAATGAGGAACCAGAGACAGAGAGCAGCTGTAAACAATGAGAACAGTAAAATAAGTAGAGTATCTTGACAAGGGATTTGATCTGATGACAATACAGTTCTACAGATTTGTGGTTGATCAACCTAGAGTGAATTCTCTGTGGTGGTGCCACAGGCACTGTTCTTCATGCTCCCTCTATTCCACTTGGATGAAGACATGTTTTTTAAAATTTCACAGTGCACAAAGCTGGGACAAATTACTATGCTGATGGCAGAATTAAGTTAAAATACTTTCAAATACTGAAAGACTGAAAACAGTGAAATTAAACAATTATAAATGTAACATTCAATAAATGAATTGCAAAAATATACAATGGGGAAATGTGGATTCAAAAGGTTCTATGAAGGAGGAGTGGGTAGGTGGGTGGTTCACCCTAAGACTAAAATGAGCTAAGAGCTTGTCACTGCCACTAAAACAAGCAAAGAAGGGCAATCTTAGACTTGGACTTTGAAATATAATCTCCAGATCAAGGAAACTTACTGTGTTCAGTTGTGCATATATTATTTTTAGAAAGAAGCTGATATATTGTGATAAAGGCACAAGAAGTAAACAGGTTGTCAAGCAGTCTACAAACCAGTATGTCACCTGAAGGACGGAGAGGTATCTGTGCACGTATTGGTTGGGAGTGGGTCATTGGCTGGGGCATGTCAACTGACTCTAAATGCTTGATTATGTGTTACCATGTAAAACAGGAATTATTCTTATTTTGAGTAATTCCTGAAAACAAAACCCAAGGCTAACTGTTGCAGAGGAAAGGAGTTTCACTACGCTATGAATAAAATAATTTTTAACAATTAGAGTTTTCCAATAATAAAATTCCTGGAAAAGTGGTGAATTATTTGGTACTAGAAATATTCAAGTACAAATTAGAAGATAATTTATGAATAATGCTATGCTCTAGAAGTGATTCTTATAATGGATATATGTTGGGACAGGATGATCCCTAGTATTCTTTAAGAGTAAAATATTTTATTGAAGAGAGACAAAATACAAAAGACACAGTGAAGAAGAAAATGGCAAGGGTATGTGGGAGACCAGATGTGGAAAGGCAAAGGAGAAACAAGAATCAAAGCAGATGTGTAGCCACACATCATAGGCTAAAATAGAAAAGATTTCAACTTGTGATTTTCCCATCACACATGGTGTATGTCCGAATCCTTTGTTGTCCTCTCAGCTCAGCTCTCTGCAGGGCACAGGCCAATGCAGCCACACCAGGGAATCAATACAGGCTCTCTATTAATGCCTTTTCTTTCAGGGACTGTCAGAAGCACCAAGAGCACACCCAGAGTACCGTGAACAGGTAAACTCCATAAGCAATCAGCTCTTCACACTCAAATTCTCTCAGTCCAAGACAAGGAAAAGCAAAATATACCAAAAGAAAATCTGTGAGAATTACCATTTTGAATTGCAGTGGATATCATTAAACAATGTTCTTTATGATTGTCAGAAAAAAGTGTATATTGTTCCCCCAAATTTTATTTTCTGATATAAAGCTGGAGAAAACTAGGGCTTTTATCGGTATCTCATTTTGAGAA
>NW_012141302.1:3441625-3443598 GCF_000956105.1 Propithecus coquereli | reverse complement strand
CTGATGAACAGTCAACAAAAAAATCCCTATTAACTTTTACCAGGTTCAAATGATGATATGTTCGCATCATTTCATGTAATAGATGAGTAGGAAATCAAATAAGACAATTTTGGAGTAATTGGAATATTATAATATAAAGAATCTCTTGCAGAGTAGATGATCAACAAATGTTAGTTGCCCTGGAACTAACTATTATCCTTGGATAGCAAATAGAGCACAAGTAATATTTGTAAAAAAACAGTATTTTTCTCATAAATCAAAAATTCAGCAGATAGCCTTCTGTAGGTTTAGTTCTAGGCTATTCTGGTTCTGTGATGTTTGATAAACACTGTATTTTTAAGTCCCAGTCCCTGGTTCCAAAGAACCCTAGAGAGTGATTGGAAGCAGAAAACTGCTCACTGTTAAGGTGAACAGTAGCAAACACATACTAAAGGGGTCAGAAATTATGTTTGATCTTTAAATACTCACAAGATTATTCCTCACCAAACAAAAGCTTTGGTAAGTATAACCATCACTCAAAGAGCTTCTTAAAAATAATCATACCCCATGCTAATCATACCCCTATTCTTTAGCAGGGCCTAGAAATTTGCATTTTAGCCATCATCTGGGTATTTTGGAAACACATTCATTCTCAGGGTATACTCAGAGAAACCATGTCCCAAAATACGAGGCTGCTTCTCAATGAACTTCATCTATGAAAATGAAAGACGCGGTGTCTCAGTGTCAATGTGATTGTCTAAATGGATTTCAAATGCAATGGCATGCTACTTCTGCATTGGACAGATTTTCATAATTGAGTGGCTTGGGTGGGGACCTGATATAACTATTCTGAATGTGATTGATGCCACAGCTGATAAAGCTGAACTGTACTCACTAATGCGCTACGCTCTGGGAGGTTCTTTATGTTGGAGGCTGGGACTGTTGCCCAGACACTGTGATTGTAATGAAGATAGGCATGGGCCTTTAATGTTTTCCACCCCCTACCCTAAACGCTGAAAAATGGTTAGCAGTGAGTATTTTTATACATAGCAAGAACAAGACAGACTGAGTTGGAAATTCTATTCCCCTGTATCCCAGTGACAATATTCTAATATAATTTCTTTTCTAATGTTCCATTAAAATGATTGATGTTAAATTAAACCTTTGGAATGGTGGCTGATCATGTGAAAGAGTGACAGTTGGCCAGGATGCCATTATTAACAGTTTGCATTCTGACTGACTTAACAACCCTGCTCCATTCAGTATTATATGTATGCATTTACCCCAATTTGCACTTCCTAAAAAATGTTCTTTAATGAATAAGTTGGCTCATGACAGCTGTTGCTTGATTACCTTTTTCTAAATCTTATTTGTAAATAAGGCTCAGCTATCTAGTAACCAAAAGGTTTGCATAGATTACTTTGTTGAATTGTTCTTAAAAGAAGAACCTTCTTTTAGAAAACCATTTATTATACATTTGCTATCCATATACTGGTCAGGCTTTAAAAATCATGTCCTCCAAAATGGAGACAAAAGAAAATCAAAGAGGCAAATCGAATATGCCAAATTTTGCAGAGTAAAAACATCATTATATGCAAACCTAATGCATTTCGTAACCTGAGTGGCATTTCTTAGACCTCCAGTGCACTCGCAAGCTCCGGAAACCACCCGATCCAGGCTATCAGAATACCAAAACACCTGAATGCTTGTGTCTAAAATTAGACTATTGAAATTCTCCCCGGACTGTCACTTTCTTTTATTACAAACACATTTTTTCTTTGCCCATCAAAGCTGTTTTAAATGAGTAAAGAGTGCCACCAAGCGGCAGCATATCATATTCCTAAATCAACTCTATTTTCCTTTAGAGAAAAAAATAGACTTTACCTTTGTTAATTGTGCTCGCAGTCTTAAGAGATAAGGCTTATTTGCATGATTTAAAACATGTGTTTCAAATGTCCAAGTTATATCTCAGTGAAAAAGCATACTTTGCTGAA
>NW_012141302.1:3439723-3440130 GCF_000956105.1 Propithecus coquereli | reverse complement strand
ATGGTTAAACGATTTACCTAAGATGTCATAGGAAGGTGATGGCAGGATTAAAATTAAAATTAAAATCTTCTGACTTCCTAAACTGTGCTCTTTCTGGAGGCCAATGCTCCCTATGATAAATACATTTAATTAGCGTGATATTTCAAGGAAGGTCATTATTATACTAGGTTCTACAATAATTATAGTGATGCTGATACTGCTTAAAATATTTCTCTAACCCTTGTTTTGAATTTCCCTCACAGAGAATATAAGAAAATTAGTCTTATTACATATTTAATTCAACAGCGATTTATTCAGTATCTGTCACTTGCGTGGCACCACACTGGGTGATGTCAGAGTGTTAAAATGATGCAGTTGGCAAGAAATTTACAATCTAGTAGGCACAATGAGAAATGTAGTACTGATGC
>NW_012141302.1:3436469-3438152 GCF_000956105.1 Propithecus coquereli | reverse complement strand
GCAAAAAAAAAAAAAAAAAATTAAATCATAAAACATATAGGTAACAATGTTCAGAGCTTCCCTTTTTGGTAGAGCATTGTAACTATGATTCCTTTGATGTCAGGGACTAGTCAGCCTTTGTGTATTAGGCATATTCATATGGCAAATTAATATAATATGAATTTTATGTTAATAAAAGACAGTTTACTTACACCTCTATTTCCAAAGGTGAAAATCACTTAATCATTTGTCTACTGTGAACCTAGATGTTATAATAAGGTCAAAAATGATAACAAAGCAATTTTCAAGTTAAGAGTGCTCACAAAGCTCAAATCATAGGGACTCTCCAGATTGTTTTCACAAAAGCTACATTAGTTCTTTAAAATGCAAGATACAAAATCAGGTACAGATATTTCTGTAAAGTTGTTTTTCAGTCTCTCCCTCAAGTTGTATATTTTAAATTCTTTTTTAAACTTAGACATAATAAGGAATGCTACGTGAAAAACTTAAACAGATTTAAGTTTCTGACCTACTCATAGTGTTAAATAGAAAATTCACATCAAAAATTATAAGCGAAGAACTAAAAACTATAATATTTTACTTAGACTACCCATTAATCATGTCATCCTGATCTGGTCTAATTATAAAAGTAAATTCAGTCCATGAAATATTGCATTTGAGCTCTGAAGAGGATTTAGGTTGTCATTGACATAGAATAAGCACATTCAAAATAGAGGGCAAATATTTCCCATGGAATGCCACCCATAATGTCCTGATCATAATATGCAGAAGCTTGGTATGCTTTGAGTATCCTCAACAAAATTCATGTTGGAATCTTAATTCCCAGTGTGGCAATGCTGGAAGATGGAACCTTTAAGAGGGAGGTACTAACAGGAAGTGTTGGGTCACGGAGGTTCTACCCTTGTGGGCAGCTTGATACCATTCTTGCAATAGTGAGTGAGTTCTTGCTTTCTCGAGACTGGATTAGTTCTTGCAGGAATGCATTAGTGCCCATAAGAGCAGTTTTTATAAAGCAAGCCCATCCTCTCATGTGTGTCCCTCTTTCCACATAAGCTTGCTTCCCCTTCCTCCTTCTGCCACGAGTTGAATTAGCTTACCAGATGGGCTGCCCGATCTTGGACTTCCCAGCCTCTAGAATGGTGAGCCAAATAAACTGCTTTTCTTTATAAATTACCCAGATATACTGTCTCAGATATTCTGTTACAGCAATACAAAACAGACTAAGACAGTTCTGAATCCTCCAAGGCAATAAGAGAGAAAAAATAGCAGAGAGAAAGAGAGTTATCTGAGATATATATGAGGGTTAATAAGGGTAAAGCCCTCCAGGTATGTCTTGGGCTGTTCTCAGGGCATTTTTGCCCTATTTGCTATTCATTTGAAAATGGGTATGATCTGATTTTCTTTAATAGGAAAAATATCATCCAAAAATATCTTTCTCATTGGCTCTGACACAGTCCTGAAATTCACAAAATGCTAACTCCAATAAGTCAAAATATAAATATACACTATTTCATTATATCTGCCACTACCATTTTGGTTTCAACTTATTGAACAGGTTTGCCAGTAACTTGATAGACATGTAAAATATTAAGATAGAGGTAAAGAAAACTTCGATGACAAAGGAAGAGAAAGTCTGGGAAGATATGAAGAACTTCCAGGAATACTGTTGAAGAAAAATACCAG
>NW_012141302.1:3433258-3435219 GCF_000956105.1 Propithecus coquereli | reverse complement strand
CCACAGTCTAAAATTTGAAGGAACGAAGTAAAAAATAACTGATAATTCTATTAATAGATAGGGTCCATAAAATAACCTTCCACACAGTTCTTACTACCTCAAGCAGAACATAAAATAAATTTATGTATTGAGGAAGTAGCATAAGTATTGTTAAACACTGGGATCATCCTGGGAGGAAATGATTATAATACACGTGTAACATAGTAAAATATGACCTCTACTTGAAAAACATCATCCGAATTCTTCATAAGAGAAAAAAGGATAAATGAATAAGATTCCCTTTCTCTTCCTTTCTGTGAACAAATAACTTCTAAATGGAAAAATGGCAATCATTTTTGTGCTCATCATGTTTGTCTTCTTTGAATACTGAAAATAAAAGGAGAGGTCAATTAAGCCAAGAAACATGTAAAGTAATAAAAAGTTATTAAGTTCTCCCAAGTTTTATTTTTAAAAGAAAGCTATCTCAAAACTTTATCTTTAATCTGCTTTCTACCTTTTTTCTAAGAGAGTCAAAACAAAATGTGGAAGAATGTTCACTGTTGCTTCATGTACTTGTTTCCTCAAAGGAAATATCTTAAAAATAATTCACTGTGTTATCTAAATCTTGGGTGCACAGAGCTGGTGGCACTTTTTTCTCCCCTCCTCAACCCACCTACTCTCACCATCACCCCTATTCCTCTCTTCAAGCTGACATGAATTTTGGGGAAGTCTTTTCCAGATTTTCCCAGATCTTTCCTGAAAAGGAAAAAAAAAGCCTCTGGAATATATTTCGAACCTTTCACCTTGTTTTTAATTACATTTAATCTGTTGTTTATGAATGTGTTTTCTTTCATTAAATCAGTAATAATCCCATCCTGTCTCTCCTTGGGCAGCTCAAACCTAGCTGTTCTACTCTATTAATCTCAACAAAATCGGGTCCCAGATGTGCCCAGTTTTCATGTAGGCTAAAAACAGAAGTTTGTGCACAGTTTCATCTTCACATCTTCTGTTTCATTTGTTGGTTATCCACTAGATTCTTTTATGTTCTACAGCTTGACGCCAAGAAATGTGTTGGAAATATGTCCATACATGTGATGGTCTCTCGTATATTTGAAGCACTAAGCCACCTCCCTTATTTCCAAACTGCAGAAAAGTTTAAAATAGTGTTTTTCAGACATTTTGAGTAGAAAATACAACTTTATAATCGTTTACCTCTATTTTGTATTCACTTTGAAATAACTAGTAACAAGTAAATTCAAAATTCTTCAACCTGTTCTTAATTTTTAAACCATCAAGTTGTTAATGTGATGAGGTACCCTATATCAAAAGTTGTTGATGTTCGAAAAATCGCCAAAGGAAAAAAAAGTGAAATGCTTTATCTTTAGCAAACCGCTCTTCTCCTAAGTGAAGAACAGGGCCTGTAGCTCCTTATTTCTGGATAAGTCAAAATATAAATATACACTATTTCATTATATCTGCCACTACCATTTTGGTTTCAACTTATTGATCAGGTTTGCCAGTAACTTGATAGATATGTAAAATATTAGGATAGAGGTAAAGAAAACTTCGATGACAAAGGAAGAGAAAGTCTGGGAAGATATGAAGAACTTCCAGGAATACTGTTGAAGAAAAATACCAGTGTCTGTGGAAGAATGGGAGCTTGGGCTTGGCCTCTGGGGAGACTACTGAGTACCTAGGAAGAATTCTAAGAGAAGAAAAGAAGCTACTCAAAATCAAAACTGGATAGAGGGACACCAAATATCAAGTATACCTACTTCCCAAAGTTCTCTAAGATTGGCTTTAACTATTAATAGAATAGATGCCAATCAATTTTAATAATTCTCAACTAACTCTTGAAAATAAAAACTGTTTATTAAGGCTATGGATAGATTATAGGTATTAGAATATGACTTAAGAGACTATAACTAGATCCTCTCTAAGTTTTTACACTTAAAATCTGTTTGTTGATTATTTTAATATTA
>NW_012141302.1:3413896-3430138 GCF_000956105.1 Propithecus coquereli | reverse complement strand
GTAAAAAATTTAAATGAGGAAAGTCACAAGGATTTCTTCAGGACTTACATCTCCTGATTTATGTATCTCTATAATACCAATAAATGACAAAGGCTGAGGTAAAGATATAGGTACTATAACTGCCTCCACAGACAACCCACCTGCATTATTTTTATTATATTTATTCATGGCTATAAATTTCCCTCTACCACTCCTCTACCTGAATCCCACATATTTGATAAGGAATGGCTCTAGTCCCTTGGGATTATATTATTTATAAGACTTTCAGCAGCCTCCTTTCCTAACATACAGAAAAGTCCTAAAAACAAATTCAACACATAGAAGAAATTAAAGCCAAGGAATCACAAGAAAAATCTTGAACCATGATGCCTTGGACTTCCTAGTTATATAAGCAAAAAAAAATACCTTTTTACTGTATCTTGTTTGTATTTCTGCAATTTTAAAATGAAAGAATCTTAAATAATTAAATGTTAATGGCTGATAAAACCCACTACATAAACTGTTTGTTGTCCCATAGCATTTGGGGACCAGGATATACAACCAGTTTCCTAAGGATACTATTTCTACTGCCCACCTCTCTGAGCTATGAAGTGCCATGAGCTATCATTTCCTAGAACAAATGAATGTTAATGCTGTTCTCTTGTTTTTATTTGGTTGGCTTTTCCCCAGTACTCTGTCTGTTATTTAAGTGAGCTTCTTCTTTGGAAATAAGAACACAAGACTCTAAGCCAGATTTTCACTATAAAATAATTGTGGTTGTATAGGTATAGTTACCTAGAACATAAATTACACACTTTTTCTCCATTTCCATTCAACAATAATGTCTTCATAAAAATAAAGTAATTTCAAGCTGATCATAAATAATTTTCTACCATTCAGATGGCATTATATTTAAAAGAATGATGCACAAATATTGTTTTAGTCAGGTTCCCAACAGAAAACAGATGGAACACTTGAGATAATTTAGGGACAGTTATCTTAATATGCAAGATCATTACAAAATGACTGTTCATAAAGGTGTCAACAGAGTCAGGGAAGCCACAAACAATGGTTCTGTAACTCAGGTTTATTAACATCGAAGGGACAGGTGAAGGGGGCAGTTATTGTAAAAGAAGAGAGAATTATGTAGGGGAGGCTACTGTGAAAGAAGCAGTTACCTTCAGGTAGAGTCATAAAACAGCCCAAAGTACCCTTACATGGCCCGAGCCAGGGAAATAAATACCTTGGCCTCATTTCTCTACTTCTGATTGGTTTGCCACAACTCCCTTTGGTCAAACCCAAACAGAAAACAGAGGGCAATAAAGCGGGTTTCTATATTCCACATAGGCTAGTCTCCTAGGGCAGCAAACAGGGTGGAAAGGGGGTGTTAGTGGATCTGAATGGGTAAAGAGATCAAAACATAAACATTGAGTGTAACTTAAAGCCTTTCTTATTAATCTTCTTCTTATCCAAACTATTTATTAAATTAAATCATTAAAACATTGTTTTTGCCATAAATTAAATCATTCTTTTTCCATTTGTACACGTTCAAATCAATTTCAAGTAGAATCAAAAAAGCAAATATAGCAGTCATCTTCTACTTTTAAAGGCACACAGAACACTTAGTGTACTTATTAGTATTCAATATTTTATCAGAAAGTCTCTTCTTTAATTATTAGTCTTTAAAATTTAACATTTTTATCAGGATTTGGAAGTTCACATTTTTAACACTTTGCATTTATTTTTGAGAGAATAGTTTTCATGCAGGTGCCATATGTAAATTTATTAGAATTTCAATAGTTTGATATTTACATAGATGTCTAAAATAACCCCAAGGTTACTTCGAATCTAATCTTCTTTTCTTTTCTTTTTTATTGTCAATTACTCACTTTTTATTTTACTAAAAGCATAGTAATATTTTTATTTTTGCATTGGAAAGTACAACTTGTTACCTGGTCAAGTGCATACTTTTCTTTTTTCCTCACTTATGTGGAATCTTTTTCTTTTCTTTTCTTTTCTTTTCAGAATTTTACATGGGTACACAAGTTTGGGTTACATAATTTGCTTTTGTACAGTTCGAACCAAAGTTATAAGTGTACCCGTTACCCAGTTAGTGTGCACTGTACCCATTAGGTGTGAATTTACCCATTCCCTCCGCCTCCCTCCCACCTACTTGATTTCCGTTGAGTTTTACTTCCATATGTGCACATAAATGTTGATCGATTAGTTCCAATTTAGTACTGAGTACATGTGGTGTTTGTTTTTCCATTCTTGTGATACTTCACTAGGAAGAATGTTCATCTTTTTTTCTTAACTATTGCTATTTATTCTCTAACTATATCGTGTGTTTCAGATAACCATATTGTAAAGTTCAGTCACTGTGTTGATTTTATCTCTATTATCATTGCTATCATTTGACTAGTTGAGTAACTATAATTACTACAAAGATTTTCTTTCCATTTGTGGCAAAAATGATGGGCATTAAGTTTGCTACTGTTAACATTGTCTAAAATGAAATACTTTCACATGAAAAAATATTCTTTTCAAATTCAAACTCAATTTTAGAAATATCAAACATAACTGAATAAATAACAACTTCATCTAGGGCAATCCCAGAAATATATTTAGTAAACCATGTTCAGTCTTTTCAAAATTCAAAGATCTACCCTCCTACACTCTAGAAGTGTCTGAACATTCATTTTTGAAGTTATTTTTAAATGTACTCCTCCAATAAATTCAAATTCATATTATCCTACATTTAAAATATTAGGAAAGCACGAAGGCACTATAATTTTTTTTTCCAAAAAGTTAATCATAAACTCTTAAGAGTAAGAATCTCTGAAAAGTTGTTTAACCTACACACACACCCACCCTTTCAGAAACAACTGCATCAAACATACCCAGATGGAAATCTAAATCTCATAAGAAACAAATTCCATAATCCACTACTCACTGTCAGGAAATTCTCCTTTATGTTTAAACTACGAAGCTCAAACTACAGATTAAGTCTGTTTCCTCCAGTTCTATTCCTGGTGAAGGAGAAACACAGATGGACACCATCCATCATGTATTTGAAAGCAATAATTAGATCACTTCTCTTTCTCCAGTATAAAACAGAAAAAACATCTTTTGGTGTTTTTGTACGTATTATATTTCCTAATCATACCTAATCATATCTGAAGGGGTACACATGCAAACTATTTCAGTAATAATACAAGTGGGAGGCTTACATGCAAAAAATTAGCTGGTAGGCAAAATTTGTTCTTAGGTATCTTGTTTTCCAATTATCAGTGACCTCATGCTCCCTCCCTTTTTTTCCCTGTGTGTATAAGTCCTTGTAATCACTGCAGAAGAATATGAGACAGAAATGAGAGGGATGAGTCTTGGTCATACCCAACTGAGCCCTGCGCTTCATTTTGGCCTCGGAGATTAAGGCATCTGCAGTGAAGCTACAGGCAAGCAGCACATTGGGATACCAAGGAGAAGAGGTGCAAGTCCCTGTTATAGAGTCTACGCAACAAAAAATTCAAATGAGCAATAAGGGGAACTGAATCCAGACATTTCTCATCCAGGACTACTATCTCAAGGCAAGATGTTTCTCATTTCAGAAAAGGTATAAGACTAGGATGGTCACTAGAATAAAACCTTGAATTAGTCCTATAGTGGTGAGCCATCTTAAGGCCTAGGCCACATAGGAAAAAATGTTAGGAAATTTGGAGAACACGGGGTAAGCATCAGCCCCTACCTCCTGGGTGAGAGTTGCAGAAAGAATAACAGAGGACACCAGGGGTGAGGGCAGACGTCAACAAGCAGAGAGCTCACATTTATTTGGTTCATAGACATTCACTGCCTCGATGGGGCTGAACTGATCAAAATTTGCCCTGGACTTCAAATACAGTTAGCAAAACTTGACAGATCTGTAAGCCTTAAAGTTTTTCGATCATTTATTCATACATTTTTTAGTATCTACTACAGGCGTCTACTATGTGTTCTAAGTGCTAGGAAATAGCAATGAGCAAAACAGAAAAAAAAAAAAATCTGCTGTATGGAGCTCACATTCTAGTGGGATAGATAATAAACAAGACGATAGTGAAACATATTGTCTGCTGATAAAGGTTATTGTGAAAAAAACACAAAAGTATGGCATTTTAACAGTACACAAAACTGCTATTTTACTTAAGTCACAAGAATAAAGTTCCTTTAGATTCATCATGGCAATGAATCAAACACGGAGGAACTTGGGGAGGAGATGCAGTCCTTGCAGTGCTTCTGAAATCCCAGAACACAGAGGGCACTTACTGCTCCCCTTGGAATCTAATTCCTCTGCCTACCCAATGAGACTGGATTAGAGCACAATAATGTATTAAACGATAAATATAAGGCTTTGGAACTATTAAATACTATACCAAAAAATCTGCATTCTTTTTTATTGCTAGACTATTATTCACTCAGATGGAGCATTACTAACTGAAATGTTCCTGGTATCAGGCTGCTGGATTGTATCTTTGCCCTCTCCTGCAATATTTTTATCAACAGCCTGCATGAAGGCATAGAAAGCATGATTATCAAATTCACAAATAACTCAGTTGAAAGGCAGAGCTAATATGTTAGATGACAAAATTAAGATTCAAAATGATCTTGACAAGGCAGAACACCAAGATGAAACCCATAAAATGAAATTAATAGACATGCTATGATTAAAAAAACAAACAAATGAACAAGCAAATTGCCCTGCATGTGTACAAGATGGGAAAGACTAGGCATGATAGCAATTTTATTGAGGATGGGAGAAGACTTGAGGCTTTAGTTGATCTCTGGTTGAACATTAGTCAACATTTTGCTACAGCTGTTGAAAAAAAATGTCTTAGGCAGTATAATAGAGTAATACCTAAATCAGGATAGGCAGTATCTATCTGGAAAAGAGTATTCATCCCTAAGCACCATATTTAAAAGCAATATTAAACTTTTTTTTAAATATTCATGGAAGGATGACAGATAGGAAATACAGTCTTCACACCATATAAGGAATAGCTGGGGGAATTTCCTGCCAGAAGAAAGTGAGAGCTTATAGAAAACTGGTACCAAATATTTTAAAGGGTTGTTACTGATAAGAATACTTCTTCATCTTTAAACATATTAACTGCATGACCTCAGAAAAGATCTTTGGCCTTCAATATCTGAATTTTTAAATCTCTAAAATAGAGCTAAGAATATCAATTCTACAGGGTCATTATAAGGCTCAACAATAATACATGTAAAAGGTGTAGCACATTACATGGAACATTGTCTACACTCAATAAAGGGTGGATATTTTTATTCTCTGTTGCTCTAAGAGGTAGGAACTAATGGATGAAGTAGGCAGAGCCATGCCATAAAAGAAAGAAAGACTCTGAAAATGTTAGTCCCTTTCCATAAATTTTCCATGCAGATATTACATGACTATCAGGGAATTTGAAGAGATCCCTACATTGGGTGAAAAGTTGGACTAGATAATTTCTAAGTGCTCTTCACTGAATAGTTTTTAAGTTCCCTTCCAATGCTAAGATTTTGTAATTTTCTCTGATTTCTCTCCATGTATCTAATAGATGTGTTTCTGACATTAATAAAACTAAAAATATGTACAAACAGTTAAAACTAAGATTATTTGTGCTTTACTCTGTGCCCCACACTAAGAGGCAGCTAACATTTATTATCATCTTTTCACAAATGAGGAAACTGAGGCAGAGAACAGTTATGCAGTCTGATGAAGACCCCATAACTCATCACAGCAGAATAACAATTTGAGCCTAAGCTTCTGAATTCAGAGCCAACTGGGCTAATTGCGATGCATCAGCCAGACTTTTCTCTCTATAGCTGTTGCAGCAAGACAAGAGGTTTTGTGATGCCCTAGGGTTTCTTTAGTTATCTCCAAACTGTTCTTCAAACACATTTAATTTTTAAAGTAAAGTAAATTGAAAATCACCAGTTACTGCTGGTGGGTGAATTGAAAAACATTATTAGGAAATGACATGCTCCATAACAATTTATTTTGCAAACTAATAAAGCTCATTTCCTAAGTGCTGGACCTGATTCTATTTCGTCCATTTTGAATATAATTCATTCAGTAATAAATGGCCCAATTCTTGTTCTAATTTATTCTAACTTACAGAACACAAGTTAACTTGTACCTATGATTCAAGATCATTGCATCATTCATTAATGTCCTCAGGATGTATTGATAAATGGACCACACCAAAGTAAGCAGACTCTGAGTGAGGGCCGAAGGAATTTTCCAAAGAGTAAATTCTGAGTTGTAGGGTCAGGTTTTTGCGACAGTGTCCTGGCTGCTCACAAACTTGTTTTCTTCCTTGTTCCAGATTGTTTCAGATGGGTGTAGTTCCAAGATAAAAGACTTCTAGTTATGTAAGATGGTACTGCTTACTCAAAGCAAATTTCAGTGCCTATCAGATAATAAAATGACAAAGTATGGCAATTGGTGCGTGGTGAGAAGCCAGAAAAAATTAAGTGAACTATGTGGTTTATGAAGCCATAGAAAATTTTGTCTGTTGAAAGCGGTGGATTGCTGAGAGAAAGTAGAGGGAATTGGTAGGAACAAGTGAGAAAGTTTAAAAGTAAAATAGGTTCAAGGAAGTAAAATTCTATAACACTTTAAAACCTAAGTCATTTTTTTCTGTTTATTTGGGTAAGTTTTGCTTCCTGACTGTTATAAATGGGTTTAAGTTTCTGTGTGTGTTTAAGATTTCAATGCAGGTAGGTGTCTTTAAGCTCACAAATGTTTATAGAATTTCCTAGCATCCTCTTTCCTGAAATTTAAATAGCTTCTTATTTAGTTTTATAAATATGTCTTTTTTTTCTTTCCATGGAAAATTATAACTTAGGGCTTACTTGGAAGGTTATTTTTGAAACTTATGATAATGATCTACAAATATTTCCCTGGGAAAGAGCTTTCACCTAAATAAATAGATTTTATGTGCTAAAGTGCTCATTTGATTGAGATTTGATGAATATTTATTCTGTTGGTTAATCTTTCTGCTAATTTTATCAAATATTTGAATAGAAGCCTAACTACTGAACTATGCCTAAAAAATAGAAATGATGAAACTTTACAGGGTAATAGTGTATATTTATAATTACTTAATTTATCAATATAGAAGAACTTCTGAATTATTAATTCAGTAGCTAGTTATTGAGGTATATTACAGCTAAGCATTCTGCTAAGAGCTGAGCATTCAAAGGAGTTTAGTGAGGAGAGAACTTACATCATACAAATGTAGTAAGTGTTCAGGTGATAAGAACCCAAAGGAGAAAGAGCTAACCCAGATTGAGAGAGTCAGGGAAGACTTAAAGATCGAAATTAAGTACAGGAATGGAGTGGAATTAGGATTAAAAAAAAAAAGGACAAGTCAGTCAAGCAAGATAATGAGCTAAGGCGGAGAGGTAAGGAAATATGGAGTACGTGGGAAAACGTAAGAGTGGTTTATAGTCACTCTCTCCAGTTGTTCTTCTCCCTTCCTCTTTTGTATCTCTTCTACAGGCTTCTATTTTTCATTATTTCCCTGAAACGGCTTTTATCAATATCACCAATGACCTCCACATTGCTAAGTTCAATTTTAATAGTTTTCTATTGCTACTGTAGTAAATTACCACAAACTTAGTGGTTTAAAACAACACAAATTTATTATCTTACAGCCCTGTAGGTTAGAAATCTGACATGGGTCCCACTGGGCTAAAATCAAGATGTTATTAGGTTCTTGAGAATTTTAGACCAGCAGAAACACTGCAAGCTTGGACTAAAGGAGACAGAGACAGTACAAAATGAACTTAAGCTGTCAGACTGAGACCACCCCCTCCCCCAAAATAAATCTTCAGGCAAGAAACAGACTGATGAAACCATTCGACTGCAAGCATGTGCTGCCTTCATGAAAAAAGGTGCTCCAAGGGTGGAGCATTAAACCCAGAGGGTAGAACCAAAAGCCACAAGGAATTTTTAAATAGGTTGGAAACTGTGACTTCTTTTTTTCCTTCCATTTTCTCCCCTTTTAAATTGAGCATTTATAACTGGTATCTTATGTCTGTCCCTTCATTGCATTTTCAAAGCAAATAACTTCTTTCTTGATTTTCAAGTTTACAGATAGAAAAAAATTGTCTCCTAGATGGATTTTATTCTGAGCCTTACTTATACCTGATTTAGATGACTTAGGTGATGAGATTTGGGACTTTTGAGCTAAAGTGAGTTATACGAGATTTTAGACTTGAGCTGATGCTTTGAGGACTTTGGGATTGAGTGAGTGTATTTTGCATGTGGAACAGACACAAATCTTTGGGAGTCAGAGGGTAGACTATACTAGGCAGAATAATAGCCCACCAAATACATCCATATCCCATTCTCCAGAACCTGTAAATATGTTATGTTACAAAGCAATGGGCAATTAAGTTTGCAGATAAAATTGAGGTTGCCAGTGAAGTGACTTTAAGATAAGATCATCCCGGATTATGCGGTGATCCTAATATAATCACGTGGACTTTTACAGAGGAAAGAAGAAAGCAGAAGAGTCAGACCCAGGGAGATGGCATTGTGAGAAAGACTTGGCTGGCCATTGCTGGCTTTGAAGATGAAAGGGGGCCATAAGCCAAGCAATATGAACAGCCACTGGAAACCAGAAAGGGTAAGAAAATGAATTCTTCCCTAAAGACCCCAGAGAGGAATGAAGCCCTGCAGACACCTTGATTTTAGCTCATTGAGATCCATTTTCTGACTTCTGATCTCTAGAACTGTAAGATAATAAATTTGTGTTATTCTAAGCCACTAAATTTATGCTTACTTGTTATAGCAGCAACAAGAAACTAATACACAAGCAAAGGCTGAGAAACTGTCACAGAGCAGAGAAAATGAAATGCAATCTGATGCCCTGGATTGAATCCTGAAATCAAGAGGACATTAGTGGAAAATCTTCTGAAATTCAAATAAAGTCTAGAGTTTAATTAACAGTATTGTACCAATGCTAATTCCTTAGTTTTGACAAATATGCCATGGTTATATAGGATGTTAGCATTAGGGGAAGCTGAGCCACGAGTATGTGGAACTGTCTACACCATCCTTATAACTTGTCTCTAAAATGAAATTTATTCTAAAATAAAAAGTTTAAAACAAAATAGCTTAAAATGGAAGGAGTAAGTTTGGGTAGCTAATTCACGTAGGTTCTAGACTCAAGAATGATTTTTGCTTGAAGGCATGCTAATTTTAAAATGTTTAATTTTTAAAAAGTTTTCCAAGACATTTATTTGACATTTTTCCTGATAATTCATAGCTATTAAGTAAATGTTTATAGTGCACATGACTAATCTCAGTAAAATTATGAATTGCATAGCTTGTGTGGCAGGTCTTGCTTTCTTTCTTTTTTCCTTATTTTACCACTTTTTCTTACCTTTATTTTATTTATTTCTTTCCCCAAGTGGTTTCATGCAGTCCTTTCCAGTTGAAGAATAAACAGGACTGATAAAAATAATTTGCACCAATGTGCTTAGTAACTTAAAGTATTCAGTGTTCTTCTAAAATTTGCACTGCAAAAGAAGCAGACCCTAAGGAATATTGAAAGTCCTGACAGCATAATTCTCTAAATATATGAATAAATTTATCCCAGGATTTTCTGCTTCTATCACTGTTTTCATATGTAATAGCTAAATTATGTCTTGTATTTTATTCCTCTCTATAACATGGATAGGATTAATATTTTAATAACCAAATCATTTATTATTCCTTTAAATTTACTGAGCTATCAAACTGTAAGCCACCCCTACTCTCATTTAGATTATTTTCTAGTAAAATATGAGATGTTAGGATTTATTGATAATTATAATAATTTTCCACTACAAGAACCCCACCAAAGTAATTTCATCTTCATAGCAACACTATACAAAGGATATTATCATTATGCCCATTTTATAGACAGGGAAACTGAGGCTTAGAGAATTGCAATAGCTTGTCCAAGATCAAGAAAGCAGTTGAGGATAGAGATGGGATTTGAAGTTAGGCTGCCCAACTCTGGAGCACAATTCAGGCTTAGCTCTCTCCTATACCTCTGCCCTACCTTCCCCCACTCATCCCTACACACATTCAATCTGGGTAACGCAAGAGAACTCATTACTTTCCTTGTTCATCCCCTAGCATAATACTAACACACTAAAACAAGAAAATACAAACCACATATAGTATACGACAGCTATAGTGAAACATGCTTTTTATTTTTAAAAGATATATTTTATGTCATCTCTCCTTTTCCACAGTAGCATAGGGGACATGGCTTTTCTTTCTGAATATATGTGCATAATGTTCTCTCATTCTGCTCATGGGCAAACTATGGACATTATGATACAATTCATGCACAGTAAAGTTCATGCTATATAGTAAAGGACACATTTACTACACAAATAAAGGAAAATTTCCGTCTCCTTTCAACTTCAGGTGCTGAAACAGAAAGAATCTTTTTCAGAACAGTGATTTCTCATCTTATTTCAGTGATGCCTTTACGTATTTGATAAATAAGGCACAGGTATCATTCCTCTCTTGAAAAGAAAAGGCATTGTGTTCAGCTACATTCTTAGGATCTCATTTTATTCTCTGTCTTAGTTCAGGCTTCTGTAACAAAATACCATGACTGGGAGGCTTAAACATTTCTTTCTCATAGTTCTGGAGGCTGGGAAGTCCATGATCAAGATGCTGCCAGATTTGGTTCCAAGTTGAGAGCTCTCTTCCTGGCCAGTAGATAGCTGCCTTTTCATTGTGTATTCACCCGGCTTTTTCCTCAGTCCATGTTCGAGGAGAGAGAGAGAGAGAGCTCTGAGTCTTTTTCTTTTTATAAGTGCACTAATCCAATCATAAGGGTCCCACCCTCATGACCTCATTTCAATCTAATTACCTCCCAAAGTCCTCACCTCCAAAATTCATTATATTGGGGTTCTGGACCTCAGTGTATAAATTTGGCGTCTACAGAAGCATTCAGTCCATAACAACCTCCTAAAGTGTGACTTTCATTATATTACTATAGAATTAGGAGAGACTATCTTGGACAATTCTGTTCTAGTTGTGTCAAAAATCTTAATCCATTGACAAGCAAAATATGTGAAGGACAGGTTTCAGGACACAGTTAGGGAGAATAAAGTCTATCCCATGTACAAAGGAGGGAAGGTGCCTGGCTTCCTGAAAAGCAGTGGATTCATGAGCTGTGACTCAGAATCCTGGCTCCACCTGAGATACTCTGGCACTGTCGAAGTCAACTAAAGAAAAGACAGAAAAGCTTCCTTTGAACGAAAATGATATTCACACACTGTCTTAGATAAACTAATAGGAAATCAGTAATTGCTGTATTTTTAGAAGTTTTTAAAAGACTTAAGGCACAGCCATGATTAAGAGCCTATTCCCACAAAAATGTGAAAAAAAGAAATGAAAAATTCAACTCCTCAAGCCAATTCAAACTCCAGTTTTTATACCAAATATCCAGAATGAAAGAGAAGGATTAAAGGAAGAAGTGAAGAATCTAACATTAACTTGAACCCATTCAGAGCATATACTTCAGTAGGTATTGTATGCTATTTTATTCAATCCACATAACATCATGTGATGCAAGCTTTAAAAGTTGTATGTTGACAAAATAGAGACTCTACAAGTGTAATTTGCCCGAGATCACAAAGTGAAGTGTAAGGCAGGTCTTCTGTAATTGAGTTGAGTGCTCTTTCCAATGCAATACAAGTAGAAATTAATGTGGTATGATCTGGGGTTCACAGGAAACCACCCCCAAAATTATTGCCCACAAAAAAGTAGCATGGTTTCCCAACAATCCACTCTTTATTGCTCCTTTCGTCTTTCTAATTAGCTTTTTCTAATTAGTTTATATATTTAATAGGCAAATAGTTAAGTATTATGCCCATGATGGACTGTTACACGAAAAAAAAAGTTGTCAAAAAGTAAATACAGATCAGACATAAAGAAATTGTACTAAAAAAAGGAAAATCCAAATACCCAAAAATACGAGGATGATTAGATAAACTGTAGAGAGACTCAGACATTAGAATAAAGACTTCTACTAACAAAAAAGTAGGTTAAGCTATAATATTAAGTAAAAAGAGCAAGATACATAGTACAAAGTAGTATGTAGAGCGTGATTACAACTATGTTAAAATGCATATTAAATAAAAGGCTATACGAGAATTATAAAAGTGATGCACTAACATAACAGAATTTAGTAATTATTCTCTTGTTTTTGCCATCATTTTCTCTAACATAATTCAATTAGTTTTTATAATTTCTTAATCAGAAATCAGTGAGCTTTTGGAAGAAATAAGCTCAATTATTTTAGTCAAGCCATAAAATAGCTTTCTCTTCGAGAGCCAGAAGCTTTTTTTTTCCATTTTATTTCCCACAGTGCACAGCTCCTTATACCAAGTTGATGTTTAATATTTTTTTATCAAATACATTTTTTTAAAGGATAGACCAAAGCAAAATAGATCCTCCTCTGCTTAGAAAGTATTTCCTATATAGGTTCACTAATTAGAGATTTACATGTGTTAATGAGTTCCTCTTTTAAAATGCAAATGCATCAAATGGCTAAATTAGCAAAAAAGTATGAACAGAGAGCACACAAGAGGAAACACAAATGGCTAATAAACATTAAATGAAAAGTTCAACCTCATTAATAATCAAAGAAACAAAAATTAAAATATCAGTTTTCCTCAAGAAACGTGCAAAAATGTTCATGGTAATTCTCAACACCAAGTGGGATACAAACAAGTATAAAAATATATGCCTCTTTCATAAATTGCTGCTAGGACTGAAAATTGGTACTAACTTTCTGAAAGCAATTTAGCAAAATGCTCCTAACTTTTGAGTCAGGAATTACATTTTTAGGAAACCAGTTTAAGGAAAAAATCATAGATATATGTGAAAAACTTATCTTCATGAATGTTCAATGCAGCATCATAATCTAAAACAATTTAAATAACCTAATTTAAATATTCACAATAAGGAAAAAGAAACTACATTTTTCAAATCAGTTCAGTAAAATGCTAGTGTTTATAATAAAATTTTCAAAAAACACTTGAATATAGGAAATTTCTCTTGACATAATATTAATTGTAGATAAATAGGACACAAATTGAACTATACATCATAATTTCACTTTTACAAATATTTAAGCATAGGCAAAATATTGGAAAAAAATAGTAGTAATGTCTTTCTCTGACTGATGGTTTTTGTTGCCTTCTTAATTTTTTTCATATGCAACTTTTCTAAGAGAATGTTTGTTATATATAATCAGCATTTTAAACATGTATTTTACCTATTCCAGCTACAATTTCTAGGATTGATCCCAAATGAAGAAAATGTTTCTACACAAAGATGTTTATACACAGCTTTATTTAAAATAGTTAAATTGGAGGAATGTCTTTAACTATCCAGTTTAGATGGCACAGCTGTAAAATAGGCCATATTGTCTTTTTTTTTTTTTTTTGAGACAGAGTCTGGCTCTGTTGCCCTGGCTAGAGTGCCGTGGCGTCAGCCTAGCTCACAGCAACCTCAAACTCCTGGGCTCAAGCGATCCTCCTGCCTCAGCCTCCTAAGTAGCTGTGACTACAGGCATGCGCCACTATGCCCGGCTAATTTTTTTTTATATATACATTTTTAGTTGTCCAGATCATTTCTTTCTATTTTTCAGTAGAGACGGTGGGTCTCGCTCTTGCTCAGACTGGTCTCGAACTCCTGACCTTGAGCGATCCACTCGCCTGGCCTCCCAGAGTGCTAGGATTACAGGCGTGAGCCACTGTGCCCGGCCCATATTGTCTTTCGATTGTTTTAATTCCTTCTACTTTATGCAAATAAATCATCTCATTTTAGTCTGCTAGCACGCACACACATGTATACACACTCCATCTTCTCCTGAAAGAACTAAATTCAGGATTGGAGTAATGGATCAAGTTTTCTCTTCGAGTACTGGCAAGATGAACAAGATTAGTCCTTTTCTATGAGTTTCTGCTATATTTCCTAACCACCTCAAATATAAACACACATAGATAACAGAGAGGGAACATTTTTAATAATGTGAGAAAATGTTTTTGACATCACAGTTAAATTTTGAAAAGCAAAACAAAATTGCAAAATATGCAGGGTAATCTCAGCTTTTTATATGCACATGAAAGTGGACTCTTGAAAAATCTTTGAATTAATCCCATCATTCTTCCTCTCTCCCTTGCTCTTTTGCTCCTAGCACTTCCAAGAATGTGTAGGAAGAAAGATTACAGAAATAGACCAAAGGTGTACTACTAACTGCAGCCGATGTAGCCTCTCACGGCTATAAAGGCTCCCAAGGGCTTTGGGTACAGGTTCTCAGCAAGCCCTGAGCGGACCCCCCTCCTTAAATAATTTGCTGACATGGGAATTCACTCCAGCTTAGCTGCTTCTTAACCCCATTCCCCCTCCACTTCCAACTCCGGCATGTGCCCACATTGCCAGAGGGCAATACTCTGGTTGGTTATTATCACCTCCTTATCTTATGAATTTCTCTAATTTTTAAAGAGAAAATGCATTCAAATTCAAGGGGAATATTTAAAATGATATACAAATGTAGTGAATGCATACATTTTCATATAACAGTGATTAAACAGGCATGCCTATCTATGGCTATAAAAGAGATTAGTTGTAGACATACAGAAAGTGTCCAAACACTGGCAGATTCTTTACTGCTCAGACAAATCAAGAAATTGTAAGAATGAATTTAACCTCCACAGCTACACATACGTATACACTCAGAAGAGCGAAACTATATTTATTCCACACAGTTACTGAGTTACATTAAAGAACTAAGAATTCTAAGATCAATAGTAAAGTTCCTAAAAAAAGAAAAACACCCAATTCACACGGAACGAGGTGGATCAAGTATCAGGCAAACTGGAAGTGAATATCAAAACCTATTGTATATCCTATACAGTCTATTCAGGTTGCAAACAGCATATTGTTCACATTATTGAAGCCGCATCATTCATTTTTAACATATTCTTTTACTGCCTTGATAAAATTCTAATCTAAAAAGTCCTCTAAGCATTGAAATTGATGCACACACATGCACACGCACACACACACACTGGCTCACATACATGGGGTTCTCGTTATTCAATTATCACAGTGTCCAGGGAAAAGGAACTTAACTAAGTCCATTTAAAACCAAGGAAAAATTATATATGTAATTTATACATATGTTAAAATTATATATAATATATAAATTACATATACATAAAATTTCAGTACATATATAACACACACACAAACACACACACTGAAAAGAAAATGTATGAATGGGACATGACTTTGAAAAATAAAATTAACAATTTTTAAATGTTTATCTTCTATTTAATGAAAAGGAGGTTATATTTGCAACCACGTACCAATTCTTAGAATTTATTAAAAAAAGAATCCATCATACCTTTTTTAATTTTTTAAAATTTTTCGCACAAAATTATATGATATGTTTTCACCTTGAGCTTGACTTTCACAGTAGAATCATACAAGAGGGTTGTTTTCTTGCAAAATTACTGAAGGGTTCATCCGTTTTCCCAAAGGTCCTCTCTTAATCTTTTGAAATTCAAATCATTCTCTTTTGAAGAACTTGTCCAGTCATCACAATTGCCACTTTCCCCTTCACTGTTAACTTGTCTAACTGCCAGATCCTTGGTTATCAATGGCTTTGCATGTGACTACCACAGTTCTCAAATACTATCGCTTTCCACAGACTTCAGAAATGGATGCAAAATTTGCAATCACACCTTGAAATTTGTTAGAATTTTATTTGCAAAAACTGAATGTTTACATCGTTCTATAATCACCTATAAAGACAATGACTAAAAAACAATGGCATTTGATGGATAAGGATAAATATATTCATGTTGTGAACACTTTTATTTCCCTGACAACATTCTCCAAAACAGAGTTCAGATAGTAACTATTAGGACAGTGAGGAGCCCTGTGCGAGTGTGTACATGTGTTCACTAAATACCTGGGCCACTAGAGCCTTACCTAGTTACTGAGGAAATTTTGGGTCCTAAAAATGAGTAAAACAAGGTAAGCATTCTCTCCCATTTTCAGTCCCAAAATATGTAAATTGACTGAGAGAGTTAAACCAGATCTTATTGTAAATTATAGCCAGAAAATCACCTAGTCTGGGAATTCAACTATACTAGTAGATATTTTAAATAGAGTAGAAAAAGGGAATAGAAATTTAA
>NW_012141302.1:3412412-3412731 GCF_000956105.1 Propithecus coquereli | reverse complement strand
CATACATTTCTTCTGAGATTTGGTTCCTCTAAAAAGTTAAAGGTCAAAAATGGATAACAACAACCAACATAGTCTCTTAAGCAAAGTACTAGAATCTCCATAAATTGTTTTCCTATAAAGATGCAATACAAATTTTAAAAAGACAGACATAAAATGGAGTCATAAGAGCTTTGCCTAAGCTAAGATTTTAGTTAGCTAAATAATTCCATCAACTTAGACTTGACCTAATATATTACCCAAACTATTTCTCTTCTTGAGGTTTACAATTTCTGCAAATAGGAGTTTAAGTCGCAATTATGTACCTCATTTTCATTTTTTC
>NW_012141302.1:3400764-3402281 GCF_000956105.1 Propithecus coquereli | reverse complement strand
AAACCCAAGACGTTATAATGGAAATGTTCACTTTCCTTGATATGGAAGACATTTGCAGAAAACTAGAGATTTCCTTTGAATGAGTAATTATATTTTTAAAATACTCAAATTAGTGCTGTATTGAATTACAAACTGACGGTTTAACAGTCATTTTGTTCTGACATTTCTACATTAGCAAATTTTATTTCTGGAAAAAATTAGTGTCTAGGGACAACATTTTGTTACTGTCCATGTAAAATATTAGGAAAAAATTTTGCCTAAGATTTTGTTTGATCACGAATGCAATATGTTCAATGGTCTTCAGAAGGGGAAAAAAAACACTTTTTAATATTCAGTAGTCATTTCAAAAAATACATTTTTCATTTTAAGTGCAAATTTATTGCTAATATTTTTTTTTAATTTTGAAACCAACATTCATCAAATACGAAAAAGTATGACACCCATATGATGAATTTGCTCCCTTGGTAAGACCAGAGAAAAAAACTGAGAGCAGGTGCATGAGAATGGCCCTGAACTAACTGCCTTTATCAAGGTAATATTTCTACAATGCAAATTACACTTGCCTTTATTTGTAACTTATTCCAATAATCTATTGCTGAATAACAAACTACTCCAAATTTAGTAGCTTAAAACAAGAAAAATCACATTTTGTTTCCAAATATGACATGTGAGCAGGGAACAGTCTTATCTTTTACCTCTTGCTCAGCTGCCGTCAGCTGGGGTGGCAAGAAGGCTGGGGATGACAGGACTGGGGCTGGAATCTTCTGAAGACTCGTCAGGAATTGATGATGGCTGTTGTACAGATGGGACGTGAGCTGTATAACTATTGACCAGAACGCCTACATGTGGTCCTTCAGGTAGGTGCTTAGCTTCCTCACAGCATGATGACTGACTTCTGAGAGTGAATGTCCCAAGAGTACAATGTGAATGTGCATGGCATTTTAGGACCTTGCCTCTGAAGCTGCATAAGGATCATTCAGCAGCACTATATTAATTACAACAGTTAAAAATGTATTACCAATTCAAAGGGAGGGGCTGTGACCCTACCAGTTGATGAGAGAATTGTCAATCTCATAGTGTAGAAATTGCATGTAAGATGAGATATATTATGGGGACCATCTTTGGAAAAAAAACAAAATCTGTCATATGACCACACAGATATGGGTAATTTCAGAAGAAGTACCTTTCCTATAATACACCACTCCATAAAAGACTTCTACTAAAGTTGCTCTTGCCAAATACTTCCTCTCCACAGAAAAGGAAGCTTTTATGAATTTGATTTTGGATATGATGGGAATAACTTCCAGGCTGAATGTTACTCAAAAGAAGCTTCTCTTCTGATGAGAAGCACATTTATCAAATAATCATTGTTTCACTCTGTCAAGAGCCTAGGGTTGACAGGCTGCTCTATCATCACTCTGTGGAATATACAATTAACTACTTTGATTTATTCAAAAGAAATTTGTGGCCTGTCATAGTGGCTCATGCCTGCAATCCCAGCACTTTGGGAAGCTAAG
>NW_012141302.1:3397954-3400714 GCF_000956105.1 Propithecus coquereli | reverse complement strand
ACATGAGGAGAACAAGATCAGGATGGGCATGAGGAGGGGGAGATCTTCTAAGGAAGAGGGAAGCTGTCTGTGCACTGATTTGGATACAGATAGGTTAGTGGCAAAGGGAGTGCCAATGATAAAGGAGGAAACTGAATATGTTCAGGAGACAACGAGTACCCATCACACCAGGGTAGAGGTTGAAAGTTCCAGTACAAAGAGATAAATGTAGCCAATGAAATAAGGAAACATTTCCTTTTCCATCGCATCCTACTCGCAATCAAAAGAATCTAAGTCAGCTCAGGAGATACTTCCTGGGTAACAAAGAGAATATCCATTTAAAAAGTGTTGCACCCAAGGGATGCCACTGTGTCTTAGAGCAGGAAAGATCCCAAAGCATCTTAGTCCCATCAAGTGGGTCCACTGTCCCCAAAAGACCAGGGCAAGGAAGATCCCACAAATAGGGAAGAAATCGCTCCTCACTATTGGCTACATTGTCCAAAACTAAACAAACAAGCAAGCAAACGCATAGGTTTCTCTTGGAGAGATGTGCTTATTTAACTAAATCACCAACCAAGATCACTAGCAGAGTCACAGGAAAACGCTGACAAGGGTTGGAGAAGCCACCTCCACTCTTTTTCATGAAATAGAGCCTGTTACATGACTAGAGCCTATGAAACAGCAGAAAGGTGACCATCACCTTTAATCCAGCTGAAGTCCAAGGTCTTCCTTAAAATTTGAAGGCTCAGAAAGAAATCAAAAAGCAAGCTCTACTGCTGTGGAAAGACTGGGGAGTTCCCAAGAGACAGATTTGTGCAGTTACTTGATGATCCAGAGTAAAAGGAAAGTAGGGTAGAACTTCTACCTATATTGTTGTTTCTTTCTGAGAACGCCCTAACGTTGCATAGAAAATCCCCACCTAGAAGGGTCAGGATGGTCAGAGAAAGGGGGAAGATGAATATTCTATTGCATTTATTTTGGGGCTCCAGCAGAGAAGAGGGGTTTTGGCAGCTCCAGAGTTCATGGAAGAGAAATTTGCAAAAACGTAGACAGCGAGAGTAACTTTTTAATTGCAACCAAGGTTTATTTAAAGGCTGTCCTTTGAAGGAAGTGGGGCTTGGGGGAACACAAACATCTCTGTTACAGTAAGCTAAACAGGCAGTCTGGAAAGTAACGTTATAGCTTTTAAGCAATTAATAAATAAACCCTGCATCGAGCTAAAATGCTCCATTAGTAAATGCTCACAATCCCACAAAGGCATGATTAATCTTTGTTCATTTCTCCAGTCGAAGCAACATGTCTTTTTCTTAAATTCCCTTTTGTACTGGTTCTTCTTCTAAACACAGTAGCTAACTAGAAGAGTCAGCTCTAATTGGATGCTAGTTTGGAGGCTTCAAATCTCCCAGAGGTTAAGCAAAGTAGCATAGAGCCAGTGTTATTCAAAGGGAATGTTTTAATACACTGGGAGAAATGCAGCCACACCACGGCCGTGTGAACTCTGGCAGACATGCTGCCCTGAAGAAGCATTGTATTGTCCCTAATACCTTAAGTTCAGCAGTTTTAATTCCCACCTCTGTGTGATGTTTGACAGTTCATTCATTTAGAGAGCTTCTGCGAGGCACAGGTGACTCGAGTTCAGATAGTTATTTTAAGGATATGTCGCTTCTGTTTATTTTTTAATGCTAAGGAGAACACACTGAGTGAGTCGGGGGCAGACCTTTTGCACACAAAAGAAACTGTTCTTTCACAAAGCAGAATGTTTTGACATTTAGAGACTCAGCACTTCTTTGGGGATAGACTTCCCTAAGGCTGAAACATTGATTGGTAGCAAAGTTAAACGAAGTCCAGCCACATGGTACTCTCTCTAAATGTTGGGTTTTAGAACACTCAAAGCTATAAAGCGGGGGAAAATCTTTCTCTGTTATTTGTTGCAGTGCTTTAAATATGCCTCTTTTTCAGGTTGTGAAGAGTATTTCTGAACTTCAGTCTTGATTTGAATTAGAAACATTACCAAAAATTGAATTAACAAGGTTAACAGAGAGAGACTCTGCTCTTCGCACCAGAAGAAAATATGGAAGAAATGAATTATTTGCAATACTACCTACAGTGTTTACCCAAGTAACCATAGCGTGGTTACTGGTCAGTTGTCTGGGATTATGAGTGTGTAAAACTAGATTGAAGAGGTAAACAGAAAGATGAAGGGTTGTGCTAGACTGTTTTTGGGTGGAGGGATTGAAATGTGGGAGAATAGAGGTCTAAGGTAGGAAGGGTAGCAAAAGAGGCCCTACAGCAAATTGTAATATATTCAATGGCTACATTCCTAAGAAAAATATGCCTTATCAAAAGTAGTTCATTGAATTTTTTAAAAGTTAATAGAATTTCTATTTTTATAAAACTGATGAATTTACCAATGTAAAAAGAACAGTATCGAGAATAAATTAGCAATGCCTAAAATATTATTTTTTATGCTCCAAACTAACATTTTATAGTTCAATGGAAAACGACTCATTTTGTCACATTTAAATAGCATAATTCAACATAAAAAATCTGTGTAGAAATTATACTGAGGTTCCTAGTATATGAAGATGAACTAGATTTCATTGAAACACCAATGTCAATTGCTGTTAACAGAATCGATTCTTAAAGCTTAAACAATTCATTGTTCAGATATAAAAGACTGTTTTTTTAAATAAGCAGCTCACCATAAATTTCTTCTCTCATTTTTATATCCCATTTTCTCCCTCTCACTATTTCCCTTGAGCCCTCAACCTAAATCCACAT
>NW_012141302.1:3386170-3393554 GCF_000956105.1 Propithecus coquereli | reverse complement strand
TTATTTTTAAACTGAACATATTTAAAATACCAAAGAATAAAAGGAAGAAAGCATTTTTCAGGCATGTTGCTGAAGGTGTGGGAATTCTACTGCATTCTTCCATATTTCAATTGGATCTTTCTTAGCATCAAACAATGACTTTAATACGTCATCTTCTGAGAGCTCAGTCAATTCCATCTGTAGTTTTTTAGGTGCCTTGGTGATATCAACGAGGTGAGGCTGAAATGCTAATTTGAGTGTGATGTCATGATTCTCAAAGTCAGTGAACCTTTCACTGTATTCTCCAATTAATAGGTCTGTAAAACTGCGTATTCGTCAAATGATTCACATACATCATGCTGCTCTTCAGTGACCTTTGCTAACTGGGGAAAATGTTCATCTGAAATTCCCTTCTGAAGAAGAAGTGTTTTGAAAAAAGATAGCTTTTTTTGGAATGCTTGGATTTTTTGCCACATATATAGGCTTAGTTTTACCTTGCAAAGAAATATTCAAGTCGTTTTGATTTGACATGGTATGACAGAGAAACACTGCATTCCTATAGAAATCTTCTTTCAATAATTCACACTGCTGATTCTATTATTCATAAAATTTAGCTATCTGTTCTCGCAGAGATAACATTTTAGCTAACACCTATCCCTGCAATAGCCAATGCACTTTAGAAGGATACAGAAAATCCACACTGAATACCTCATGGTTCAACTTTAGCATGTTACCAAAGTGATCACGCATGAATATAGTTAACAACACTTATAACTTGTTGCAAAGTGTCACTGAAAGTAGTAGCTTTTATCACAGAGATTTTGCTGATGCAAAATATAATGAAAAGAAATGAGAGCATCTGGATCTATTATACCTTTTTTTATCTGTGCCATAAACCCTTCATGTTTTCCTGTCCTGGAAGGTGCACTGTCTGTACATATGCTCATTAAATTTACCAAATTCAGTCCAACTTCACAACATTTATCGTGAAAGTTGTTGAAGATGTCTATTCCCCATGTTCTGTTTGCAAGAGTGCCCAAAGTGAGTAACACTTCATAGCAAAGGAAATCTTCTGTTATGACCCAAATGAAGTATAAAACCTGTGCCAAGTCAGTAGTATCAGTTGATCCATCCAAAGTGATCGAGTAATATACATTTTCCTTTTGAAGTATTGCATGAAGTTGTTCTGTTAAGTTGAAGGTTAATTCATGCTGCTGATCAGTTATGGTTCTCCTTGAAAGAGGCAGTTGTTTCTCTGAAACATTATTGGGGTCTAAGCATCCTACAACTTGGACAGTTCATGCTTTCACAATTTATTCACTGAATTTCACAATTTCACAATTTACTTCACTGGATGGCTTTCCTTTTTTCCTGAGTATATAAGCTACTTTATAAGCTGCTTCAGTGACATTATTTCCAGCTCTTATTGCTGCTTGAAAGAATTGCCTTTGCTTTTGTTTTTCATCTTTTAATTTCTGCAATACTAACTTTCATGCATCTCCCTCCAATTTAAAATATTTGCTGTCCTTATGAGTGTTATAATGCTGATGAGAATTGAATTTCTTTGATGTTGATATTGAAGTATCACAAAGCAAGCAAATCATCTTATCTTCAGAAGAAACAAGATAATACTGCAATTCCCAATCCTCATTAAAAAATCTGTTTTCTTCCTTCAGCATTCTGTCTTCTTTGACGTGATGGGTGAGTAAGCAGACAAAATTAAAAAATACAGTCAAGCCATGCAACTATTCTCCAATTCCACTTCAAACAGAAACATGGTGCAACATTATCAAAAGCTGATAACATACTGGCGTACCCAACCCACATAAACTCTCACCAACCAGCCTTGTGCAGTAGTGGTGTCAGTCAAGCGGGGAAAGTTAGAACTAAATCATGAGCATAGCAACCATCGATT
Source organism: Propithecus coquereli (assembly GCF_000956105.1). NCBI lineage: Eukaryota > Metazoa > Chordata > Mammalia > Primates > Indriidae > Propithecus > Propithecus coquereli. The sequence continues at coordinate 3,391,660 of NW_012141302.1, read as the reverse complement.
TAGCCCTATGGCTTACTAATGTTATAAGTGTGCCAGTCAATCAGGGAGGATTATTTCACTGTAACTTATTTTATTCTTTGGTACTTTAAATATGTTCAGTTTAAAAATAAAAATGTAAAAGACAAACAAAAATATGTTAATAAAAATAAAAAGATTTGTTCTGTAAAATTTGGATTAAGTCCAAAGGCCACACTCAAGGACCTAGAAGGCCACATGTGGCCTTAAGGCTGCAGGTTCCCCACCCCTGGCCTATACCAACAGTGTTTGGTTGATCTGACTGCTGCCAGTCAGTAGCTATTTACTCTGGCCTCTGTCCCTGTAATGGTCAACCTCTCCTGAGAAAGCACCTGAGTGTGCACTGTTTGCATTCTGATCTGAGAATGGAAAAGAGATGACCTCTTCCTGCCATTCTTTTCCACTAGCTGCCTCTGCAGACATAATAGATGCCTTTGATTGACAGACTGGGCTCCAGCCTGAGCTAGACTAGAGTTCTGGAACCCTGGTTTCACTTCACTGTGGGAGCAAGTATTTGAGCCTCCGTAAGTCCATCCTGAATGAAGGCAACTCATCCCTCAGACATTGAAATCAAGACTTTAAATTTCTGTTCAATATCCCTTCCCAGCATTTACCTACATTTCCATTATTCCAAATAATTTATATTGGGTTATATAAGATAAATAAATAAAATTATACTTTCATTACAAAATAGTCCACAAACTGTGAAGAAACTACCACCCACTATTATGAGCAAAGACTATTTATTCCACAAACATTAGTCACGCACAGAGTCAACTGTAACCACCCACTGACTCTAAGAGTTTTTGGGCCCGGGTTGATTCTTGTTTTTTCTGTTTTTTTCCTTTTTTTTTTTTTCTTTTTTTCCTCCTCCTCATCCTCCCCTAGGTTGATTATTGTCTTTATGCTGCAACTCTGTGTCTTAATGCAAAGAAGCACTAAGTTGGAAAAAAGAACCTACTTTGAATTGCACACCTAGAACCAGAACATATCCCTATTCAGAAGAACATTAGCATGCAATTATGCGATTTCTGCCTAGCAAGGATAAAATGGAGAGCAATATATACATGGTTCCTACTCTCATGAAGTTGACAATCTAAGAATCTAAGACTAAAGACAGATAAACAAGTAACTACAGTGGAAGAAGCAAAGAAGGTAAAGAGGAAGGGAGGAAGGGAGGGAGGAAGGGAGGGAGGAAGGGAGGGAGGAAGGGAGGAAGGAAGGAAGGAAGGAAGGAAGGAAGGAAGGAAGGAAGGAAGGAAGGAAGGAAGTCTGCAAAAGAGCTGAGGAACAGCAGGGCTTGTGTTGTTCTCAGGGAATGATGTGAGCAGTGCCAGATAAAGCCACTCTGTCCCCCAGATTTCACCTCTCTCTTTACCAGCACTGGAAATCCCCACATTAATGTTTTTGCTTAACCAATCAAATTGCCCAGCACGTGGTAGAAATTCAATAAATACTTACTGAATAATGTCATAATGTGAACTCCTTAGCTCCAGCCTTTCACCAGATTGGGCCCCAAGGACATAAGCCATATGGATTTGGGAAATTGTTCTAGAACACTGTGCAAGCACTACGCTCCCAGAGGGATGGCTAGATACATGCTCACAGGTTGCCTACAGCCTAGTCAGCTGAAGACAATAATTTATTCCGATTTGCTAAGCTGGACTTCTAAAATTCAGTGTGAATAAGTAACTGTCCTCTATCACAGTGGTCCACAGCCTTATTGGCACCAGGGACTGGTTTCATGGAAGACAATTTTCCAAGGACAGGGCAGGGGTGGGGGGATGGTGAGCAAAGGGGAGCAGCTGTAAACACAGATGGAGCTTTGCTCACTCACCCCTTGCTGTGCAGTCTGGTTCCTAACAGGCCATGGATGGACGGGTACTGGTCTGCGGCCCGGGGTTTGAGGATTGCAGCTCTAATACATCTATTTTCATAAAAGGAAAACTAACAGTTACAACATTAAAATCTACAATATCAACCACTGGCAATCACATCTAGTGCTGACCTACTTATACTATCGGCCCTGTTAAAAGAGAAAAGTCGAAACAGATGTGCCTTGATAATTCATTCCTTTTCAATGAAACAGATATTAGCCACTGAATTTCAACTATGTGCTAAGAAAGAAGCATTACAGTAACTTTTTCAATCTTTAGTTTATATTTTTCTGTAGTGGTTTTGGATATAGTTAGAGATTAATTCTGTGGAGAGGATCATAGAAAGCTAAGATTCAAAGTTTTGAACCATCTATGGGCCAGTTGGCAGCATGTTGTGAACTACATTCATAGTTCTTACCAATTCTGGGTTCTAATGGGAACAATTCATTCATTCATTGAATTAATATTTGAGGGTCTAAATGTGAGAAAATATATGGCTAAGCAAAAATCTATCACTCCTTGAAAATTCTAAATCATTTGCATTTGATTTCATGAAACATTAATTACGCTACCTATTATGCAGCAGGTCCTGTGCTGCTAAGCAGATTGGCAAACCATCAATTGCAATGCAATTAAACAAGCTTTATAACAGAGATATGCAAATGATGCTACTGGGATGTAAAGTAAGAAGCAGACAACTGCTTCATGATGACAAGAAAAGATTTTTTGTTGTTGTTATTACTTATTTCTGTGAGTATGCATGTGTGAATGTATGTGTTTAGTCTTGTACTGTGTTCTTCTTACATTCCAGGCTGTACTACGTACTTTTCAGGAATTCTGATGTAATATTTACAGAATCCTAGGAAGTGAGCAATTATTTTCCCCATTTCAGCCTCATATGTGTAGAGGGAGGTTGGGGAGGTGGGGGAGAATGGTGAGACATCAAAGCTGTCCAGATAAGAAGAGCTGGGTGATCAATGGTTTTATAGCATATGTAACCTGAAGGTAGGAACTACTGGAGAATTTTTATGCAGAATAGGAACATGCTCTCCTTTCATGTTACAAAAAGTATTCAGCCTTTACATTAGATTGGAAGGGCTATGCCCTCAGAAGCTTTCTGCAGAGAAGCTTTGCTGGGTCACAAACACTAAAGAGGGATAAGAGATAGTATTACCCAATAGTTACAGAATAAGTCACATAAAGATGCAGAGCAATTCTAGATGTCAAAAAAAAAATGCAGAGGGAGCTCTGGTTAAAATAACTTTGCAAGGTGAGGTAGCAAGCCCAGCCATCATGTCTATACGTCTAGAAGCACTGTTTCGAGTATTGGCTCATTAATCTGATGGCATTGTTTTTCGGCTGGTAGTACTTTACAGATATGAGAATCAATGATTACCTGTAATATACATTACCAGTTTCTTCCTGATAAATGTGATAAAGCTGTTACCCAGAGATTTAGGCAGAATTGTACCCAAGGTGGAGTACTGCGTGAAAGAAGAACACACACATAACCTCCCAATAACACACACACATAAAGCTCTATTTGATCAAATATACGTAGATCCCATGTTTTATGTTGTTATGATTAGAATACACTAGTATCAGCTTCCCTGCACACACTGAGTAATGTGTCATGTCTATAGTGTAGTGATTATCATTCCAGCTTTAGATTAGAATCTCTGCTCAGCTTTTTAAAAAATACTCATTTTGAGGTCTCAGTCCAGACTAATTCACTCAGAATTTCTGTGGGCAGGGCCCATGTTTTAAAGGTCCCCAGGTGATTCTGATACATAACTGTGGTTGCGAACTGCAAACTCTTAGGGGATGCATAAGGCTGCGTAGGCTGCTGACTACGGTGTGGCGAATTTCAGTTCGTGCCACAGTCAAGTCTCTCCTGAGGCCTTGGGGATTGTGAATGCAATCCATAGCTCTAAACCGTAAACAAATGACCTGTTTGCTTGTCTCAGCATACCTGTCAGGACATCCACAAAGGTAAAGACCAAACTGATGCAGAAACTGTCAAGAAATGCTGTTGAATCCCAGACACTATTGTTGGCCCACTTTATCAATTTTAAAGAATAGGGTTTTTAAACTTGGTCTTCAGAGAATTATGTATTTGCTCATATATTTTACCCTCAATTAGCATATGTTACTTCCAAAGGAGAAATGATGACTGAATTATTTATAAAATGGTATGCGTCTCAAGAAAGCTATTAAGAGAGAGAAACTAGGGCCTTTTCCCTCCACAGTGATTCTTTTGTAAATCTTTTTTAAATAGACACTCTGTTAATACAGCTAAATATAACAATAATGATAACCCTGAAAGGCAAATTATTATAGAAAAAGAATCTAGGTTTTATCTAATGCCTTTCTTGTTGATCTGAGCTGTTCCAGTCAACACTTACTAAAACTCTATTTTTATTATAGGATTTGAGTGTTGCGTTTTTGTTTTCAACTCATCCCGAATCTTTCAAGCTGGAGCTAAACTCCCTACCTGTGACTGGGAAGTTTTCAGGACAATGTGGTTGGGCCACCGAGAGCTCATCTGCATCTGACAAATAAGCTTTTTCTCTAGGACTGCTTTCTGGATATGAAAGCATTCTGTAATGGGCTCTTCTATCCCTTGACAGGTGGATAAGCCCAAAGAATATGTGTATCTTTTCTCCATAACAAAAGAAGACAAATAATGTAGTAGATAAGGCGTAACACTGTTTGCTGGTACAACATCACAAGACGGTCTTTTCCTAATGATAAGAAAGCAATTTTCCAATGTCAGTCCTAACAAGGAGTGGAAGTTTCCCACTTTCAAAGGTTACTGTAGCTAAGTGGTCTTTTTAGAAACCATCTCTAAGACAGGCTTAGGTTAATCTTTTTCAGATATAGTTTAGAGTCATAAAAATACCATATTAAACCCTAAGTTGAAAAAAGAGACAATGTATTCCATAACATACAATTATGAAACAACGTGTAAGATTTTTAAAAAGATTTTTTAATAAAAATTTTAAATACATTTATTATTTTATTCTCTGTGGACCAACTGAATCATAATATAAAGCCTAGGAACTCAAAATCTTTCTAAAGGAGATGACCCCTTCCTGAACTGAATCCAATTTTAAGAAAAGGACATCTAGCATTCATACTGAACCTATATTAACATATTAACGTATCACCATTTCACCCCAATTAAATTGCTAGAAAATTGCTAGAAAAAAGTTGTAGCACCTTCCCATTAGGATATTTTGATTAGATGCTAATGCAAAGAGTATCAAAGAGTACTCAGAAAACCTATAAAAAACGCAAAGCATCTTTTTCCACTCACACCCCCTTCCCAACAAGTAGTTATCATAAAGTTGTAAGTTATCAACTACTTCATGAGGCTTTGCATAGCAAATAGAATGACATCTACTAGTTTTTAGCTGTGTTGTTATTAAAGCATGAATAACTGGCAAAACACCAGAGTTTTTTCAATTTTTATTCTCAGAATGCAAGACTGCACCATTCAGGATTATTGAAGACATAATGAAGCCTGTATTTAAGTTGTTATTTGAGTATTATTGAGTCACAGAATTTCTGTTTCCAAAAGAATATATACATGTGT
>NW_012141302.1:3378444-3382705 GCF_000956105.1 Propithecus coquereli | reverse complement strand
CTTTTCAAAAAACCAACTCTTTGCTCTGTTTATTTTTTCTACTGTTTTTCTAGTCTATTTCATTTATGTATGCTCTTAGCTTTATTTCCTGCCTTGTGCTAACTTTGGGCTTAGGTTGTTCTTCTTTTTCCAATTCCTTGAGGTATAACATTAGGTTATTTATTTGGGATATATCTTTATTTTGATATAGGTATTTATTGCTATAAATTTTTCTCTTAGAAATGCTTTTGCTGCAACCCAGGTTTTGGTATGTTGTATTCCCATTTTCATCATACTCCTTGTTTCTTTGGCGAAGAAATTCCCTCAGAATTGTATTAGAATTCCAATATATTTGCTTCATATCAATCTCCTATGTATATGACCCATGCCAAAAATTTCATCTAGAAATATAATTTAAGCCTAGACCTCTAGTTTTGCATTTACTGGATTCATACAATAACTCTTTCCCCCCATCTCTCTTAAAGGTAAGTGTACTAAAGCCATTGAAAATAATAGGCTTGGTGGGAAGACAATATATAAATCTGATCTTTGCTGCTATACTGTATCCTATTTTCTAGCACAAAACTCCTAATAAAAGGTGTTTTAAAAGGGCTTGGAAACACAGCCTTCCTTGGCAGAGTGGTGTTTCTTTTCATCTCTATTTACACACTAGCTAGGTCTAGCCTGAGTTTATCTTTTTCTTCAGCACTGTGTGACAAGAAGCAATCAATATACACAAGCGTTCTGAATTTATTTTACCATTTCTTCCAATGCTATAGCCTAAGCCAGCCCAAAGATTGCCTTCCACAGAATTATTTGTAAAATTTAATTAAATATTTGCCACAAACTAATAAGGGTCACCAACTTTTCAAGCTTTAATATCTATGTTCCTGTCATTCTCCAGCAGACCAAATGAATGTCTCTTATTTTAGAATTTTTCATGTGTAAGACCTGCTTTGGTGCCAACTTCTGTGCCATTATTATAATATTTAGGTTTAGCTATAAGTGAAATAAAATATAAAATAAGAATGGCTCAAACAAAAGACAAGCTTATTTCTCTTTCCAAATACATGGGGAGTCCAGAAATGATACAGCAACTTCACAATAATTTAGAGACCTGGGGTCCCTCTGTTTTGCTACTCTTCCATCCTTAACATATGGCCCAAGAGGGCTGCTCTAGCTCCAGTAATTATGTCTGGACTTTCTCATAAAAAGGAGAAGGAGGAGAAGAAAGACAGGCCTTCTCACTTCAAGGACATTCCATAAAACTAGCACAAATGGATTGCAACTATATCCAATTTAATAGATTTTGCCACATCACTAAGTGCCAGGGAAGCTGGTAAATGTAGTCTTTACAGGTATACTTTGGAGAAATTATGGGTTTGGTTCCAGATCACAGTAGTAAAGCAAATATCACAATGAAGTCACAAAAATTTTTTGGTTTTTCCATTATATATAAAAGTTATTTCATCCACTGAAGTCCTGAACACCTCAAAGATATTTATAAGGGTTGGAATCAACTTAATCCAAATTTCTATTAATGTTGATATTTTGACCTTCTCCCATGAATCATGAATGTTCTTAATGGCATACAGAATGGTGAGTTTTTTCCAGAATATTTTCAACTTACTTTGCTCAGATCCATCATAGGAATCATTATCAATGGCAGCTATCGCCTTACAAACTGTATTTCTTAAATAATAAGACTGAAATTTAAAATTATTTCTTAATCCATGGGCTACAGAATGGATGTTGTGTTAATAGGAATGAAAACAACATTAATATCTTTGTACATCTCCATCAGAGCTCCTGAGTGACTAAGTGCATTGTCAATGAGCAGTAATATTTTGGAAGGAATCTTTTTTTCTGAGCAATAGATCTCAACAGTGGGCTTAAAATATTCAGTAAACCATGCTATAAACAGATGTACTTTTATTCAGGCTTCATTGTTCCATTTATAAAGCATAGGCAGAGTTAATTTAGAATAATTCTTAAGGGCTCTAGGATTTTTCAGAATGGTAAATGAGCATTGGCTTCAACTTAAAGTCACCAGCTGCATCAGCCCCTAACAATAGAGTCACCCTGTCCTTTGAAGCTTTAAAACTAGGCATTGACTTCTCCTCTCTAACAATAAAAGTCCTAAGTGGCATGTTCTTCCAACAGAAGGCTCTTTTATCTACATTGAAAATCTATTATTTAGTGTAGCCACCTTTATCAATGATCTTAGTTAGATCTGCTAGATAACTTGGTGCAGCTTCTAAATTAGCACTTGCTACTTCATCTCTCACTTTTAGGTTTTGGAGATAGCTTCTTTCATTAAACTTCATAAACCAACCTATGCTAGCTTCAAACTTTTCTTCTGTAGCGTCCTTACAACTCCTCTGGTCTTCATAGAACTGAAGAGAATTAGGGCCTTTCTCTGTATTAGGCTTTGGCTTAAGGGAATATTACGGCTGGTTTGATCTTCTATCCAGACCATTAAAACTTTTTCCATATTAGCAATAAGGCTGTTTCACTTTCTTATCATTCATACGTTCACTGGAGTATCACTTTTACTTTCCTTCAAGAACTTTACTGTTGTATTCACAACTTAGCTAACTACTTGGTGCAAGAGGCCTAACTTTTAGCCTATTTTGGCTTTTGGCATGCCTTCTTCTCTAAACTTAATCATTTGTAACTTTGATTTAAAGTGAGAGTTGTGCAACTCTTCCTTTTACTTGAACATTTAGAAGCCAGTGTAAGGTTATTAATTGTCTTAATTTAAATATTGTTGTTTTGGGGGTAATAGGGAGGCCCAAAGAGAGGGAGAGAACTGGGGATACAGCCAGTTAGTAGAGCAGTCAAGACACACACATTTATCAATTAAGTTGCTGCCTTCTATGAGCTTGGTTTGTGGTGCCCCAAAACAATTACAATAGTAACATCAAAAATCACTGATCACAAATCCTCATAACAAACATAATAATAGTAATAATAAAGTTTGAAATATTGTGAGAATTACCAAAATGTGACACAGAGACACAAAGTGAGCATATGCTGTTGGAAAAATGATGCCGATAGACTTGTTCAACACAGGGCTACCGCAAGCCTTCAATTTGTAAAAAGCACAATATCTGCAAAGTATAGTAAAACAAAGCACAATAAAATGGGGTATACCTGTATTTCAGGTGGCCCATACTTACCTGAAGATTAAGAGTTCAATACTATGTAAGAAGATATAAATGTTAAGAGCGACTGACAGTATCTATCAAATCCATAACAGAAATAAGATGAAATGTATTTTCAAAGACTAGGACATTAAAAACAATACTGTAGAGTCAACTCTATCTTCAAATCATCATAAATATATTTAAATGTATAGATTACTGATCTAGAAAAATGATTGTACTTGAACCCATTAGTACCTGATACAAAAGACCTATCTTTTGGCAAATCTTTAGTTTTCCAAAAATGTCAGATTGACGTTGCCGTATTTCCACATATTATTTTAAAAAAAAAAAAAAAAAGATCACCTATGGAAAAAGTACCCCAGCTGTGTAAGAGTGTTCAAGGATTGAGCTCTGAAAAGGCAAAGCCATGTCAGCCACATAAATAGAGGTGAGAACACCTTCCAGTTTCCCTAGGACAATCCCAGGTCACTTCTGCTGTCCTCTTGTCCCAGTAATTATTAATAGATCCCTTATATACTCTCAGAAGTGTGCTGGATCGGAGGATAAAGTATATGATCACCCTAACTATATTCCCATGTGTAATAAATGTCTATATTGAGTTTAATTTCATGAAAAATACTGTTTATTAACACGTCCTTTGTTATTTCTATTAGTAAGAATGTTCTCTTTTGTCAAAGATTAATAATAATAATACCCACAGGTTACCCATTTCATCTTAGCTGAGAGAAATGTTAAATTCAAATTCAGAGTCCTAGTGCTATGATCTATCTGACAGGTGCCAGGGAGAGTCTACTTCTAACAGATTGGCCCTTCCTTTTTACCCTTGAAGGTTTTATCTTGAATTATTTCTTAAATTGCCTCAAGTCCCTTCTAAAGTAAAAAGTGTATTATGTCATAATATGAATAAATACTTCTGATATATAATTAAGTGAATATCAGAATATAAAAATGCAGCTATAGACTCATTACATCTCTATTGGGGGAATCTTAGGCACACAAAAGAAAGCTAAGAGGAAAAACACCAAAATTTTAATAATGATTGTATTCAAAAGATGAGATTATGAATAATGTTTTCCCTATTTCCTACATTTTCTTCATTTCCATTTATTTAT
>NW_012141302.1:3366598-3377254 GCF_000956105.1 Propithecus coquereli | reverse complement strand
GTAATTTTTCATTTCTCACTCCCTCCCACCCTCTCCCCTTTTGAGTCTCCAGTGTCCATTATATCACTCTGTGTGCCCTTGTGTACCCATAGTTTACCTCCCCCTCATCAGTGAGAACATGTGGCATTTATTTTTCATTCCTGAGTTACTTCATTTAGGATAATGGCATCTAGTTCCATCCAAGTTGCTGCTAAAGACATTATTTCATTCTTTCTTATCACTGAGTGGTACTCCATGGGATATATATACCACGTTTTCTTTTTCCACTCATCAGTTGATTGGCACCTAGATTGATTCTTTATCTTTGTGATTGTGAACTGTGCTGCAAGTTCAGGTATCTTTTTGATACAATGAATTCTTTTCCTCAGAATAGCTACCCAGTAGTGGGAATGCAGGACCCATAGGTAGATCTATTTTCAGTTCTTTGAGAACTCTCCATACTAATGATCTCCATAGAGCTTGTACTAATTTACATTCCAACCAACAGTGTATAAGTGCTCTCTTTTCATCATACCTGTGCCAACATCTATTATTTGTTGACTTTTTAATAATGGCCATTCTAATAGGAATAAGATGGTATCTCATTGGAGTTTTAATTTGCATCTCCCTGATGATTAGTGATGTTGAACATTTTTTCACATCTTTCTTAGACATTTGGATATGTTCTCTTGAAAATTTCTGTTCATGTCATTTGCCCACTTTTTAATGGGTTTTTTTTCTTTTTTCTTGATGAGTTGTTTGAGTTCCTTGTAGATTCTGGATATTACTATCTTGTTGGAAACACAGCTTGCAAATATTTTTTCCCATTCTGTAGGTTGTCTATTTACTCTGTTGATTATTTCTTTTGCTGTGCAGAAGTTTTTTAATTAATCCCATTTGTCTATTTTTATTGCATTTGTCTCTGGGGTCTTAATCATAAATCCTTTGCCGAGGTCAATATCCAGAAGAGATTTTCCTATGTTTTCTTCTAGAATTTTTATAGTTTCAGGTCTCACATTTAAGTCTTCAATCCATCTTGAGTTAATTTTTATGTATGGTGAGAAATAGGAATCCAGTTTTATTCTTCTGCATATGGCTATCCAATTTTCACAGCACCATTTATTGAATAGGGTGTCCTTTCCACCGTGTATGTTTTTGTCTGCTTTGTCAAAGATCAGTTGGTTGTAGGTATATGGTTTTATTGCTGGGTTCACTATTCTGGTCCATTGATCTATGTGTCCACTTTTACGCCAGTGCCATACTGTTTGGTTACCATAACCTTATAGTATAATTTGAAGTCAGGTAATGCGATACCTCCAGTTTTGTTCTTTTTACTTAGGATTGCTTTGGCTATTCATGGTCTTTTTTGGTTCTATATGAATTCTAGGATTGTTTTTTCTAATTCTGTGAAAAATGACATTTGATATTTTGATAGTAATTGCATTGAACCTATAGATTGCTTTGGGCAACATGGTCGTTTTAACAATATTGATTTTTCTGATCCATGAGCATGGGATATTTTTCCATTTTTTTGTATCATCTAAGATTTCTTTCATCAGCGACCTATAGTTCTCCTTATAGAGATCTTTCACCTCTTTAGTTAAATATATTCCTAGGTATTTGATTTCTTTTGCAGCTACTGTAAATGGGATTGAGTTCTTGATTTGGTTCTCAGCTTGATCATTGTTGGTGTATAGAATTGCTATTGATTTTTGTATATCTATTTTATAACCAGAGATTTTGTTGAATTTATGTATCAAATCTAGGAGTCTTTTGCAGGAGTCCTTAAGGTTTTCTAGGTATAAGGTCCTAGCATTGAAAACCAGAGATAATTTGACTTCCTCTTTTCCAATCTGGATACCCTTTGTTTCTTTCTTTTGTCTGATTCTTCTGGTTAGGACTTCCAGTATTATATTGAACAGAAGTGGTGAAAGTGGGCATCTTTGCCTTGTTCCAGTTCTTAGGAGGAATGCTTTCAATTTTTCCCCATTCAGTATGATGTTGGCTGTTGGTTTGTCATGTATGTCTTCTATTGTTTTGAGATGTGTTCCTTCTATGCCAAGTTTTCTGAAAGTTTTATCATGAAGGGTTGCTGGATTTTATCAAATACTTTTCTGCATCTATTGAGATGATCAAATGGTTTTGTTTCTATTTCTGTATATGTGGTGAGACAAATTTATTGACTTGTTTGTGTTGAACCATGCTTGAATCCCTGGGATGAAACCCAGTTGATTGTAGTGAATTACCCTTTTGATGTGCTGTTGGATTCAGTTCACTAGTATTTTGTTGAGTATTTTTGTGTCTTTATTCATCAGAGATATTGGTCTGCAGTTTTCTTTTGTTGTTGATGTTGTTGTTGTGTCCTTTTTGAGCTTTGGTGTTATTGGCTTTGCAGAATGAGTTAGGGAGGATTCCTTCTTTCTCAATCTTTTGGTACAGTTTCAGTAGGATTGACACCAGTTCTTTGTTTATCTCATAGAATTTGACTGTGAATCCATCTGGTCCTGAGCTTTTTTGTTGGGGGGGAGATTTTTTATTACTGATTTAATCTCATGACTCATTATTGGTCTATTAAGGAGTTCTAGTTCTTCCTGATTTAATCTTAGCAGGTTGTATGTGTCCCAGAAAATATCCACTTCCTCTATGTTTTCTAGTTTGTGAGCGTATAGTTCTTCGTAATAGTCTCTGATGACCTTTTGTATTTCTGTGCTATCAGTTGTTATATCTCCTTTTTCATTTCTGCTTGTGTTTATTTGGATTTTTTCTTTTCTTTTCTTGGTTAGCCTATATAGTGGTAATCAATTTTGTTTATACTTTCAAAGAACAAACTTTTCATTTCATTGATCTTTTTTTTTTCTTTTTGGTCTCTATTTTATTTAGTTCTCATCATTGTTATTTCTTTATTCTGCTAACTTTTAGTTTGGTTTGTTCTTGTTTTTCTAGTTCCTTGAGGTATGATGAAGGTTGTTCATTTGTGATCTTTCTACTTTTCTGATGTAGGCATTTAATGCTATAAACTTCCCCCTTAGCACTGCTCTTACTGCATTCCACAGGTTTTGGTACATTGTGTTTTCATATTCTTTCATTTGAAAAAATTTTAAATTTTATTTCTTCATTGACCCAGTGATAATTCAGGAGCATGTGGTTTCATTTCTCTGTTTGTATAATTTCTGACGTTCTTCTTTGTATTAATTTCTACCTTTATGCCACTGTGTTCTAAAGAAATATGTGATATAATTTCGATTTTTTAAAATATGTTAAGATGTGTTTTGTGGCCTAAAATGTGGTCAATTTTAGAGAACGTTCCAAGTGCTGATCAAAAGAATGTGTATTTTGTATTTGTTGGGTGGAATATGGTATAAATGTCTGTTAAGTCCATTTGATTTAAAATCCAAATTAAGTTCAATGTTTCTTTGTTGATTTTCTGTTTCAATAATCTGTCTAGTGCTGTGAGTGGGGTGTTGAAGAATCCCACTATTATTGTGTTGCTGTCCATTTCTTTCTTTAGGTCTAATAATATTTGTTTTGTAAATCTGGGTGCTCTAATGTTGGGTGCATAGGACCCTTTGGCTTTGATTTTGGGGGCCTACATTAGTGTAATCTTTGTATGATTTCTTAGGCAGTACAAAGAGACTGTGGTGAAGTTTTGCTGGGGACTTGAAGGTCAGCCAAGCCAGTCTTTGTGCCCCAGTAGTGTAAGCTAGAACTGGAACCACCATCATCCCGCCCCAAAAGACACCACAAACACACATAAACACATACACACACATACACTTATACACATGTATACAAATATAGTGTTTGAATGTTAGATGCCTATACCTTCAGTGAAAGGATGGAACAAAAATAGAGTAAAAACCTATCCATTAGCAATGGGAAATATATCCATATAGAAGATGAGAGGGAGAAAGAGAAAGAAATTGTTTTGTATGGGCTCTGGTTAGAAAATTATCTCCTCTGAGAATCTGTAACACCATATCTGTGTTATACATAAGTTTGAAATTTGAATGTACACTGCCATGTGGCCAAGGAGTCCCTAACTCAAGAAATTAACACGAAAGTTGTCTGGCCTGGATGCAGGACAGAAACAAAAGAAAACCTTCCTGGAAGCAACACCCCGAATCTTTCCCAACTCTTTTTGCAAAAGGACTCTTCGCAGAGTTATGGGTATATGGGAACACTAAGGGATAAAAAGTAACTCAGGACTAATAGTAGCAGAGCTGTTATTATCCTTAGCAAGAAAGGATGAGGGGAGAGGATGAGTACTGGAATCTAGGAAAGAATTAGGTAGAGAAAGTCATTGCGAGTGAAGCAGTGGGCTTCACTTAATGAACACCTGAGGACATGTGGACCTAACAGAGACATGTGCAAGAATATTCTGTGAATCACTGTTTGTAAATGCAAAAAAAATACATTTTAAATGTCCATCAACAGGACAATAAATTCTGGTATACTTATTCATTGGAATACTGAATAGCACTTATAATAAGTGGAAAAGTACTACATTTATCAATATGTACATATTTCAAAAATATAACAAGTGAAGAAAGCAGCTTGCAAAAGATTCTTACAATATGGTTACTTTTATATAAGTTTTTAATTCATGAAAAACATTTTTGCTGTTTATATTCATATACATATATAATCAAAGTATAAAAATATGCACAGGAATAATAAGCTCAACTTTAGAATAGCGAAAAACTTTTAGAAATGATTCAGAAGAAGAGGAATGAATTTGAGGAAGGACACATATAAATATTGATGTATGTCTATAGTGGTCTATTTCTCTAAAAATCTAATGTAAACATGTTTAGTGGTGAAGATTTCACAAAGCTGGATGGTAGATACATGGATATTCTTCAAACTATTTTCCCTACTATTCTGTATTCTTGAAACACTATATAATAAAAAACCAAGTCTCCTAATTGTTAACTTAGATGATCAGCCTTCAAAAGTGATGCCTCACTAAGCTAAATTAAAAATAAGGTCATATGAAATTATAATAAATCCAACTCTCATTAAATGCTTCTGTATAATATATCAAGGCGAAGTATTCTAATAAATACTTTAAAGTACAGAGTCCCATTTTAGGCAAAATTAAAGAATTCTAACAATTTATAGCATTAGAACATTCTGGGAGATACAGGGGAGGTGTCACACTACATTGTGAGGAGAAAAAGAGGCTCTAAAGAAAAACAATACAGTTATAGGCAAAGAAAGAAATCTTTGTGTTAGATAAATTTGCTTTTATCAGAACAGCTCTTATCTACCTTAAGGTTATAAGGTTTTTAATTTTGTTTTCTTACTGTTTTATATACCTAATCTCATTCTAAATTTACATACCTGATCTCATTGCAAATTTGTTGAGTAAATTAACTGAATATAAATTCGTATATATATATGACCTATATTTTATATACATATGAATATTAACACCAACACATGGATATCTAAATATATAGAGTATGATAGTGTTTGCCTTGAGAGGAGGAAGTGACAGACTACACTGAGATTAGAAAAAGTTCCATTTTGAAATGATAAAAGTAAGTATAGTAACATGTGACAGAGACAAATACTAAAATAACTAATCACATGGCTGTCTTTGCCCTTCCTGCCTTCCAGGCGGAAAGGATCGTTTCCTCCTTGAGCAAATCCCCTGCCTGAGCCTTTGCCATGCTGGCAGCTGGGCTACAGAATCGATGATTTACGTGGTTACAAGGCATTCTGTGAGTTCACTAAATTGAAGAAGTCAGAGAAATCCCTATGTGACATTACAGGCTAGGAGTCAGTCTGCATGGACATCCATTTTCTTATGGTTTTAGAATGTTTTCTGAAAGAAAAGAAGATAGTGACAGAGATGATTGGAATGGTTCAGAGCCCTTGCTCCACTCCTCTGGCAAACGATGGGTCGCCCGGAGGCTGAGTTGCCGCCCAGTAGATCTGAACCATAGGGAAAGGCTGCTCGTTTCCAGGCACTTGTATACCAGAGTCAGAAACACACGCATTCTAATATTGAACCCTGGAAGTAGATTTACTTTTTTTTCTTATTTATTGTCTATCTCTCATCCCTAGAAGGGAAGCTCCCTAAGAACAGGGATATTTTCTGACACCTTGTTATTACTCAATAAATATTTGTTGAGTAAATAAATGTATTTGAATTGTTGACTTGTGTCACAAAAACACTACAAAAATGACAGACCCTTATCAATGAAAATTGCCTGAGTCTAAGTGAAAGTTTAAAGGACCAAAATTTGGAATGATGCATGAAGCTACAGATACAGAGACTCTTTTTCTTGTATCAACTGTCTAGATGCCCAGAAAAGGTATACCCCAAGGTGGAGAGTTGTTAGAAGTTAGGTTTAAGAGGCATGAAAATGTACACATAACTACTTAAACATGCAAAGGAACTATTGCTCTGCTCTTTTCACCTTTTCACAAATTCCTGCTGAATAGTGGAGAAGTTGGCAAGATGGGGATTGGGGGGAACACCAGGTCAATGTACAATATTTCAGGCTCTTCCAGATTTTAATTTGTTTGGAGTAATTCAATCTTTTAAGAAAATACTTTGTCTTTCAGAAATTCTTCCTTTTTCCCCAATTCTGCCCAACATAGGATCTGGCTTTGTGATATGGTTTACTCCACTTCGTGGTGACACAGAGGGGTATTTGTAATGTTGAAAGCATGTCTAACCCACCATCTGCTCTGTCATGATCTCTGCTGCTGGGTTCTTTGCAAAAGGTGTGGCTTTGCAAAGGTGTAGCCACACCTTTGCTGAGGTGTGGCTAGTCTACCTGTCTGTTTAGACTGAGGTTTATAGACCCAGCCATCTACTTCCATTCATAGAATTACTATTTCCTTATGTTCACCTACGACTTCACAAGCCCCACCAACTCTTTCAGCACCTGCACAGTCCACTCCTTCCTCCCTCATCCACCAGGATACAGAGATGCAAGATCTAGGCCAAGGTAGATAGGAGCCCTGACTTAGGCTCAACGAACTACTCCTCTCTCCACCAGCGCTGCACTAGTTCTCCCTCACCGTGTTGGATATAGCTCCGCATCTACTGCGAAGCTTCTCCCAGATGCTTATCAGGCACACCCACTGTCCTCCAAATCTGACATTTTATCTGATGCTTCACTCACCTTCCCTTCCCTCATTCTAGCAGGTCTGTAAGGAGAAGACTTCTCCTCCCTTTCTGTGTATCAGAAACTTTCCTTTATTCCTAGCTTATACAAACCTTGACATTCCAGCTCACCAGACTCAGCTCTTAATATATTAATGGAGACTTTAAAAATTTAGAAAATCTATTCTCTCTCTACAAAGCTTAACTTTGGGGCACCATTGTTTTAGTGCCAATTAGAGATGCTAAAAGTTGACACCCTTTTCCTTACATGCCGTATCAGTCCAGAAATGCCATCCAGGAACTAAGGTCTGGACTCAGAGGCCTCAGGAATCTGCTTGGTACTTTATTTGACTGTGGCTGAGCTAGTACCCAAGTTGCAAAACAAAATCCTCTGAACTCTTCCCTTTCCTTCCCCACCTGGAAGATGACTCTCCCTGAACTGCACTGCCTGGAGTTGAGGGAGGGGTGACACAAGAACTGGCTTGGCCACTGCCCTTGGTGTCTCACTGGGTCACATGCTCCCCAAGTCCACTGGCTCCGACAGAGCCAGAACAGCCGCAGGAATTGCCCACGGACTGCGGCCGTTGTGGTCTGACTGCCTTATAAATTCAGTCCAGGCCCCAGGGCCACTTTTTGTCTGCTAGTGGGGCTAGTCAGAACTCGGGTTTTGGCGGGGGAGGATTTCTCTCTGGCCTGCGGTATAAATACTTCCTCCGTGGGCACCAGCAGAAATCTGCTCTGGGCTGTGTTCCCCTGTGCCCGGGTGGTCCTGAGTTCCAATGCAAAGTCCCACAGTCACCTCCCTCTCCCTCCCCTGGGCATACCTGGAGCGCTGCAGTGGGGGAGGCGCGGCGTGGGCAAGGCAAGACTGTCTGTCCCACCCTCTTCCTTGCCGCTTTCCTTGATGTAATGTTAAAACCAGATAGTGTGACCCCTCACCTGATTTTTGGTTCTTCTGAAGGTGCTTGCTCGCGTGGATAGGTGTTGAATCCGGTGTTGGTGAGCAGGGGCTATGGCGGGAGGTTTCTATTCGGCCGTCTCGCCCCGCCCTCGCCCTGCCTGCGTGTTTTAAACACGACTCCGCGCCGCCGCCGGCTCCGGGTGGCTCGGCCGTTCAGCTTACGCGCTGTATATGCGTTAGAGATAATATATATATAAAGATAATTACTATATAGTAAAGATATTTATTTAATAAAATTTACCACTTCATGTTTTTTCCACTTTTTATCCTATTCATTTAATAATGTTATTATTTTGTTTCTTTATAAAATTACAGAATTTTAGAGCCAGAAAATATTGTGCAAGATGGGGGGCCGTCGCCTGGGGGGCCTGTAGTTCGGCCCCACCGCGGCCACCCAGCTCGTCGCTTTCCTGGGCACCACTTTTCAGCCCGATGTGACTTGCCGGTAGCAAGGACTTGCTCCCTCTCGGGTTTGGGGGCGGCCTTACGGCCACATATGGCATTCTCCATCTTTTAGTGCGGCCTTTTGACTAAATCCAAATTTTACAAAACAAATCCTTTTACTAAAAGGAGTGCAGCAGAGAGAGATGAAGCTTTGCTTGCCTCCTTTGGTGCTTAAAAAAGAACAATCTTGAAATGAGAGGGCCGCAGGTTCCCCACCCCTAAAAGGGTTTCTCAGATGAGGACAAGGCCTGGGAGCCAGGAGAGAACCCGGGTTGTCCCGACCTCGTTGCTGAGCTTCTGCAGTCACGGGAAACAGCACGCGAGACAGATCAGTCCGAGGGAGGCAAGCGCAAAGCTGACTCAGATTCTGAAGATGGGAGAGACGAGAGCAAACCAAAACAGAAGAAAGACGAGTCAGAAAAGCCACGAGGCTTTGCTCAGGGTTTGGAGCCGGAGCTGATTATTGCAGCTACAGACTCTAGTGGGAAGTTCGTGTTCCTGATGAAATGGAAAAACTCTGGTGAAGCTGGTCCCTGCCAAGGAAGCCAATGTCAGGTGCCCACAGGTTGTCATGACCTCCTATGAGGCAAGGCTGATGTGGCTTTCCTTCCCCTCTGAGAATGATGACAAAAAAAATGACAAGAATTAACTCTCCTGAGTACCAGCCCCTGTCACATCTGACTGCGGGTTTCAAGTGGGCAGAGAAGGAGGTCTACTTGGCACCATAGAGGTGGCTTGAGAAGATGTCCTTTGAAGAGCCAGTATAGTTTCTGTGCCCTGCAGCAGCCCAAGTGCTTTAGAGCCGTTCAAGCTGTATAATTTGCCGCCCCAGCCCAGTGGAGGGGAAGGGCGGTAAGTGTTTCAAGGCAACCCACTGTGCACTTTGCTGATAAAAGCAAAGGGCCTTCTATGAAGGACAAAACTTGCATAATTGGTTGTGTGGGAGAGCAAAGAGATACCGTAGATCTTCAAAGAGCATCTTCACAGCGCACAGCCTTCTTCCCAATAGTGTTAACTCTGCATTTTTACAGCGTAGCTTGTGTGTAGGTTTGGGCTATTACTGGTGTATTATTTGGGGGTGGGAGAGATGGGGTAGGGAAGAAAGGAGATGAGGAGGATCATTTTGGCTAAAATTTGGGCCTGCTTGGGGTAATTGTGAAATAATGGAAAGAACAGACAACTAATGATTTGCTTCTATGTCCATAATATTTTACTTTTTCGAAAAATGTCATTGGCACCACAAGTGAGAACTTTGAGAGACTGTTTAAAAGCTGTGAATGACTGAAAGCTATAAGCTAAGGTGTTCCATGTCTGAGCTTAATGTTGTTCCCCACAAAGGACCAAGCCAGCTCATAGTTACCAAAGCTGCCGTTTCGGAGATGGAAACTGATTGAGGAGAGAAAGTATTTTACTGGACACCACACACTGGCAGATCATTCTGTTTTAGAGCTGCTAATTCGTGAAATTAAACGAGAGGACCCTTTCTTTTCCAATTATGAAGTTATAAATAGCTTGTCCATCTAAGCCACTGGCTGAGGTGTTGGGGAGGGGGATGAAGGGGGTACAGGAGATGGGAGAGTAGGGAAGACAAGCACCCCTGCTCTTAGGGTGGGGAACTCTTGGAGCCTCTCTGTTTTATTGAACTTTGGACTCTGAAACCTTTGGTGGCAGGGTTCAGTCACTGACAGCTCAAAGTTTCATTGAATCAGTTCAAGAGTTGAATGATTTCAAAAGCCCTGGTCTCAGAAGATTAAACTTTCATACTGGGACAGTGGTTCACTTTAAAACACAACAAACAAAAAAAATTTTTTTTTAAATCTTAAGAATTAAATGATACCCCAAATGCTCTGTCTTGAATCACAAGATCCAGCAGTTCTTGACATCATCTAGGCTTGCAACTAGAGCTGCATTGTAAAATCTTTTTAGGCATGTGTTAGATTTATGTGAAAACTTTGTTTAAATGTAAACTTCATACCATGCTGTCAGTTTTTGTCTTAATAAAACTATAGATTTATTATCCCCGATTTCTGTCTTCATTAAGTCTTACCAGGAAATCGAGACCAGCCTGAGCAAGAGCGAGACCCCTGTCACTATAAAAAAAAAAAAAAAAGTCCTAAGAATTAAATGATACCTGAAATGCTCTGTCTTG
>NW_012141302.1:3362314-3366548 GCF_000956105.1 Propithecus coquereli | reverse complement strand
TTATTTTAAAAATTATACAATTTATCTAGTCTTCTATTATCATTTACTGATAAGTAAACTGAAGGCTAGTGAGGTTAAGAAGTTTCCAGTATAACTCAGCTAGTGAGTGAGGCAGTAAGAACTGGAGACAGGTCAAGAATGAAGTTTTTCAACCCCTACTCCAAGGCAATTTCCTCTGTAAAGGGAAAACTGTCTCAAACCTGGTACAAAAGCCAACCTTTTTCTCCTTTGGGGAAGAAATTAACATTTCTGGCAAAATGCTTAAGCAAATTTTTTATGAAGTTTAATTAAAATCTTGTTATGGGACACTGTTTCCTTCCCACACATCTGTCTGTCAGGAGTGACCTTTAACCAGACTTTTTTTTTCATTTATAGCTAATCCAGTGGCTCTGAAATTTTACTGCACATTGGAATTACCCGGTGAGATTTTCAAATCTTCAATGTGCAGATCAAACTCCATACCAATTAAATTAGAATGTATGGGGATGAAAGCTAGACATCAATATCCAGTATTTTTTAAAGCTCCTCCCCCAGGGAAGCCCAATGTATAGCAAAGTTGAGAAACCACTGGTGAGGCCTAACAATAACTAATACCCTATCTCTCTTTCTCAATTGCTCTCTTTTTCTCAAAAATGGCCCTACCAAGAATCAATCTTAGAATTGGCCTACCAAAGGATTTTTCCCTTGAATGGATTAACTATTTTTATAAAGTTTGTCCCTTTTTACATTATTTTTCAAAGATAAATATTATGCTTACTTTAAAAAATAATACTTTCAAGAGACAAAAATTTATTCCTTAAAGACTTTACATTTACAGTAGGAAAATCTAAGATAATTTAGTTATTTGGCATAAAT
The DNA here is from genome assembly GCF_000956105.1 of Propithecus coquereli. Lineage (NCBI taxonomy): Eukaryota > Metazoa > Chordata > Mammalia > Primates > Indriidae > Propithecus > Propithecus coquereli. The sequence goes on along the minus strand of NW_012141302.1, from coordinate 3,365,693 downwards.
AAAATCACAACTCACAATTTACTGCCAGAAAAAATAGTCTTGATTAACACCAAATAAAAATAACTATTTAACTAAGCACTTTACATTTCTTCCGTGATGGTGGAAGGACTTGCTTGATCCTCATTATACAATTATTGGACTGCTAAAGCTTTTATGAGCTCTAATCACTATTTTTAGCTTCTTCCCATTTGTAGCTGTAACTCTAATTGAGTTTACTAAGAAAGTACATTATGCAATTGTCCATCATAAATTGACAGGCCAATTTCCCCACTTCCTAAGCAGCTAGTCACAAAACTACAATATGTGGCAGAGAACACTAGAAATCTAAAATATCGCTATTATTGAAAATCTGATTTTTTTGTCAAATTAACTACTTTTCTAAACTTTATTCCCTATGCATTCATTAATTTGCAAGATTAAATACATGCTTAAAGGATATGAAAGCAGCTAAAACTAATGTTATCAATACAGGAGAGAGGGAGAGAGAGAGAGATATTAAACTTCCAATATATACCAGGCTCTAAATGAGAGCTTTATAAACATTGCATTATTTAATCTTCAGGAAAATTCTAAGTCACATCTTTATTTTATAGTGAGGTAAATTGAGACTCTGGGAGATTAAGCAACACGTCCAAGGCATTCTGATTGGAAGGTATCAGAGTCAGGATTCACACTGTCAGACGATAAATAAAGACAACCAGATTTTTTGTTGTGGTTGTTAAACCCAAATCCATTGATTTGCCAGATGACGGAACATAGGCCAATGAAGAAAATCACTAAGTAGTTAACTAAAGGAAAAAAATCAGGGATTTTTAATTACTAAAAAGGAGGAGTTTCTTATGTTTATGTGAGGTAAATATTGAAAATTTGTCCACTGGATAGAATTAAATAAATACGTATTACCTGTAAAACAATTTTTAAATCAAGTCTCAGTTCTCACAGGACTGTATTTTTGTAAAAACTCTCAAAATTCAGTAATAAGAAACATCCCGGTTTTTAGAAATTATGTAAAACATTTAAACCAACACCTCACTAAAGTAAATGTATTATACAAATGGAAAATAAGCACATAATATACTCAACATAATTATTCTTTAGCAAAATACACATTAAAAGCATAAGGATATGTCACTGCAAACCAATTAGAATGACTAAAATTCGAAAAAACTAATACAAAGTGCTAGCAAGGATGCAGAGCAAGCGGAACTCCTATACATTACTAGGGAGGCGCTGGAGCAGGCAAGTTGGTACAGATATTATGGAAAACTGTTCGACAGTTTCTTAAAAAATTAAATATACACTTATTATGTGGCCCCGCAATCTCACTTATTTCATACAGGAAATAAAAACTTATTTCATGCAAAAACCTGTACATGAATATTTATAGCAGCTTTATTCATAACCTCCAAAAACTGGGGGTGCGGGGAGCAGAAAGGGGACAAATATCCTTCAACAGGTGAATGAATAACAAAGTGTGATAGTGAAAGAAGCCCCAGTTTCAAAGGCTATATACCATATGATTCCATATATATGACATCCTAGGAAAAGTAAAAATAAAGAAACAGAACAGATCCGTGGTCGTTGAGGGTTAGGGGTTAGGAGAGTATTTGGCTACAAAAGATCAGCAAGAGGAAATTTTGGAGGATGATGGAATTGACCTGTGTCCTGATTGTGGTGGCGATTACACAAATTTACAGAAGAGCTTAAAGCTCATAGAGAAATACACATACACACAAAGATGATTTTGTGGCTTGTTAGTATTTATTAAATAAAATGAAAGCTTTAGTCAGAGGGAAAAAATTTCCATTTTCCATTCATTGGGACAATGTCTTCATATAGGTCTCCCAGGAGCCTAGTGTACTGGGGATATTCAAAGTTCATGGTCATTTATTAGCTTCAGTTCATCGGACTCAACCGTGATGAAGCCCAACATCCAGCTTTCAAATCTCCTAGGGAAATGTTGCTCTAAGCTTTAAAAAAAGAAAAAGAAATTCTTTTTCCAGTCCCTCTTTTGGTGTTTCTTCACCCTGAGGCAACAAGATGATCGGACAAAAGATAAGCAAATCATCCTATTTTAGAGTCTACACCGCCATATTGGTTTTGAGTATCAGTGTCACAAAACTCCACTGTGTCTATTCAAGTTACTTGAGTTTTCCCTTGATGTAGAATTATCTGATACATGAACCTGCAGGATGATGGATGCTCAAAAGCACTAAGGCCCTATTAACAATAGACTTGACAACAGTAACAACTAGACACCATAAGAAATGTTTATAAAGCACCTCTTAAACAGTTTCTTATTTGAGCAAGCCCAAAACAAGTGCACTAACCAATGGGTTGATTTTCCCTACCTTGGACATCTGAGAGGCTTTTTTTTTTTTTTGAGACAGAGTCTCACTCTGTTGCCCGGGCTAGAGTGCCACGTCAGGCTAGCTCACAGCAACCTCAAACTCCTGGGCTCAAGCAATCCTTCTGCCTCAGCCTCCCGAGTAGCTGGGACTACAGGCACGTGCCACCATGCCAGGCTAATTTTTTTTTTCTATGTATTTTTTTAGTTGTCCGGCTAATTTTTTCTATTTTTAGTAGGGACAGGGTCTCGCTCTTGCTCAGGCTAGTCTTGAACTCCTGAGCTCAAAGGATCCTCCCAGCTCAACCTCCCAGAGTGCTAGGATTATAGGCATGAGCCACCACGCCCGACCCCAACATGCTTATTCTTGAATTATACATAAGGATCCAAATACAACAGGAATTGTTAGCCAGCACACAGATGCTACCTAATTTAGTGAGTAAAATATTTAAAGTGATTCTATTATCCAGCGACTTTGCAACAAGCAAGTTAAAGCTTTTTTTTTCAGTTTGCTTAGCACACACAGTTTACATAATTTTATTTGCTATTAGCACCATTGTAAGGATAGTTTCAAATGCAGCATTCAGAGACCTCAAGCCACAGGAGAAACCTGTGCTCTAAGCAACGGAAACCATTATCTCCAACTTCTCTCCTAAGATATTGTCATGTCAACAGATAGCTAGATGAGAAAAGAATAACTCATCTTAGACACTACCGATATAGAAATATCAAAACCCAAAATCGCATATAAATCCTTCCCATATGGCACCCTCCCTCCTCTCTCCAGGGCCCACAAAATGAGATGACATTACCATGGTTTAAATATACCAAGTCACAGGCGCACAGCCTGGAATTTTGGTAAATTCTGTTAGTATACTTCTTGGGTATTACCATAAGTTACGACAGAAAAATGTAGCTAATCCAAACAGTGTGAAAAAATTTTCGTTGATCAATTTTTTGAGTGAAAAGTGTTGTTTCCTGTGATGAAGTGCCATCAACAATATTTTACATAATATAGGTTACAGAAAAGCT
>NW_012141302.1:3325000-3362068 GCF_000956105.1 Propithecus coquereli | reverse complement strand
ATATATATTTTTTTAGTTGTCCAGATCATTTCTTTCAATTTTTTAGTAGAGACGGGGTCTCGCTCTTGCTCAAGCTGGTCTCGAACTCCTGACCTTGGGCGATCCACCCACCTCGGCCTCCCAGAGTGCTAGGATTACAGGCGTGAGCCACCGCGCCCGGCCTATTTGAAAATTTTTTGACCATTATAATTAGTTTTGTTTTTTTCACAAAATTAGTAGCTGAATATTATCAACATGGAAGGCATAATTTTTACAGCTAGGATTAGTAATTGTGGAAATAATCAGAAACAGAAATTATTTCCATGGGTGAGTCTTATCATAATTGCAGCTGGCAATATTTTCAGCAGAATACCCAAATAGATAGAAACCTCCCTGGTATTCCAGAGGATGACAAACTCAAGTTAATTACATTTCTGATACAACTATGGCCTTGCTGAATCTAACAAATAATTGTCTATATATAGAGTTTTTCTTAGAATTAGGATGGTCAGAAAAATAAGAGATACAAATTTCATGATTAAAAATAAATTATAAATTAAAATGCAAACAAATTGATCTGAATATCAGGTTATGTTTTAGATTATTCAGAGTAAAGCATAAGTGGATTAAACTTTGTCACTAAGGGGAGAAGCTTTGAAATATACATTTTCTTGATATATTTTCTTGGGGGGAAAAAATAAAACATGAACAAATTTAAAATGTGAAAAGGATGAAAACTAAAGACAGGCAATCAACAACATTGCCCAATATAAAACTCAAAGGGGCGGAACCAGGTCATACTTGAAAAGAACCCTTGAACATCAGGCTAAACCAGTGGGGACTTCTGAGGGAGAAATTGTCGAGAAAGGTCTCCAAGGTCAAAAAAAAAAGTCATATTACTTCCTCTGCATAATCATTAGTCAAGAGATGTAGCAGTAATTAGAATTTCTGAGACCCAAAAGTCAAGGGTGGAGATAGGGCAGGAAAGAATGGAAGCAAGCAAAATGCACCAGGTCAGGCATGGAACCAGGAGAAGCCACTTGTGTGCTGAGTACAGTCGACCCAGGATGAATCTCAAGATGTATTGTTATCATATCCCTTATACACGGACCATATAATTAACCATCCAAACTGGAACCCTCTAAGGGAAATAGGGCATTAAAAAATAAGTAAGTTACATGGCCTTTTGGAATATTATTGATCAACAATTTGTTTGCATTATATTGTTAGACTATTTAAATAGTCTTATATAGTCCTTTAAATAGTACTATCCAGATACTATTTTCAAAAGGAAATTTTTCAAAAAAACTAAAAATAACACATATCCGTGTGCACTAAACAAAATTTTTTTAAAACTCATGTTAGCCAGATGTAGTGGCACTAGGGAGGCTGAGGAGGAAGCCTAGGAGTTCAAGGCAAGACTGGGCAACATAGTGAGACCCCATCTCTAAAATAAATAAATAATTTTTAAAACTTACATTAAATATCTGAACATTAACAAATAACAAAAGTGGGGAAATTATCATTACTTTTAATCAGTTTTTTAAAATAATATTTGTTTCTAATACCATGTCCTGGTATTTTTCTGAAGAATTAAAAACTCTCTGCGTAGGTGCTGAGATGCTTGATAAACTCAGTGCAAGTTCTGCTAACCAGAGAATATTATCAATGATAATTCCTGTACTCAAATGTGCGATTACTTCAATCCAAATATTTTCACAGGTACTATCTTTTGCCTCAAAAGTGATTTTCAAAGTACTTTTCTTTAACAAATATTTTTACAAGATAAATCTCATCAAATAAGTCATCTCTCTTTTATGATTCTTTTGAATGCTTTGCCAAACTTGGATAATGCAAAATCATAGTCCTTCTCAGTTTCATTCCATTCTGGCACAGAATATAAATTTATCTAATTAAAAATAGAAGTTCCATTAAAAGATTCTTCTCACAAGTCAAGATATTTCAATATGCAGTTATAGAATTTCAAATTTAAATCTTATACTGCATTTGAGATAATAAGTTGATTTATTCAGTTCTTTCTTTGGAAAAAGTCCAATGTCATAAGGTTTTGCAATAATTGTAAATTTTTTAAAGCTTCAAATGCTGACATTTTGTAAACTGTGTTCATTAACCACATTGATTAAAATTTTCAACTTAATATGACAAAAATGCAATTTAAATTCAGGATCTATTTAGATAAAAAATCTATCATTACAGTTAAGATGGTTTACAAAAAAATTTTCCAAAGATTTAAACATTCCTAAAATTCATTTGATAATGGACAGAAAAAAGAAAATACACACACACACACACACACACACACACACACACACACAATCATGTGAGAATACTTTTTTAAAATTCAAATTTAGCCACATCACAAAAATTTGTAGTTTCCTGTTTATGTTTTAAAGTATTTATAAATTTTTATAACTACAGCTTCTTCTTTGGTAGAATTTCAGCTTCTGTGGTATAGAATATATATCACAAGCAATTTCAAAGTACAGGTTTTAATTTTATGAGAACATTACTTTTACCATGACCCTGTATTCCACCAAAATATGTATGTACACTGCCATGAGAAAAAATGATTTTAGCAGCAGTGTTGAATGTTTTAACTGAATTTACAATAACATTTGTATCATTTCACCTTTGACAAATGAATTTCTAAAGTTCTTTAACATCTGTGAATTGGATGAAAATATCAAACCATTATAGGAATAAACAATTTTCTATTTGAAGTATCTGATGGCAGGATATAAAAAAATTGTTATCCTTGAACCAATTACGAAGTTCTTCAATTGGAGCTGAGACATAAACATTCAGTATTATTTCATAGGTATACAAGAAAACAGAATCAAAAAGGAGCAAAACTAACTTAGAAGAGTAATTATTTGATACAAATGAAATATTGTTCTTTCTAGGGTGCTCAGTATAGGCACATGACACATTCCACAGACTTACCTATTATATCGTGGTCTTTAGAAATAATCTTCTGAAAGGAACTATTAATTTTTTAGATAGATGCCAATATTTCTTTGTTTTTAATGCCTTCAGATTTTCACATCGCCGGTTATATCACTCACTATACATGTGCCACCACCCATTTGTAGTAAATGCTCACAAATATTTTGTGAGTTACCCATGCAAATCAGAAAATGCACTACTTAATTTGTCATTTATAATGCACTTTTGATTTTTTGAGAGTTATTAAAAATTTTAAAGTGTACCAAATATCAAAATGTATAAATAGGTTTAGATTTATAAATTACCCTACATGACAATACCACTGTAGGGAGAACAATCAGATTTCTAGACATCCTCCAGAGAAGGCAGTTCGACCTCTATTCTCTGCACATTTGTTCATACATACCTAAACTAAAATCCCCATTTTCCTCTGACCCAAATGACTAGTGACAACTTCATGAATTTCACAGTCCATGGCATGGGCCATAGCTGAGTTGGCTGGTACCTCAAGAGGCTACCTGTCACCACCACTGGAGACCAGAAGTAGTGAGCTGTCCCAATTTCATGTCCTAATTCAATCTGTTTTATCAACAAGGGCCCTCCGCATTCTCCTTGTATGGTACTTAGCCTCCAAAAGGGTCAGGTTATTGCTGATTATCTTTCAGATTTTGTTATAACACATACGGGTGAGAACTCTGGTCACTATACAAGTATCTTCATAAAATCGTGGCAGAAGCTGAAAGTACAAAGTAGGAAGTACAAACTATCCTGCTTATTTTAATGCAGATATTAATAATACAATACTTCATTAAAAATTAAAAATGAAGGACAAATGATCAGACAGGACATGATTACTACAGATGTAAATTAGAGCTGACATTTATCTTATGGGCTCTGTCACACATACTTAGCTACAAGTGATTATCCTGTCATAATATCCACTATTCAACCCATGGAAAAATTTCCTTGTGCATCCTACAAATGTTGTTAAGCTCCACTTTATGAGGAAAAGCTTTCTTGTACACAAAGGTAAACATTTGCACAAAGCCATCCAGTATGACAGTTCAAGGTTTACTCTTCCTTGATGTTTAAGAAGTGCCCCAAAACTATGTAACGGAGGTAGAGGTCAGTGAGGAGAGTAGCAGGAACTCGGGAACTACTACGTAGGTGTGCTGACGAACTGGCACATAAAATTTTCTTTTGGTAACGACTCTAAATTTATAACCTAGAAGAGAAATCCTGAAGTGTTTTAAATCAACAAGTCTACTCTTGATTGAACTATTACCTTCTGCAAAGATTTTTAAAGTATATATTTTATAAAAGCAAAGATATTTTCACAAAACTGGCAATGCTAATCCATAATTTCATAAAATTTTAGTTCTCATCAATGATAAACCTTTTAACTCCCAACTGGATAAGAGCTTATAATGAATTTTTATTCACCTATATAGGTCAAGATTCCATCAAGGTAATTGCCTAACATGAAGCAGAAGCAGTTGTTTTAAACTGAAAAAGTAATGTTCCAAAATCCATGTGTTTATTCAATAACAATATAAGCTCCCATTGTGTGGAAGACCTATACTAAGGGTTTCAGGTATATTCTGATGAATAAGATATGGTTTTATACATGAGAGGTTTATTGTCACCTTAAGAATGTATAGCAGCACTTTAAATCAGCCAGGATCTTGCTGTCACATAAATTTCTTTGGTAGGCATCAAAATAAAAGAGATGTATTGAGCCATATATATGAGCAGCAAACAATCTAAAAGTAAAATTAAGAATATAATTCCACTTATAATAGCATCAAAAGGAATAAAAGACTTTTATTCAAAGGGAACAAATTTTTATCAAAAGGAACAAATTAGGCAAAAGAAGTGACAATAGTTGTACACAGAAAGTTATAAAACTTTGCTGAGAAAAAAATAAAGATCTAAACAAATGGAGAGATACTTCATGTTCATGAATTGGAAGACTCACTACTGTTAAGATTACAATGCTCCTCAAATTGATCTGTAGATTCAATGCAACTCTACCACAATTCCAGCAGTCTTTTTTGTAGCAGTTGACAATCAAATCCTGACATTTATATGGCAATGCAAAACTAGAATAGCCGAAACAATTTCGAAAAAGAAGAACAAAGTTGAACATCTTTCACTTTCCAATTTCAAAACTTACTATAAAGTTACAGTCATCAAGACAGCGGGATATTGGCTTAAGGATAGATATACAGAGATCAATGGAGCAAAATTAAGAGTCTAGAAATAAACTTTTCTAAATATAGTCAATTGATTTTTTACAAAGGCAACATTCCCAGTGTTTTTAAAGGGCTCTTCACCTTTCTAGGTTCAGTTTCTGTTACGAAGTGAAATGATCTGCCTTGCAACTGTTTCCCTACTTTAAACATACACAACCCAAAATATTATGTCCCCTTGTAAAGCTATTATTACAGAATATAATGGGCTGATTTCCAATTTAAGAATGGTTAAAAAAAGTCAAAAAATATTTTTGCTTAGAAAGTAGATCCACAGTATAACATTTTAGTTTTTTCTAAGTGTGTACAATAGACACTTTCTTGATGCACATACATTTAAACACTCACAAAACTCTCTAGCCCCTTTCTAAAGTGCACCGTGGCATGCCGAATACTCAAAGTCTATAAGACTCTCACACAAGTATGTGCACATTCGCTCCCATCAATCGAATCACATGTTTACCCAAAGTCTGCTGGTTACTTTTACAGCATTATTGCAATTATGTTATTTAACTAAATAATACCATTAAGTCAGTGAAAATGGTGGAATAACAACCTCCAAAATCCACTTTTCCATCAAAACAACGAGAATACTGAAAAATAATTATCAGAATCAATTTTTTCAGAATTCTGAAAATTAACTAAAGGTTTGCAGCAATCCAGGGTATACTTACTGGAAAAAGAGAAATCGTTCAATCTCAGTATGAACAAAGATCTTTGTGGCATTTTAACTTGCCCTATATCCGCCTCTCCATCCCCAGCTCTACAACAGCCTTAGAAACCAACAGCATACAATTAGGATAAAAAACAAACAAACAAAAAAAAACACCCTGGTAGCCAATGGAAAGCAGCAGAATTGATTATATCTCTTTCAAAGTCCCATTATCAGAAAATGGATGTTATTTGACTTATCTAGTGGATCCCTGAAGATTTCACTCATGGGCTTTATTTGACCTGACTCAGAGCTGATCTTGTGCAAACAGCCTTTTTCTCTTAAGCATTTATTAAAAATAAGCAGAGATAAGTGTTTAACATTACACACTGGATAAGAGTTGGGGCTTGATGGTGTCTGGTGACTCCCATGGGCTTTCTTCACTCTTTTTCGTTCTTTTGTTTGTTTGTTTCTCTGATTGAGTAATTTCAAATGACCTGTCTTTGAACTCACTGATTTTTCTGTTTGATGGTATTTGCTGTTGAAGCACTCTATGGAGTTTTTCTGTTCAATCATTGTGTTCTTTAGCTCAAGACTTCTATTTGGTTCTTTTTTATGGTTTCTGTCTCTGTTCAAATTCTCATTTTATTCATGTATTGTTTTTCTGATTTTATTTAGCTATCAATCTGTATTCTCTTATAGCACACTGAGCTTCTTTAAGATGATTGTTTTGAATTCTTTGTCATGCAATTCATACATCTCCATTTCTTTAGGGTTGGATACTGGTGCTTTATTTTGTTCCTTTGGTGGTTTCACATTTTTCTGATTGTTTGTGATCCTTGTGGCCATGCTTTGGCGTCTGCCCATTTGAAGACATAGGCATCTACTCTAGCCTTTACAGACTGGCTACAGTCAGGAAATCCCTTCCCCAGTCAGCCTATTCAGAGATCCTGGGCAGGCTGTGTGATGTGGTCAGTGGACAGGTTTCCTGCTAGCACACACAGAAAACTCTCTAGGCCCTTTCTAAAGCACACTGATCCATCCATGGCATGCTGAATGCTGCTCAGGCAGGCAGGCCTGGTCAAGAGGTGGACAAGCCAGCCACCTGGATCCATGGGATTGGGCCTGGAGGCTGGGTCCACTGGGGTGGGCCTGCAGCTTAATACCACAATGAGATATCATCTCATACACATTAGAATACTTATTATCAAAAAAATGAAAAATAACAAGTGTTGGAGAAGATCTAGAGAAAAGGGAATCTTTGTACACTGTTGACGGGAATGTAAATTAGTACAGCCATTGTGGAAAACAGTATACAGATTCCTCAAAAAACTAAAAATAGAACTACCCTATGATCCAGCAATCCTATTGGATATATATCCTACTGGGTATATATCCCAATGAAGTAAAAATATTATTATTATATTATGTTAAGTCAAATAAGCTGGCACAGAAAGACAAATAATCTCGCTTATATGTGAAATCTAAAAAAGTCTAATTCGTAGAAGAGGAAAGTAGAAGAGTGGTTACTAGAGGCGCAGGCTGGGAGTGGTGGTGTAGAGATTGAGATGTTGGTTGAAATATATAAAATTTCAGTCAGGAATAAGTTCAAGAGATTGTACAACATGGTGACTATAGTTAATAACAATGTATTGTATACTTGGAAATTGCTAAGAGAGTAGATTTTAAGTATTTTCACCATACGCAAAAATAATAAATATGTGAGGTAATGCATAAGTTAATTAGTTCTGGTCATTCCACAATGTATACATATTTTAAAACATTATGTTATATACCATAAATATGTATACTATTTGTATTTGTCTAATTTAAAAATTAATTAATTAATTTTGCAAAAATGATCTGGGGCAAACAATCATTTTTTAACCAAAAAGCTTAAAAGGAAAAGCTGGGAAGGAGATATCCATAGCAGGCTTTGAAAAGCTTTAACATATTCCTGGGAACTAGAAGATCATATACACGTGTAAGACATCCCTATTCTCTGAACTTCTGCTGTAATTATTGCCAAACCACACCATTTAACACTTAATTATATGGAAGCACATATGACTTTTAATTATAAGTTACTTTCATCTCCTCAACATTACATTAACATCTAACTTTTATATAGCACTGACTATGTGCCAGGAACTGTCCTAAGTGTTTTAGATGTGTTAACTTATTTAATCCTCACAATAAGTTAAACATTATTGTTACCCCAAATTTACAGAGAAGAAAACAGGCTTACAGTATTTAAAATCCCTAAGTCAAATAGCTACTAAGTGATGGAAGTGGGATTCAAATTCCAACCTTTCAGCTTGAGAAACCATTCTCCTAAACACAAAGGTATGTCACCTCTAGCTTGTAGAAAAGGCAAAGGATTTGGAGTCAAAGACTTGTCGACATACCACTTTCTAATTTGGGAAAATCATTTCATCTCTCTGAGTCTCAGTTTTCTTCTTTTTAAAATCACTCTGATAGTACTATCTATTTCATTAGGATATTATAAAAATTAAATAATAGTGTGTATGGAAATATACTTTATATATTGAACAGTGTTGGTACAAAATATTCACTCATTAGATGGGGCGGAGGTAAGAAGAACTGCTTGGCAGAGCAGAGTCAACAAGACCTGGGTTTGATTCTGGCCTGAACAGTTGCTATCTCTGAGGTCTTGGGCAAATCATTTAACCCTCATGAATCTTAGTTTTGGTGTCAATAAAATAAGAATAATGCACTTCTGGGTTCTGAGGATTAACAAGAAAAAATAAACAAAACACCTAAAAAATGTAATGAACTCAACAAATATCATTTCTTTTCCTACTCCTCTTCATCATCATGGAGCAATGCCCCATTTCCATTCACTTTATTTTTCTACATAACACTTGTCAGCCTCTGACATATTATATGCTGATTTGTTTATTTTCTGTCACTCCCAGATAGGATATAAACACCTTGAGGACAAGGACTTGTCATTTTCTTCACTGCTGTATTCCTAACACCTAGAACACTATCTGGAAAAATAGTAGGTGCTCAATAAATATTTATTGAAGGGCTTTTTATTATTATTTATCATTATCATTCTATAATTGAAACCACGGGCTATATAACTGTAATAACTTAGCATAACGTGAATCAAATATTCACTGAGTACCGTTAAAGTATATAATATGCTCTCAATCGAGTTTTCTCAAAGATTAATCCCCAGACTAGCTGTATCAGGATCATCTTTGGTACTCACTACACCAGAATTGCTGAGTCAAAATAGAGGTGTCCCAGAAATTTATCTTTTAAACAAACTCCATCTTTTTCTTCTTTTCTTTTTTTTTAGTCCAGAGTCCTATTTACCAGCCATTTAAAAATTCTACTGCTTAATACAAAATTTTGCTATAATTTGGATGAATGGAAGATATGCCTTTTAAATTTTGAATTCAAAGGTTGGCTCTGAAATTAATTTTATTTTCTTAACTGTATGCTCATGGATAAAAGCCAGGAAAAAAAATATTTCTATGCTAGTTACCATATATTTAAAGTCCAAATATTTACTCTGGCCCAAAGCATTTGTCATAGTTTTTATGAAATGTTTTTTTTTATTATTTTTCTCTCACTTCATTGTTTAGAATACATCTTTGGACAATATGAATTCAGTAGAGTTTAAAATTTTGGGTCAGTTAACAGGCTATCACTCAAAACATATCTAGAAAACCATCCATATGTTGCAGAGAAAAATTTTCGCAATCCAAAAATAAAAAGTACAGCATTCAAGCAACTGCCTCATTCTCATTCTAAATGATCTCACTGCACTGTGGACCTGCGCTAGGTTGAATATGGTAAACATTCTAAAGCTGCAGCAGCAATCGAGGCCACCCAACTACTCCAGAATTCAGCGTCAGCAGGAAGGGTATTCAAAGCCACATGCACAGTAGGTCTTTAGCACTAAGCACAGCGGCAGTTTTACCTCCAGTTCTTGTATGTTCTGGAGTTCAAAATTTGAAAATGCTTATCACTAGGGAGATTGTATATTTACTCAACTAAATCTTAAGCACAAATAGCTTTATACCTTGGTCTACCTACTTTTGTAAGCTGGGAAGAGGAATGCATGGGAGCAAGAAGTTGTCTCAAATAGCAGCTGGAAGAGGAAACACAATGACAGGGAGGGTCCAGGGAAGCCTCTGCCTGATTGCTGAGCCAGTTTTTCTTCCCTTTTACTCATTTACCATAATCTTGAGGTAACACAGAGGTGGAAATCTATAAAGGATGCCGTGACACTGTGAAGTGTCTTCTCTGATATCAATATTTTAGGTATATCAAAGGAAATCAGCAAATGCCTTTCATAAATGCTAGCCAAAGAGGGGAGGTGCCCAGAGGCAAATGATAGAGTGGATTCCTAGTCACACCAGTGAGACACGAAGCTGCAACATAAAGAAGTCACTAGAAGATAGTAAACTTTTTATTAGGACACATATATTAGAAGCCAGGATCTCCTTAAGAAAATTGGATACAGAGCCATCAATACTCTACACAGCCGACTATAAGAAAAAGGAAAAAAAAAACCTAGGTATTCCTATGAAAGAACCATTAACTGTAACAGAACAACGCTGTGATAAAGATTTTATACCCATGATAACACATGCACTTTTGTGGTGTTCCCTGCAGCCTAAATAGTCTTTGTTTCAGTTGCTATTACTTAAATCACGCAGTCGTGTTCTACCCTCTTGGAAGCTCTTAGAAGCCTGCAACACCACTGTCTTCAGCAGTATGCCTCACTACTCTTGGAGGCAGCTGATGCCTAAACTAGGAGGGTTATAGCAGCCTTTAATCTTTATAATGACAACATTTAGATCCTAATTGTCCAGGGAAATAATTCATGCTACAACAGTGGGAACAAAGACTCCTTTTGGTCTCTTTCCTCCCAGTGTTTTCCTCAAACTAAACTCAAAGAGAAGATCATGGCAGTTATCCAAGGTGGACTTGCCCTGTAATAGAATAATACCTCTCTGGGGAGATCATGACTACCTTAAGGATACTTGATTACAGAATGGGAATAATTTCCTAAGCCCCGAAATTTAATCAAGCATCTCTAACCACTGAACAGCAGTCATCTGGTTGCTGCTGACTACAGCTGTTAAAATCTAGTCTTTTAAAAATGCAGAATATTTTTCTCTCCATACGTTCGTTAGAAATATAGATCCATAGTTTTCATAAGTGACAGAACCAGCATAAAGATAAGAAAAGAAAAATATAGGGTTTATACCATTATATACCTGCACAGACTAAGGGGAAAAAATCAGAAAGGGAAATATTCCTGAGGGGTAAGGTACATGTGAAAGATTTTATATTAACATGTTTCTTATCCCCATTTCACATATGAGTAAAGTGAGATTATACAACTTGGTCAAGGTCACATAACCCCTAGGTAAGTATTCAAACCAAGTCCTCTGATGTGAGAATCTAGACTCGCTCCACTATGCTGGACTATCGCTCCTGAAAATGGTAGGATTTAAACTGGCCTTTGAACAAGCATAGAATTTAGTAAAGTTAAGAGAAGAGTGCAGTGCATTTCAAGACAAGGAAGAAAATTAACAGCAAAGGCACAGAAGTAGACTGAAATGTCTTGGAAGGATAAAGAGGATGGTACAACTTAAGTGGGGGACTTAGAAAGAAATCAGTTAGAAAATATTGAAGTGGAAGGAGGGCCTCAAGAGAGAAAAGTGAAAAAACTGGTTTAGGGAAACCACTCTAATAGCTATGTGTTTGCAAACAATGCCATTTGTTGAATACCTCCTATGTTCCAGGCAAACATTATTTCACCCACCCTTCCCAATTGCTTTGAAAAAACTGGATACGGAAATCCTGTAGTACTTTAAATCCAGGCACGAAGCAATAAAGTAAACAACACTCAGTTAATAGAAACCAGTAGAAAGATCTTCTTTTGTTTTCATATTTTTCAACCTGGCAATAATCTTGAGAAAGATATTTTAGACAAAAATTATTACATTTTTAAAATCAAGACCTTAAAATATAAAATTACCCAGTTATCACCACTGCACAATTCATCCATGTAACCTAAAACCACCTGTATCTTTAAATCTATCAAAATAAAAAAAAGTCACATAGAATTAAAATAAATAAATAAAAGAGAAAATGAGAAATAAAAACATCAAATTATGCACCATTTTAAAGAACTGTCGTTCACAAACCTGAATGTATTTAGCATGCAATCACAAAACTGTGTATGAAAAAAATGATTTTATAAATAGAAAATGATTAAATAGTGTAATTTGCTTAGAGTGGATAAGTACTTAATGAAGTATCTTGGTCTAAGCATACTCTTTAAGGAGAAAAACTAATTGCTGTAAGAGTTGAATCAAATTTTAATCATATTAGATTTTAGATCAATTGAATTCAATAAATATTTATAGAAGACCTACTATGCTAAGCATTTTTTAGAGTCTTTGGAAGAATCAGCCCCTCCAACAGGCCCTATGTCACTAATGGCTATGGTTTGTATCTCATATGCTGCCACCCCTTCCTGTCCTTTCACAGTTGTTTAGACGAGAGGATATACTGGCATAAGCCAATCCTTAGTTTGCCCAGTAACATACGTAAATTATGGCCCAGCTCAAAAATAGGAACAAAAATCCCCTCTTGGAAAATGCGAACTAAGAGACTACAGAGAAAGTTGCTAGATGGTGATAAAATCTGAAAGACCTAAGGTCCTGCACAATCCTAGAACAGTGTGAGCATTGTGTCATCAGATTTAGAGGAAGCTGGTCTGACAGGGGGAACATGAGCCAGAAATGAGATAGGCCATGCACCCCCTGAGGGATAGAGAGAGATGAAAACAAAATTCTGTTTCTAATGTCTCCCCACTTCTAGTTCCCAAGAGTCTTGTACATACTCCAGTGCCTGTATTTAGATATCCCTGATCGTCCTTACAATAACCTTCTTGTTGAGAGCTTTTCCTTTCAGTGCTTCTTTGTTCCCTTCCAGCAAAATATTCTTAGCTAAGATACCTGCTGTGAGCCAAGCTCTGAACTATCATTTTAAGAGTACAAAAATGACTTAGGGAGAGTCCTTACTCTTAAAAATCTTGCAACTAGTGAGAAAACAAATACAGGCACATTTCAAATACAACATAAGACAGTGTACAAGAGTACAAAGTACAATAAAAGAACAATGGAAAAAAATCTCCTGTTCAAATTGGTTGTATCTTGGAAGATTTCTTGAAGAAGGTGAAATTTTCAATTTTCAATGAGTCTTAAATAATGTTAGAGTTTCAAAAGTAAGGAAAGATGGAGAATTATATTCTAGTGCAAGGAAACAGTGTTAGCAAACACACAATGGCAGAAAAGGACAGCTTCTTTGAAAAAGAGTAATTTCTGAAATGATTTTATTATGCAGTGTGTGTAGAATGGGAGAATTTAAGAGGAGATAAGCATGGCACATGCCATGGAATGTGGAAATTATTATGTAGCCCATGGAGACTTTTAATTAGAGAAATTATTTTATTAATGCAAGGCTGTAGAATCCTTAAAATTCAGTATTTAACATTGACTAGGAGCAGAGAAAGTCAAGGTGAGACACCAGTTATCAGGCAAAGTGATTATTGTAGGCCTGATCCTACAAATATCTAGAAAACCTGAAAGTGATTTTCTGGGGTAAACGTGTAAGCAAGATACAAGGAAATTTGTTTACTAGGGCAGAGTTCCATAGGTCACAGTGGAAAAGGTTGGGAAAGGAAGAGGATGTGCCAGGAGGAGAGGAAGGACAGGGCAGTGCAAAGTTTAAAGTATGTGAGAAAATAGAAACTTTGTGAATGACAACCAAGGACGCCAGAGTTGAAAAGCATAGGAAAATTAATTAGCCTTGAGGTGCCAAAGGAATTCACTTGTAAAGTAATTGTAGTGGTTTGCATTTATAGTAAAGAAATTATTTTTGAAACCACAAAAATTATCAGTGTATCAGGGTGACTCAGTAGGTTAGTGAGTAATCAGACCCATGAAAACCAAAGCACTGCATTGGATATTTAGTACGCACCTTAGCTGTGTTTCTGGATCCTAGGAAAATTCCTTCGTAAGCCAATTCCTATAAAGGGCATTAAAACCAAAGTAAAATAAATATTAGACATTTATATTTCTAAAAAGGCATTAATGTCTTTAGAGCAAGAAGTGTTATTTTTCCCCTTAATAGACTATGATAAATTTTATAAATGAATTGCTAATACTCGAGCAGTCTAAAATTTGAAATATCACCCTAGATACCATCTTATTTATGAAGCAGTCACTAGAAATCACTTGAACTCTCTCTTCCTTTTCTGAACGTCTTGAACAATGACTTGGTTCATGGTACTGCTTAACTGAGAAAGCAGTTCAACAAAGTGAGGGAGTTGGGTGTTGATAGGAGAGATAATCATTAAAAGACATTCCTTTATTGCCTCCTACATCATTATTTTATTCTCATTAGATAAAATTATAATTATCTTCTGCAAAATAATCCTAAGTATGAGCTGAAGCGTTGTGTTCTTTCTAGGGTAGAGGATGAGAGAAAGACTGTCAGTATGTTTACTCTTGATATTTTACATTATTTGGAAAACTATGTCTAGTAGTTGAAAAATTAAACTAATATTTGATATAAACTATTAAGAACTTGATGAACCAGGAGAATGATGAACAAGTATTAAATAGTCTGAGTGTGTACAATCAAAATAATAAATCAAAATAGAGAAAAAACCCAAGGCCGGGCGCGGTGGCTCACGCCTGTAATCCTAGCACTCTGGGAGGCCAAGGCAGGCGGATTGTTTGAGCTCGGGAGTTCGAAACCAGCCTGAGCAAGAGCGAGACCCCGTCTCTACTAAAAATAGAAAGAAATTAATCGGACAACTAAAAATACATAGAAAAAATTAGCCAGGCATGGTGGCACATGCCTGTAGTCCCAGCTACTCGGGAGGCTGAAGCAGGAGGATCGCTTGAGCCCAGGAGTTTGAGGTTACTGTGAGCTAGGCTGACGCCACGGCACTCACTCTAGCCAGGGCAACACAGTGAGACTCTGTCTCAAAAAAAAAAAAAAAATAGAGAAAAAACCCAGCTGTAATAAAACTGAGGAATGGTAAAAACCTCATAACATGGTCTGTGACCAAATCAAATATCTTTAGCTGAATACACATTTCACAAAGTGCCTTATCGGACAGTTCTCTGAGGGGTTCACCTAACAATATTTCACTGAGAAAACTGAAGTGAGGGAAAGGGACTGTGAGTATGTCAATGACCATGCAAATAACTGGGTAGAGTTGAAGAGAGAGTTTTGGAATCAGAGCTAAACTTAAACTCCCCTCCTTGGTAGCTGTATAAACTTCAAGAAATCACTTAATCTCTCATAATTTCTACTTATGTAAAGTAGAAAGTAGGAGTACTAATGTCCTTCTTATAGGGTTATTTTAAAGATTATATGGAATAGATAATGTTGGAAATTCCTGATATAGAATGAGTACTCAAAAATATTGGTTCCCAACTTCTTTCACCTATTACATCATCACTTGGCCTTCTAGGGTAAGGCCTACGATAATTATACTGTGAAATTTTAGCTATGGGGAGTCAACTCAAGCCCTCCTTAAAATCTTTGATGTGTAAAATACAGCTTTAGTTAGAAAGAGAAGGCACCGTATGAAGATGCTTTGGGGCTACTTTAGATAATCAATAATGAGTTGCCTTTTATAGTAGTGCAAAAGTAAGAAAAAAATGGTAAGGAATTGTTTCCTACTGTTTTCAATTATTTAAATTCCAAGAGGTAGCTATAATTTAGAGATTACTAAAATTTAATTGCTATACTATGTTCTATAGAAAATTTTTAAAAAGTGTAAATTATACTCCAACTACTTAGAGAAGTTCTGTTCATATTTATCCAAATAAGAGAAATGGTCAGAAAATTATATATATGCCTTTTTATACATCCTACTGAAAATAAACATTATTTTAACAAAGTAATACCACAACCTAATAAAGTTAGGTAGGCTGAGAGGGGTACTTACCTAAAAACTCCTCCAGGTCAACCTTAATATATTGTTTTTTTGGTTTTTTTTGGGTTTTTTTGATGCGGTTCATTTAAAAGATATATCATTTTTCACCACACACTTTAAAAATGAAAGTAATTGAAAGCATGTTTTAATCTATGGTAAACACCTTGGAGACACTTACCAGTTATATAACTGATTACCATATTTTCTTAACTATCACAAACATCCTTCATTGTAACCCACCCAAGTGCTTGCAAAGCAGATATACCACACAGCCACAATTAGAAAAAAAATTGTTCTGCCTCAAATTCTATCTTAATTAATCTATTATCAAGCTTCATTCCCCAAAATTGTTGCATCTTATGTCAATCAAACCATTTATGTTTTTCAATAAATTGGAGTCATCATCTCTCCCCAACAACCTGGAAGTTGTTTCTTAAAACATTAGGATTTTGGAAGATTTGCAAAGTCTTACAACAAAACTGTCACTTCCTCAATATAATATCTAACAGTTTTTTGAGTGTTTTGATTCATCCTTTGAGAATTCTTCAAGCTCTATAATTGTATAATGGTATAGTCATATAATTTGGTGATTTCAAATGATCGATTCTTGAGCGTACATATACATTTGGTTTAGATTAGAGCAAGGCTCAACCATAGTAAATCCAGAATGGTCTCTTTGAGTCCTATTATTTCCAATGAGTTTCATTCCTCCCCCATGGCAATAAGCTGCATGCATGGACATCAGCAGCATTTTACACATGTAAAAGAGAAAAAATTGAAACAATGGAGTAATTCAAGTCACTACTAGAAAAAAAATTTTCTCCAATGTGTAGCAGTTAATGGAGAAGTAATTTGATTAAAATGATAAAAAAGACATTGTTGGAGTTGGCTTTATGAACTTCATTCATCTTTGCAATTCCAGCCTAATGATCTGTGGTCACAAATCACATGTGCCATCACGAAATCATGAAGGTGTTGGAGGTACCCTGGAAGCAGAGAAAAAGCTATAAACCAGGGAAGGCAAAAATATACTACATGTGCTACCACCATCCTACACTCAGAACAATCATTAATCATGTCACTCTTTTTTAGTGAATCTAAATGTGAGTTCTCAACATTGGGCTTCAGACAGCCACTACTAATCAATCAGAATTGTTTTGCAGGATAAAAGACCAGCTGGCTCACACTATTGCATATTCCTGCTACTGTGAGAGACCTGTGGCACTATGCTAACTTCAGGCACTCTCCAAGAACAACAGAAATGGAGAAATGGAAGTGCAGAGGCCAAGGAGCCAACCACACATGGAATGTTATGCTTGTAATGCCAAAAAAACTTGTTGGATAGTATTAATATTATCTATTTCTGGGCCATCAGGGTTTGCTGAAATAGGTCATACGTAACACAGACTACATAAACAGTTCCTTAGCTCATCAGTAACTGCTTCTTAAAAGACTTCTGCCATTTATGTAATGGGGGCCACTTCCCAAAGCATCATCAGGATGAAGCCATGTGTACTGGTCAGCCTACTAAACTGAAACAAAGGCATTCCTATTACAGAAATTCCAAATCTTACAGCCTCCATTTGACTTTAACTTTTCTTTGAAAAAGAAGAATTTGCAAGACATTGCAATAAAGGAAGAAAATCTTTTCCTATATTTAAAGAAAAGAATATTTCAGCTATAGGGCAGCATTTATATTTATTATATCCACTCCTCCCATGTATGCATATTTAAACATCAAATAAATGTGTGGGGGCAGGGATTATTCATGTTCTGAAGAAGAATATAGAAACATATCCAAATAAGTATATATAAAGACCATAAATTCTAGCTAACTGCTAATAATCTGTGGTTCTCCCTGAAAAATAGAATTGATTTCTCATTTATCATATTGGCATCAAGCACCACTGCATAATTTGTCTCATATACAACTCCATTAAATAATAAGAGCTATGATTAAATTTATGTTTTAAAAATGCCCAATCCGATTTATTTCCTTTTCATTGTCAATTAATAAAATAATTTTATGATAATTCCTCAATTAAAATATTTTAGTTCTTTAATTGAAAAAAGTTTTGCTATGACATTAGGGTTAAAATGGACAATAGAAGGTGTTATATTGCTGATGGCCTATTCTTTTCTATCTAAAATATATTTCTGATCCTTTTACATAATATGCGAATTGATAATGCTGAGTATTATATATGTTAACTTATGGGAATTTTCAAATATTAAAAAAATAGAATTGTCATATTAACTCTTATGTACATAGTAACCAACCACCTCCAACAATTATTAACATTCTAGTATTCTAATTTATCTATCCCTTTGCCTTTTTTCCAAGATATTTTAAAGCAAAGTTGAGAAAGCATATCATTTTACCCATAACTACCTCAGTATGTATCTCTATCAAAAAAGAACTTTTTAAAACATATCACAATATTACACTCAACTAGATTTATAATTCTTTAATAACTACTAATAACCAGACCATGTTTAATTATCTGAAAAATGCCTTTTTCAATTTTTCAGTACAAATCAGGAATCAGGGTCCAATCAGTTGATGAATCTCTTAAGGTATTTTTTAATCTAGGATATTCTTTCCTCCCCTTATTTTTTTATGCTCTCTATTAAAGAAACTGGATCATTTCTCTATGGATTTTTTCCATTATGTATATAGCTAATTAGATCCTTATAATGGTATTCAATATGTTCCTCTTTCCTCTGTATTTCATAAAAGTTGGAGTTAGAAATAGAAGCCTTATTGACTGAGGATTATTTTACTAATTAATATTTTTTTTGGCAAGAATACTTCATGGATGGAAGTGTTTGTTATTGTTTTATTTTAGGAAGCACATGCCTCAATTTCTACTCTTCTCATGATATTAAGAGTAATCTACCATTACCGATGTCCCCATCACCCTTCCACTTAATGATTCTAGCAGCCATTTGTGATTGTTGCCTCAATTCATTATTTCATTAGCACTTGCAAAATAATAATATTTAGCATTCTCTCTCATTTGATAGCAATGATTTTTCTATAAATAAGAAATTCTATCATAAGCTATTAGGTATTCCGAAATCCAATTCATGTAGAAAAGACAATAAATGCTTGAATCCTTCCTTTTTATCAATTTTCAAATAAATGAGTTGATCTTCTAGCCACCTCCAAACGTGTTCAAAAGGTTTTGTGTTTTTGATTTTTTATTTCTTTGCTTTTGTTTTTGGTATTATTAAGTGTTTCACTGCACTGACTACAGTCATCATTCTTTTGCCCCGACTTTGGTCAGTGCTAGCCCTTCAGCTTGACTCCTGTGTAATTTTAACGTGATAGTAATACACTTGAATAACTTTCTTTTATCTGTTCTGACAAAATGTACAAAGTTTATCTTGTACAATCCCTGCCCTTACAGTCAGCCATTTGTCTAAAGAGGTTTGTTCCTCTTAGTAGCAAATGGTATTTAGAAGCCTTTATCTAACTTCTAGAGTAGTCAGTGTGACTGGGTGGTCATTCCTTCTAGAGCTTTTCAGTGGACAAACCCAGAAAATATTTATTTCAGATAGAGAAAAATATGTAAATCCATACATCCCTAATTCAAGTTAATGATTACAGGATTTTTGCTTAACTTCTTTGATTTTATATTTTTCTCTTGTCTTACTCTGAATATCCTGGTTCCTAACATTTGTTTGTTCTTGCTTATTTGGTTTATCTTATTTATCTATCCATGAGTCTATCAATAATAGTTTTTAAAAAGCAATGCAAACATTACCAGCCACAATACCATTGAATGCAGTTCAATATTTCTTTGTGCTTCCCTTTGACTTTATAATACATCTCTCCAGTGGTATAAAGTCAACATGCTGCTCTTCAAAATCACTGGAAATTATTCTTCTTTGTGTAGTTCTCTGTGGCATAGAGTTAGGTTTATTAGTTTCTATTTGTTTTGTATTTTACAGATTGTTTTGTTGTCTTTTTAATTAATTTTGTTTTCTAATTACATAATATACTTACATGGTTCCCAAACCAAAAATATAAAACAAGGACTTTGTAGAGTTCTAAACTCCACCACTATCTCATCCCATCTGTTTTCTCCCTATCCCTACAGATAATCATTTTTATAACTTTTGGGTTATCCTTGCATTATTTCTTTTTTAAAATATTAGCAATACATACACATACACACATATAAACTTAACACAAACATGGCAACATTTCTTGCACAAGAAGAAACGTATAATACACATTTTTCTGTGTTTTGTACCTTAGAGATTACTTCAACCACTGTTGTATGGCTGGCTTTTAAAATAACTTTTTAAATAATTTTCTAATCATTTGGCAGGTAGTTTATTATTCCTAAAGGACTTTTTGGTTTTTGTTTTAGTTTATGACTCCTTTTTCCATTGAAGATTTATAAGTTAACTCTGTACACTCCTGGACATATACCTATCTCAAGACAAAAATGGCTGACTCATGTAAAAATGCACATGTCCACAATAGAAAAAATGAAGTACACTTTTTTAAAACTGAAGCAGAAATTTGTGGTTAATGATTCTCCTTTGACATGAATTGAAAAATACCATTTATCCTGTGGATTATAGCACACAAGAAAATAGGCAGTAAATTATTGGTTTAAGGTAACACTAAACATTCTTTATGAGTTTTTTTTTGAGACAGAGTCTCACTCTCTTGCCTGGGCTAGAGTGCCATGGCGTCATCCTAACTCACAGCAACCTCAAACTCCTGGGCTCAAGCGATCCTACTGCCTCAGCCTCCCGAGTAGCTGGGACTACAGGCATGCGCCACCATGCCCAGCTAATTTTTTTCTATATATTTTTAGTTGTCCGATTCATTTCTTTCTATTTTCAGTAGAGACGGGGTCTCACTCTTGCTCAGGCTGGTCTCGAACTCCTGAGCTCAAACAATCCACCCGCCTCGGCCTCCCAGAGTGCTAGGATTAGAGGCATGAGCCACTGTACCCGGCCTCTTTATAAGTTTTGATGGTGCTAAGAACTTGCTAAAAGGTACCACAAATTTGAAGAATAAAAGTTTTGAATCAAACAAGTTCACTTTTTTTTTCAAAACACATCTACATTACTTGTGCCAATACAGAAATGACATAAATTTGATTTCATGTTTGCAAACCACAAGAAAAAATATTGAATATATATGTGCAATGTATATGTATGTGTATAAATACATACATATCACAAAAATATATCAAATGAACTTGTCACTGAGTAGGATTCATCAAGGATACTCTATCAAACAATTCAACAAGCACATATTAGTTACGTATTGTGGGTTAAGCACTCTGCTAGTCGCTGGGAATACAAAGCTGAATTGGCTGCCTCAATTTAAATGTCGCACTAAACTGTGAATTTTTTTAAAGGATTGACAAAAGTCAGATATGATTTACAAATTCTGAAAGAATGCCCTGATGAAAACAATTAATGTTTACAAACTACAGTAGAGGGAGCACAGATGAGAAGTTCAAGTGATTAATTCTTGGGAAAGCTTCCAAACTAAGTGGCAATTGGGTTAGTCTGTGAAGGATCGATAACTCTGAGGGGAAGATGGGCAAAGGAATACCTGGAAAGGGAAAAGCAAACGGTATTATTTTATACATTAGAAAACTCTACATATAGCCTTTTCCAGGACTCAGTACCTCTAGGGTCTTTAAAAAATTACTCCAACCTGGGCACCAATCCACCCCTACAAATGCACACTTGGATTAATTAGTCTGGGATGAGGCCAAAGCATGGGAATTTTCTAAAGCTCCCTAGGAATTCAATTTGAAATCAAAGTTAAGAATCATTGCAATGACTGATGTCTGAACTACCCAGAAATATTTAAACCCTGTAAGAATAGGGCTTTTTGGCTCTAGGATGAAAGGATGTCCTTTTTGCTTATAAGAATCCTATAATTGCTGTCCAATACTATACCCTGGATGTAATGTTCTCAATATTTCCCTCTATCACTGTCAAATCAGAAAATTGTCACCTTTTTCAAAGCATATCAAAATCAGCATTTTGAAATTATGTCAGTTGTTTTGCTTATTTTTATAAACATATAGGAGCAGAAACAGTTTTAGCACTCGTAACGAATTAGGCTTCACCTTAAGCCAAAATCTAACACAAGTGAAAGAAGATTTCTGACTTTTGGCCATTAATGCTTAATTATGCATTTCATTAAGTAAAGTTTTTACTTTAAAAGGTTCATTAGTAACAATTAGTCTTCTCTCTATTCTAATTGATATGCACCTGTTTCTAATTACAGTGGCACTATGTCAGCCTTAGAAAATGCACCTTAAACTCTTTAAAATGACTTGGATATTTCTGCTTACCTAGGGATATTTGTCTTCTTGTTTAAGAGATAACTCTATTTTATTTCAAATGCATTTCCTGTACTTTCTTGTACTCCTCTGATACTGAAAAGGCAAACATGAGCATTTCTATTTTGTTCTTTCTCTGATGGTGCACTTCTCACTGAAGGGGTGACCATGTCTCAATAAAAAGGAGACAAGAAACCCTGAAAGGTAATTTGTAATTATTAGGTTTTTCCCCTTAATTTTCTGACCCTCAGAGCTTAAATCAAAGCCACCTGAACTAGTATTGGAAAGTATTTTCAGAAAATGTGACTACTCCTTCAGCAGAGAAATGGCCATGAACAAATTCTCTACTTTAAATAGCATCTTAAACACCTGAAAGCACGTAATTCTATATTATCTACAGGGGCAAGTAGATAGAAAGGTTTACTTATAACAATCTATTTTCATAATATTAACATGTAATTTTAAATATATATTATAAATTATTGCTGACCAGTTAATAAATAAATTCCTCCTTTGGAAACTTTTAGACTTTGAACAGAAACTAATCTTAACAAGAATAAGGGAAAGAATGATGCGTAAACACGATCATTTGATTGTTTTTAGATCATGATTACATAATACGTAGCATTGTAAGTTGTAGACATGAGTGCTGCTTTTGAAAAATAATTAGAATTAATTCCCTATAAGTACAGCAAAGGAACATCTCTTACCAGGGTAAAGCTTGGGGAAAATCTGTCTTCAACATTTTCACTCTTCTCCTCGGGCACCTTCTTTCTCCTTGCAGCATCCTTCTTTATTCCTCCCTGACCAACTCTCAAATTTTACATCTTCTTTATGTGACTTTTTACCCCAAGTCTGCCTAGCCTCAAGCATTCCTGGGCCTCCTCTTACATAAAAACTTAGCTATCCTCTTTTCCACCTCCTCTGATCTCAATTTTCTGATGAAGACTTGACAAATTTGTATATATACATTCATGGCTGACAGTTCATTCCGAGTACAGTTATGAATTTTCATAATTATCATCTACATCTTCTATTTTAAAACAAGTAAGTTATTCTAATGCTGAAAATTAAAGTGGTTTTGTGGGGGAAAAGAGTACTAAACAAGGTACTAAACAAGATAGTTTCACAGCTCTGGGTAGCTCACTTAACCTTCTTGATCCTCAATTTTAGCCATTGTAAAATTTATATAATACCCATCCCATTTATTGTGAGGATTATATGAAGGGACATAAGTAAAAGTACTTTGAAGCTTTTAATGTACATAGGTATATTCCATGTGTATGTATATATGTGTATACTACACATACACATATATGAGATAATGTTATTTACTTAATGTGGTGGAGTAGATGGACCTTTCAGCCCTACCTTCTGTAATTGTCAAACAAATGAAGGACTAGTTAGGATATTAGATGACAAAGGGAAGAGAAATGACCTTTCAACAGAAAAGGATTGCTATATACCTTGGAGACTACCGCTGAGATGTTCAGAGAAATGGCTTTTAGAAAAATGGTCACCATTTCATACCTTTAGCCTTCCAAGTCCAATATAGCTGAATTTGACACAGTGGGAGAATACAGGATAAAAATGTCCCTGCAGGTAATTTCATCCTATTATGTTTATATGAAAGGAAGACTGTGAACTCTGTGTGTTTTTTTTCAGTTTTCTTTCTTACAGTTTTAGTGCACTGATCAGAACCAACCTAAAGCTGTGTGCTGAGGGCTATAATTTCATAGGAAGTACCGCAGTAAAAAATGTGATGGATGTGTATCCATAAGGAGATAACCTCAGGAAAGCATCAGAAGCAAAATAAGATTGTCTTAAATAAACCCATTTAGGACTAACCTATCATATAGACTTCAACACTATAAAATTATGGATTGGTCAAGAGTAGCTGAAAAGCTTGTAAAATATGCTGAAGAAACAAGTTCAGGCTCGTGTGTAATCTTAAAGCTGCTGAGGCAGGAAAATCATTAATTGCATTTTCTGAGTGACGTTTTTGATCATCCTACCTTCTCATAAAAGAGGATTTTCTGGAAATTGAAAGGGAGTTAGGATGTCAAGAAATCAACCAAGTAAGGTGTGTTTGCCCAGAATATCATTTTCTGGTATTGTGGGGATTAGCAAGAAGAGCTGTTGTTGTTGTTGTTGTTGTTTTCCCCAGAAATCATACTGTGTCTGAGAAGTTATTTAGGATGGCCCCCATACGCTATAATTCCTGACGTGACTCCTGAAGTGGATAAAAATTCATGCCAACAGGACATAAATGTCATCAGCTCCCTTTCCTTGTAATTTTTCGGAAGAATCTTATATAAACGTACTGATAGGAACAACCAGTAATGGGATTCCTCAGTAAGGAAAAGAAAGAGCAGTAGGATGAATGGTGGGCTTTGGGGAAAGAGCAACATCAGCAGGAAATAAAGAGAAGTTGGACAGTGTTCAGGCCTGAAAATTGTTAGAGAACCAACAGAATAATCTCTGCTAATACATTGCTGGCTGCATTAGCATAGCAGCTTCAGCACTCATGTTGTGATAACTACTCTTTTCCATAGGAAGAAAGGATCTCAATGCTCAGGCTCTGCTGCTGCTGAATATATGGAATTATAGCACTTTAATAGACTCATTTAAGGGAAGCCATTGGCCTTTTGGAAAAAGAGCTACTTCTGATATCCAAAAAGCCATGAGATCACCTGGAAAGCTGATGAGCTAACTGACCATCAAGTCTCTGGAAAGAACAAGGGAGAAGACAAAAGGGCACTTCTCACTTATGAAAGAAAAATGTATTTCCTCACTTCCCTTAAGATCATCTGTCCTACTGTCTGCCCCAGAAATGCTTAACTTGGCTGTTTAAAAATTCCTGTAACAGTTTTTTAAAGGCAATTTGAAGTTAGTTAATACATATCTCAATAGACCAACGCTGCTTAAAATGAGATAAATGCTGGATTAGTTTTATACGTTTATTTGATTCGACACTAAATTTTATTTCTGTATGCTCAATCTTCCTAATTTGTTGATCGCATGACAAGTTCTCAGTGCAAAACTTTTAAACATGAAGAGGGACTTTGCCACCTAACTATTTAAAATTTCTAAATCACACTAATTGCTATAAACTGCAGATTTCACACTTTTCCCCATATCCACATTCCTTACCAGCTAGTCAATCTGGATGAGATAAACAATGTTGAGAGGATTCAGTGTTGGAGAAAAAAGAAAGATGTAGAATATTTTCTCACTATACAGTTCATTCCAAAAAGAATCTGTTGACACCTGCTACATGCCTGTACTCAAAACTGTGGGAGATACAAAGAAGAATAACAGCAGAATCTTCAGCCTTATTTGGCTGAAGAAGAAACTCAGGAAAAAAAAATATATATATATACATATATAAGTGTGTGTGTATAGGAGGGAGAGATTATATTATAAAAGTTGCATTAAAATTATAAATTAATAAGATTTCCAAAAATTATGATTAAATAGATGCAAGATGAGTATCTTGTATGTACCATGCATTAGAATGAAAAGCAATATGAAATTTTTCCAAGAATGATTTTATTATTTAGGTTGTTTTCTTTCTCTTTGCATTATTAGAGTAAGAAAGTAAATGTGAAAGACATTTTGGTTTTATTTTATAGTTAAATAATAGATCCTAAAAGAATTATCATTCTGATTCAAAATGGATGTGCACTGTCACATTCTCAGATTTCTAAAGGCTGTCAAGTGTCTGTATATTTAGGACTCAGTTCATAAAGGTCAGGATCAGGAAGCCTAGAGGCAAAGTGAAGGAGTCATTCCAGTAGCTCTAGCAAAGAAGTTTTTTTTCACTATTGGCCTGCTTAGCAAGATGAACCCCAGGGTGGAACAGTGCTGACCTTAGAGCAAACTGCAAGTAAACTGGAACTAACATGGGAAAATTGAGGATCCAGGTCAGGGCAAGCCTGTACATGGTGGGAAAAAAAAGCAATAGGGGAATTGAATAGAGCTTAAGGTTTAGGAGATTTTCTTTGAGGCTCACCTCCGTTGAAGAGCTGAAGCCAAAAATCACTTATGGTTTCATCTTTTTGCAAGAGAGCAGGAAATAATGTGTATTTTTTAAATTGCTTCCTCCCCTGTACTACTGTTTATACTATTTGTTCCTGAGTTTTTACTTTCTTATATTGCTATTTGTCCTGTTGTAATATTTCCCCAACTATTCTATACAACTGTCTTTGAATCTTACAGAACCTAGTGTGCAATTGTTGTGTAACTGGGCAAATGTATCTTTAAAGAGATTAGCATTGTTTTGTTTTGTTTTGTTTTGTTTTACCGATTTCATTGTGTGTGACCTTTCTCTCTTTTAATCCAGTGTCCGAAGGAGAATTGGGATTTTTATAGCATAAATATAAAATCAATATATTTTGCTTTTGACTCCCACAATAAAAAACTGAAGTCCAATTTTCCCTTAGCCTAACTTTGTTAAGAAAGAAAGGAGTTTTCTACATTTCAAAACTATTCTCTTACATATTAAAAGCCAAGCTTAGCTGACTCAAATCAAAGAGTTATGATGTAGAAATAATGAAAAACATAGTGTAAAGGAAGTTTCTCCAATGAAGAGAAAATGGGATATCTTCTGAAATAATAAGAATAAGAAGGATTCGGAGAGGAATATGAGGGTTATACAGGTCCTAGAGGAGGAATCTATTTTCTCTAATTCCCAGGGTCTCAACCAAAGGGAACAAGGATACCAGAGTGTATGCATTTTAATATAGCCCTAGATAGGTTGCAAAGAGAATATGACAGCATCCAACTTGTACTCTACTCACTCACCTTGTCTAACACACCAAGGCAGCGGTGGGGCAGCAAAGTCTGATGGAAGTATTATATATATATAGTTACTTGAGATAGATATGATGCTCACTATAATGTATCAGCTTGGCTAAACTATGGTATCCAATTATTTGGTCAAAACCCAGTGTAGGTATGGCCAAGAAGTTATTTTTCAGACATGATTAACATTTAAATCAGCATACTTTCAGTAAAGCAGATTACCTTCCATAAATATGGGTGGGCCTCATCCAGTTAGGTAAAGGCCTGAAGAGAACAGACTGAGGTCCCCTGAAAAGGAAGGAATTCTGCTTCTAGACTGCCTTTGGACTCGTGACTACAGCATCAACTCTTCCCTGAGTCTCCAGCCTGCCAGTTCACCTTATAGATTTCAGACTTGCCAATCCCTACATCATGTGAGCCAATGCCTTAAAAATAAATCTTTTTTTCTTTCTATATATATATATACACAAACCCTATTGATCCTGCTTTTCTAAAGAAACTCTGACTAATTCAATGCATAAGCCTAAGATGTTCCCTTGAGCCTAAATTGCATGAAAATGCCAGGCAAGAGGCCCAGGAGCTCCTGGATGGAGGACCAGGAGATGCAGAGCAAACAGTGGACCACCTGACACTAGAAGTCAGGAGCAGGAGGCTTCAGAATACAGGAACTTCAGGACCAAAGTAAATGGCAGCCATCATGGATTTCAATAGCATCTACACAAGTGACTCCAAAAAATAGCTAGTCACACCTAAGAGGATGTCCGTTCACAGCACCCAAGGGCCAGTACAGAATATAGCACAAAAATTAAGGAGGATCCTAAGAATAGCACATGAGGCAGTCCACACTCCCAGCCCTCCATAGTAAGGTCACACCAGTTTCTCACTGAGCAGCCTTCATGGGAAGAGACACCTAGAGAGAATAGAATACCAGCCCTCACATAAAACTTCCACTTTGAATTGACTATTATATGAAATGCACTGGGATAATCCTAAATAGACTATATTAAATCTTAACTTACCTTTATTTGTAAAGATTAAGTTCATTCCTCTTTCCATCATCAAAGTTTGGGGTCTTCAGAAAATTATGATGATTTTCATTGACCATGTGCATAGCATGTAAATTTCTACTCCACTACATAACTTATTGCTGCGAAGCCATTCTCCTACCTAACCCAAATAGAGATGCCCTGAACGTCACAAATGACTGATACCCATCTAGAGGATCAATGGAAACTGAGGACCTCCATGCTGCAACCAAATATTCAAATGCTTTCCAACAAAAAGCATTCACAACAAAGTCATTAAAAGGTTAGTTAACTTTAAAATTAACAAATAGTTTTCATTTTTTGAAATTAAGTACAAAGTAGTTAGATTTTTACAAAATAATGTACATTTTTAGGCATATCTAATTGAAGTTTCTGGAATGTGGCCTAATTTGATCACAGATAAATTAATGCAGCCTTCCAACATGAAAATGTTCCCCACCCCTTGCCTAACTAAGCCAATCAGGACAACCCAGGTAATTTGTCCCACGTACAGTCACAGTTTCACATGGGCCCTGGTCCCTGGAAGCTCCTTAAAAAATTTTTCTATTGCAATTCCCTCTTTAGAGGCTGGGACCAGCTAAATATGCACTTATTAAATAAATGAGGAATTGGCTGCTCCTGGAATGGGTGTAATGTAATCTCCCTTGATTAGTAACAGTCTATCAGATTGTGTTCAAGCTGTCTCAAGATAGGGACAAATTTTACTAGTCTATAGACAAGCCAGTGCCAGCCTCTGCATATATTATAAGCCAGGGGAGGTCACATGGAAACAAGAGGGAGTAAATAATTCCAAATATGAGATATTTGAACAAAACCCATCCATGGACATTTGATCAAACAACCCCACAGAAGTTCTTTGTTACCTGCAAGACCATGTACCTCCACTCCACTCCTTGGAGGTGCATACATCAGAAATCCCTTCAACATACAAAGATTGAAGACTATTCAGGAGGGTTCCAAACCTCAAGACTTCTCAGCCAGACCAATGTTCAACTATAGATCTTCAACTTTTTTTTAATTGCTAAAATAATTCCATGTGGTTCCTTTTTTATTTTTTTTACAGCTTTTATTCTTAAAATACTTTTAAATTCACAGCACTATAAAGCAGAATATACAGAGATTTCCCATGTATTCCCTGCCCCTACACAGGGAATAGCCCCCCTAACTGTGTCAGTTCATTTTGTGCTACTATAAAGAAATACTTGAGACTGGGTAATTTATGAAGAAAAGAGGTTTATTTGGCTCATCGTTTCAGCAGGCTGTGCAAGAAGCATGGAGCCAGCATCTGCTTCTGGAGACACCTTCAGGGAGGGATTTCCATTCAAAGTGGAAGGCAAAGAGGGCTCAGGCGCACCACTTGGTGAAAGGAGTAAGAGACAGAGAGGAGAGAATGCCCATGCTCTTTAAAACAACCAGCTGTTGGGTGCACTAATAGAATGAGAACTCACTCAG
The DNA here is from genome assembly GCF_000956105.1 of Propithecus coquereli. NCBI lineage: Eukaryota > Metazoa > Chordata > Mammalia > Primates > Indriidae > Propithecus > Propithecus coquereli. Next base: position 3,332,567 of record NW_012141302.1, on the reverse strand, counting down.
TTCTTCAGGGAGGGCACAAAGCCATTCAAGAGGGATCCACCGAGACCTAAACACCTCACACTCGATCTCACCTCCAACATCGGAGATCAAATTTCAACATGAGATTTGGCGGTGCCAAACATCCAAATCGCATCACCCACTATCAACATCCCATGCCAGAGTGGTGCATTTATTATAATCGATAAATTGACATTGACACATTATAATCACCCAAAGACCATAGTTTACATTAGTTCTCACCTTTAATGTTGTACATTCTAACAGTTTTGACAAATGTATAATGACATGTATCCACCATTATAGTGTCATCTAGAATAGTTTCACTGTCCTAAAAATCCTCTGTGTTCTGTCTATTCATCCCTCCCTCTCCACTAACTCCCGGCAACCTCTCATCTTTTCATGATCTCTATAGTTTTGCCTTTTCCAGAATGTCATACAGTTGGAATCATACAGTGTGTAGCCTTTTCAGATTGGCTTCTTTCACTTAGTAACATGCAATAAATGTTCTTCCATATCTTTTTATGGTTTGATAGCTCATTTTTTTAATCACTGTGTAGTATTTTATTGTTTGGATGTACCATAATTTATTTATCCATTCACCTACTAAAGGATATCTTGGTTGGTTCCAAGTTTTAGCAATTATGAATAATGCTGTTATAAACATCCTTGTGCAGGTTATTATGTGGACATAAGTTTCAACTCATTTGAGTAAATGCCAACAAGGACAATTGCTGGATCGTATGATAAGAGTACATTTAGATTAGTAAGAAATTGCCAAATTGTGTTCAAAAGTTGCTGTACCATTTTGCATTTCCACCAGCAATGAATGAGAGTTCCTCTTGCTCCACATCCTTGCCAGCATTTGCTGTTGTCAAAGTTTTGGATTTTGGCCACTTTTATAGGTGTGCAGTGGTATCTCATTTTAATAAGCAATTCCTTAATGACATTTGATGTTAAGCATCTTTTCATATGCTTATTTGTCACCTGTTTATCTTCTTTGGCAAGGTATCTGTTTAGCCTTTGTGTTTTAAGAACTAGCCTTCTATTTATTTTTTTTATGTAATGTATAGAGGGACAAATTCACCTACCTTTATAATAGCTTTGAAACAGATTTTCTTCCAAGATTCCAACTATTTCCATCCTGAGATGGACCTAAAGAATCAGGGTTATTTACTAAGGAAAAAAATCAAGTCGTTTATTCATAATCTTTTCTTTAAACATAAAAAAATAAAACTAATATTTTTCTCAGGAAGGAACTTGGACAATAGTGTACTGGAAAATAATAGTGCACATTGTCCAGCTGGCATAGAACATTTGCCACCTGACTTTCCTTGTCCCAATTTCACCTCTAAAACATTCACAGGACACAATGATTATCACCACCTTACTCTGCATGATTAATGCAAACGTCTGTGCTGTTCTTTGAGTTGTCACTTTAGTTTTATGAGAGGAACCCTTGCTTGTTTTGAATGTCCTTGTATTTAATCCTCATCAATTTTATGGCCAAGTAAAATAGGGATAAAATTTACTACACATGCTCCGATTTATCAAATTGTTTGAACAACTATTAGCATTGGACCAAAACGGCTATTACTTTCTAATGATCAATCCACGTGCAAATAGGTAGCAAGTCAGGGATATTTACTTTTTGAAAATTTGTTACATCAAAAGACAATAATGTACTATGGGTAAATGTCATAAGTGGGTTATTAAAAATGTTTCGGCACAAGGATAGTTTAGAATATGAAATTGGTTGTTAATGGTTCCCAAGCAGTTTGTAATAGATTTATAGGCAAGGCTGTTAAGGGCACTAAAAGTATCATAACATTTAAAAAAAGAAAGACAGTAAAAAGACACAAATGTAGGACATAGTGAAAAATGTCTGTAAACATCAATAATTTAGATAAAAATTAGACTTTACTTTCTAATGCATTTTTATTTATTGAACAAAATATCACATGTAATCATTCAGATAAAAATCCTGTGTTCTTTTAATCTTTTAATTTTAACATTAATGACCAGTATATATGTACATTATGCTTTGATAGAATCTCTAAATGTGGTTTAAAACGTTTTTGAAGGCCAGGCGTGGTGGCTCACACCTGTAATCCTAGCTCTCTGGGAGGCCGAGGCGGGCGGATTGTTTGAGCTCAGGAGTTCGAAACCAGCCTGAGCAAGAGCGAGACCCCATCTCTACTAAAAATAGAAAGAAATTAATTGGACAACTAAAAATATATAGAAAAAATTAGCCGGGCATGGTGGCGCATGCCTGTAGTCCCAGCTACTCAGGAGGTTGAGGCAGGAGGATCGCTTGAGCCCGGGAGTCTGAGGTTGCTGTGAGCTAGGATGACGCCACGGCACTCTAGCCCGGGCAACACAGTGAGACTCTGTCTCAAAAAAAAAACGTTTTTGAAAAGTGAATATTCACATAATGATAGTTTTATAAATTATATCATCAAAGATAAAATGAATAAATTCAAGGACAGATAAGATCTTGAAACAAGAAAACCAACTGTCAATGCAATCACTAGGAAATAATTAAAAAGCAAAACTATCTATCATGAGTTACTAAGTAAATGGGAGTTTTAGAGTATTTTTGGAATTGCAAGTGACTCAAAAGGTCATGTGGTCCATCTATCATATCTGGATAAATCTATAATTAAAAGTCGTCCTAAACAAGTAATTCTCAATCGTTCTTCTAACAATGCTTGGACCATTCCCTGACCATCAGTTCCAGGATCCAACAATTATTAATTCCTTCTAGAAGGTCTTCCTTCTCTTTGCCTAAATTCTCTCCTGCTGCTATTTTCCCTGGTTCCCCTTCTGAAGAAATTACAAATAATCTTTCATAAACTAGACCAGTGTTAATCAAACTTCAGTCCAACCAGCGTTTTTACCTTAATGAAATAGAAAACATCAGAGTGCATTGCACAAAGAGAAAAAGTTGATACCTGAAACTTGTTTCAGTTATTCATATGTATATGTGAACTGAATAGTCATTTATATACAAGTATGCATGTATCCGGATAAAATATATTTTTTACTAAGTGTAGTGGTTAAAAAAACTTTGAAAAACCTAAGTATCTGTTAGGAGACCAAGAAGTTTTCTTTGGTCACTTTTAATTCCTTCTACAGTTGAAGAGTATTTTCTGACCACGTGTTTCTCCTTTTGGGGATTCACAAATTGTTGTTCACACAATTATATGCCTTGTTGATTGTCCAATTTTACTTCGAAAAAAACTCACAAAATATTTTCTTAGAGACTATTTTTTACTAAACTATATAAACCTAGAATTGTGCCTCTTGGAAAATGACACTAATTTAAAAACTCTGACATATAGTTTGTGGCATAACTGCTATTTAGCCTTTACATCAATGGGAATAGCTCACAATGTCTGTATGTAAGAACTAACTTTTAAATTGTTATTAGAATTGATCAAGTAGGTAGGAACCGGTTTTTCTGCCTGTGGTGCAATTGAAACCTCGATTATGGTACAATAAATATCATTGCTTTGACATGTAATACAAAAAGGCATTTAAGAAAGAATTTTTCCACACTAATTTGGCACAATTTCTCATTACTAAAGGCAGAAATAACAGAACTTGGGATTAGTTTCTGGCATTGGCAATATGAATCTTTCCTAAAATAAAAACTAAATAGATGAAAAGGTATGTGATATAAAATCCAAAATGTTTCCTTTGATTTTTTTCTTTTAAAATCAACTTTATTTAGGTATAATATACATAAAATAAAATGCCAAACATTTTTAAGTGTACGGTCTGATGAATTTTGGCAATATATACACCCCTGTAATCAGCAGGCTTTCCAATCAATCCGTCCTCAACTATGCTGTATGCATCAATAGCCTTTTTGTGCCTGGCTTCTTCTGCACAGCATAATGTGGTTGAAATTCATTTATTATGTCCTGTGTTGTTTGCTTCTTTTTATTGCTAAGTAGTATTCCATTATAGGGTTATATCACAATATGTTTATCTATGCATCTATTGATAAACATTTAGGTTGTTTCTAATTTGGGGCTATTCTGAATAAAGCAGCTATGTATATTTGTGTCCAAGTCTTTTTGTGGATATATATTTTCATTTATCTTGGGTAAATACCAAGGATGAGAATTGCTGGGTCATATGTTAAGTGTATGTTTAACTTTATAAATAACTGTCAAGTTGTTTTCCAAAGCAGTTGTGCCATTTTATACTCCTACACAATGGATAAAAATGTATTTGCTATATATCCTTGCCAACACTTCTTTTTAATTTTAGCTATTATATTAGTCAGGATTCTCCAGAGAAACAGAATCAATAGGATTCTCACACACACGCACACACACACACACACACATACACACAAAAATTATATATCGTGTGTATATTTTGTGTGTAAGTTATAAGTTATTATAAGAAATTGGCTCACACAATTGTGGAGGCTAAGAAGTCCCAAGATCTACAGTTAGTGAGTTGGAAACTCAGAACATTTTCTTAAATGTCCTCTTCTTTGTGCTGAAATTTCCAATAAATGTTCCCACTTCCCATCCTCCATCCTCCAGTGTTTACAGGCAATAAAAGTGGGATCCTGACTGCTGGCTTTGGAAGGATGACCTTGACCATTGTACACTTGTTCACCAGCCATGAAAATGCCCACTGAATCAATTATGGATTCTTGTAGGAGTAAGGACCTCCCAAAGATCATTTTCTTGGTTTATTGGGCACTAATATAACCTGACATTTTCCTTTGTTTGGTTCAAAGGCTTGGTGTATATTTCTTTCAGGTGGGGTTGGGGACAGGTGAGGAGACAGTCCTATTGTGAAGAAAGTGTGAGTCATACTAGGCTCTAGTTTCCCATGCTGGGATTGTATTTGCTATTTCTCAGGTATGAGTTCAATGTCAGGTTTTCCAAGCTGGGCATTTTATGTTTTTAGGATTAAATAAAACTTTGTAAGTTTCCAATGTCTGTCATGATTTTCTTCATATTTGGAAGCTTTTACAACTTTTAGATGTATACATTGGAACATTTCAGAAGAATTTTATTCTTTTAGGCATGTGGGATTATAAGTGTTTAATTTTTTCCACAGTTTTTCTTTATTGATACATAATAGTTGCACATATTATGGCAGTACATTGAGTATTTAATCTTGCAAATGGAGTTGTCCAAACACTGAGATTTTGCAGTAAATGGGTACCTATGTGCCAAGAACTGTTCAAAGTGCTTGATAATTTTTAATTTATTTAATCATTTAATCACCATAACCATAGGAGTTGGTTATCAATATTACCACCATTTTACATCAATCTGTGGTGTGGACAGGGATAAATAACTTGCATACATTTACACAGCTATTAATAATAAGAGCTGGCAATCTAACCTAAGCAGACTAGCTGGTTCCAGAATCTACATTCTTAACCATTGTGCTTTGCTGCCTCTCTATAGTGGTTCATTCTTTCTTCTTAAGGTGGTTTAATTTTTGAAGTTAAAAAAATAAGGCTAACATAAGACATTGTGCCTAGTTGGGTAATGTGTCATAGGACTTGGGAAGGGCATTATATTGAGATCTTCACATGCTTCTTATTATACCATTATAGGAAAATCTTATCTGTTTTCCCAAGGAAAAATAGATACACTAAAATTTGATGCTATGATTTTTAGATATCGTAAAAATAAAGCAAAAGCGAAAAAGGTGTTTTTCCTACTCTCTATTCAATACTCACATGCTCAATACAACACTTCTAACACCAGATGTGTTGGGTTTTTTCCTCCACACACACCAAGCAAGAAATTCTGAAATGGATTCTCCAGCAGACATGAGGTGGGTGTCCTCCAATTCAATTCTGGTAATACCTACCTGGAGATAGCATCAGATCAAGTTCCCACAACCCTGTCCTTAGGTTGCTATTAATTTGCTAGAATGGCTCACAGAACCCAGGGAAATACTTTACTTACATTTACTGCTTTGTTATAAAGGGTATTGCAAAGGATACAGATGAACGGCCAGATGGAAGAGATGCATAGGGCAAGGCATGTGGGAAGGAGCCTGGCGCTTCCATACCCACTCTGGGTGTGCTGCCTTCCAGGAACCTCCAATATGTTCAGCTATTCAGAAGCTCCTCAAACCTCCTTGTCCAAGAATTTTTATAGAGATTTCTCTCCAGCCCTCTCCCTCCTTTCCTGGAGGCTGGTGTGTGGGGCTGAAAGTTCCAACCCTCTAATTCTCTAATCACTTGGTCTTTCTGGTGACTGGCCTCATCCTGAGGTTCTCTAGGGGCCCCACCTTAAACTACCTCATTATCATAAACTCAGGTGTGATCAAAAGGTCATGAAACAAAAGATACTCCTATCACTCAGGAAATTCTGAGGGATGTAAGAACTTTGTGCCAGAACCAAATATTATAACAAAAGATGCTGCTATCACTCTTATAGCTCAGGAAATTAAGAGATTTATGAGGTCTATGTCCAGAACCCAAGAAAAAGACCAAACATATTTTACATTACGCCACAGGTAAATTAATCAAGGATTATTTTTGAAAATCCATACATAGCATGAGGCAAACATTAACAATTCAAAAAAAATGGATGTGCTTCCAGATGGCTAACTAAAGGCATCTGGTACTTGCCTCCTCCACAAAGAAAAACCAAAATAGCGAGTAGATAATCACACTTTGGATAGATCATCTAAGAGAGAACACTGCATTTCGACAGAGATGTGACAAGAAATATCTAAAGCAAGGATGGAGAGGGAAACAAGGCAGCCTGCTTACCCAGGATTGGATGAGAGCCTGGAGCAGCTCCCCAATTCAGGGAAAAGGTAAATGAGAGACCCCAGCAGTCCATATCCCCACCTCAGACTCCTGCAATCCTAGCCACAGCAGAGCCCCTAGAGTCTTGCAGGCCCTAACACTAACATAGGAAGCTGCCTAGAGACCAAGAAACACCATTGCTCCAAAGATGAGCTCAAGCTGGGTCCCACACAACCTCCTAGTCCTAAACGAATGAGAATTGAAATCCAACAGACCAAAACCTGTGGAATACAGTGAAAGTAATGCTAAAAGGGAAGTTTATACAAATAAACACTTATGTCAAAAAAGTAGAAAGGTTTCAAATAAACAATGTAACAGTGTACCTCAAGAAACTTGAAAAGTAAGGACAGACCAAACTGAAAGTTAGTAGAAGGAAAGAAATAATACAGATCACAGCAGAATTAAATGAAATAGAAAAAACTCAAAGAATCAATGAAATTAAAATCTGGGGTTTAAAAAAAAATAAACAAAAGTGATAAACTACTAGCTACAATAACCAAGGGAAAAAAGAGAGAAGACTCAAATAAACAAAATCAGAAATAAAAAAGAGATGATACCACAGAAATTCAAAAGATAACCAGAGACTATTATGAACAACTACACACTAACAAACTGGAAAACAAAGAGGAAGTGGATATTTTTCAGGACACACACAAGCTACCAAGGATGAATCAGGAAGAAATAGTAAACTCGCACAGAGCAATTATGAGTAATGAGATTGAATCAGTAACAAAAAAATCTCCCAACAAAGAAAAGTTC
>NW_012141302.1:3277138-3323652 GCF_000956105.1 Propithecus coquereli | reverse complement strand
TCAAAAAAAAAAAAAAAAAGGAATCAAGAAGGCAATCTCAATTACAATAAAAATTACTACAAAAAAGTAAATTACCTAGGAATAAATCAAACCAAGGAGGTGAAAGAAACAGCTCTACAAGGAAAACTATAAAACACTGATAAAAGAAAATGAAGAGGACACAAACAAATGGAAAGACATACCATGGATGTCTTTGGATTGGATTGGAAAAATTAATATTGTTAAGATAACAATACCGCCCAAAGCAATCTACATATTCAGTGCAATCCCTATCAAAATACCAATGTTATTTGCAGAAACTAAAAAAAAAAAACACTAAAATTTGCATGGGACCAAAAAAGAGCCTAAATTACCAAAGCAGTCCTGAGCAAAAAGAACAAAGCTGGAGGTGTCACACTACCTGACTTTAAATATATTGTGAGGCTATAGTAAACAAAATAGCATAGTAGGTATAAAAATAGACGTATAGACCAAAAAAACAAAATAGAGAATGCAGAAATAAATTAGCATATTTGCAGCCAACTGATTTTCAATACAGGCACCAAAAATGTTCATTGAAGAAGGGACAGTCTCTTCAATATATGATACTGGGAAAATGAGATTTCCATATGCAGAAGAATAAAACTGGATCCCTATCTCTCACCATATACAAAAATCAGTTCAAGACAGATTAAAGACTTAAATGTAAGACCTGAAATTATAAAACTACTAGAAGAAAACATAGGGGAAATACTTCAGGACACTGGTCTAGGCAAAGATTTTATGGCTAAGACCTCAAAAGCACAGGTGAAAAAAAAAAAACAAAAATAGACAAATGGCGCTATGTTAAACTAAAAAGCTTCAGCACAGCAAAGGAAACAATCAAGAGAGTGAAGAGACAACCTGTTGAATGGGAGAAAATATTTGCAAAGTATTCATCTGACAAGGGACTAGTATCTGGAATATACTAGGAACTCAACTCAACAGTAAAAAAACAAATGATCCCATTAAAAAGTGGGCAGAAGACATGAATAAACATCTCTCACAAGAAGACATACAAATGGCCAACAGTATAGGAAAAAAATGCTCAACATCACTAATCATCATGGAAATGCAAATCAAAACCACAATGAGATATTGTCTTACCCCAGTTAGAATGGTTATTATTAAAAAGACAAAAAATAACAGATGCTGGTGAGGATGTGGAGAAAAGGAAACTCATACACTGTTGGTAGGAATATAAATTAGTACAACTACTATGGAAAACAGTATGAAGATTTATCAAAAAGCTAAAAATAGATCTACCATATGATCCATCACAGTAACCATATGATGTAGCTGGGTATTTACCCAAAGGAAAAGAAATCAGTATATCAATGGGATACCTACACTCCCATGTTTATTGCAGCACTATTCATAACAGCAAAGATATGGAATCAACCTCAGTGTCCATCAGCAGATGAATGGATAAAGAAAATGTGGTATATATACACAATGGAATATTATTCAGCTATAAAAAAGAATAAAATCATGTCTTTTGCAGCAACATGGATGGAATGGGAGGACATGATGTTAAGTGAAGTAAATAAGCCTGGCACAGAAAACAAATATCACATGTTCTCACTCATATGCAGGAGCTAAAGAAGTTTATCTTATAGAGGTGGAAACGAGAGATACCAGAGTCTGGGAAGAGTGTGGGAGGGGAAGATAAAGAGAGGTTGGTTAATGGATACAAATACACAGTTTGATAGAAGTAATCAGTTCTAATGTTTCATAGCAGAGTAGGGTGACTATAGTTAACAATCATGTATTGTATATTACAAAATAACTAGAAGAGAGGACTTGAAATATTCCCAACACATAGAAATAATAAATACCTGAGGTGACAGACACCCCAAATACCTTGAATTTAATCATTACACAGTCTACGCATGTAACAAAATGTCATATGTATCTCTTAAATATGTACAAATATTATGTACCAATAATAAATGAATAATTCAAAAAATTTGTTGTCATCAATGATCTAATCTTGAATTTTTGATTTTTTTCTGTTCAAAGTTTGTCATAGAATTTTATAGTTTCAAGAATTTGTATATAAGATAAACTAGTATGTTTACTCCTAGTGTCATAAAGGAAAGATTTAGCAGGATAAGGAATAGATCAAAAGGTGACATTCACCAACCTTTACTGTTCCTCCTCCATTTGCTCATCTTCCACTAATATTTATTTAACATCCTCATTTACTGAGCTAGGTGCTATGCCAAGAAAGCATAACAGGATATTCCATGTGAATAAACAGGAAACTACCTTATATTTTAACTAGTGTGTGTCATAAATTTTATTCTCTACTTCTGACTTCTGTGAAAATAATACATCTGATTGCCATTCTCTGTATAATAATATCGTATCATATACATCTGAAGCTGGTGATTAAGTTTCCCCTGAAGTCTTAATAACTATAATTCTTGCAATTCCCTTTATAAACTCCAATTCCCAAACCTTTAATCAATTACTTTATTATGGATTCTTGCCAAGTTCTCTTTATTTTTTCATATCTCTTAAAATTGTTGTGATCCAAATTGGATACATTCCATTATTTATTGTTAAATATCTTTATCATATTGTTAGGTAGCTAGTGAGGGATTCTGGGTCTCCTAGGGATGAAAGTGGGTGCTGTAGCCCCTATCTTGGTCCTGGCCCACCCTAATCTCCAAAGCAGCTGCCATACCTGGGGAGAAGGGACTACCCTACAGATCTGCCAATCAGAACTTGGTGCATCAGCTGCAAAAGAATGAAGAGGACTCTCTAGCCCACAGGCCAAGCTGCATGGGTACCATAAAGTCCAGAAAGTGACCTAGAACCCACATGCGTAGTTAAGGCTGAGGTCATGTGATTCCCACTGTCCAAAGTAGTTCCATGGTGACTTCTGCGCTACGAGGGAGATTCCAATCGGGCACTATAAAACAAGACGCAGACCATAACCAGTCCCTTTGCAGAGTTCCTTTGGCTCTCCCTTTGCTGCAACAATGGGTCCCATCATCATCTGTGGCATATGTACCATGCTCTGTAAACCTATATCTTGCTCTTCCGCTATAATCCTATCTTTCTCTCCTTAATAAACCTCACTTTCATGCTTGTCTAACTTTGGCGTGTCTGGTCATTCTTCGGCCATGAGCATGTCAAGAACCGATGTTTCAGACTAAAACCTGACAATAGCATTCCCTCTTGTGAATACTGGTTTTGTAGTCAGGAGACTCAGTATCTACTCCACCCTTTCCAATGTATTAATATTAGCTGTTCTGTGTTGGATAGGTCATCTAATTTCTCTTTATCCTGGTGTGCTTGTATGCGGATAGTAGAAACTGGACTGGAAGATTTTTGTTGTCCCAAGATACTATGATTTTATGACTTCCTCCGGTGAAACAATAATTTTTAATGGATGTCTGTGTATAGCTAACTTTTTTGCATTCTCCTTTGAAGGTTTTTTCCTTTGCAAAGTAAATTATTCTTCATTTATCTCCAGGGATCTTCAGTACATTTATTTTTTTCAGCTTCTCAAAGTCATTCAGAATTCTAATTTTCTACTAGATGAGGGATTCACTGAAAACATCTGTCCTTCAATTGCAGCATGCAGTAACTAGGGGGGGAAAGCCAGATTATTCCTATGTGAATTGAATCAGTTTCAAGAATTTGTGTATAAGATAAACTAGTATGTTTACTCCTAGAGTCATAAAGGAAAGGTTTAGCAGGGTAAGGAATAGGTCAAAAGGTGACATTCACCAATCTTTACTGTTCCTCCTCCATTCACTCTTCTTCCACTAATATTTATTTAACATCCTCATTTACTGAGCTAGGTGTTATGCCAAGAAAGCAAAACAGATGTATTTCTTGTCCTCAATGAACTCAGATCTTAAAATAGGTATCATTAAAGTGAGGAAAAGGGTAAGAAACAGACTTAAAATATGCGAAGAAGGCCAGGGGCTGTGGCTCATGCCTGTAATCCTAGCACTCTGGGAGGCCGAGGGAGTAGGATCCCTTGGGCTCAGGAGTTCAAGACAAGCCTGAACAAGAGAGAGAACCCATCTCTACTAAAAACAGAAAAAAATGAGACGGGTACAGTGCTGAGGGCCGTAGTGTCAGCTACTCTGGAGGCTGAACTAGATTGTGCCACTGCACTCTAGCCAGGCAACAGAGCTAGTCTCTGTCTCAAAAAAAGTGTGGAGAATATGTGACTCTTTCAAAGTATTTACACTTTTACAAATATCTGCTGGTTGGAATCTAGTAATAAAAGGGTCTTCATCTCCAAGGCTGACCTCATGACTTGGTTATGAGCTTCTGCCCCGCACACCTCCATATGACTTTTAGGAATTTTCTTGTCTGGAAACAGGAACTGTCTTTGTTCTTTTACCACTACTGTCTTTTCTCACACCTATCTCTTCCCCATTTCCTTTTTTTCCTACCTTCCTCCACCTTTCCCTACACACTCACTATCCTACTTTGCCTATAGATAATCCAGTTCAGGTACTTTATGTAGATAGAGTCAGCCCCATACTCTCCTTGCCATCTGGGCTCCCCAAATTATTACCATCTTTTTTCTTAAAATTGCTCTCAAATTATTTCTTCCTATGATAAAGGATTCCTGAAAAATAATAATAATGATCAATCAAGTGTAGCATCTTTCCATAAAGAGTCTGAGAATCTCTAGCGTGGGGACTATAAATAATTGTTGGTGGAGTGAAGTGTAGGTAACTTGTGGCCACGTAGTTGGAGAAGGTCACGAGAACTATAAAAGAAGAGTTGAAAAATTCCTGGTAGAATTGAAATGGAGAGATAAATTAGAGAAATATTCCAGCAATATTTGAGAACATGCAGAATGTGCTAAGAAGTAGATGTAGTGGAGGAAAGAAAGAGTAGAATAAGTGGTCCGGGGATTTCCTGAGATTCTCATTTGTAACCATAGATAAGGAATTAGACAGCTAAGAAGAAAAACAGCAATAGAAGAATTTTAATGAGAGTGATCTGATGGCTAAAGTTATTGTTCACTAACTCATTCTTGATAAAACGTATAAACAACCACGGCTCTCATTCCTTTGTAAAATAAGGCCAATTCCCTACTGAGGGAATGTCAAAAACAACCATAAAAATCACTGGAAAGTTACTAAGAAAAAGTCCCTTAAGTAATAACTTTTCTTCCCTCAATTTTTTCAAAGCTTTGTTCAATTTTTTTATAGATTTGTTTTAACATGCTTTTTTTAAATTCTAGCAGAATACAGCTATCATTTGGATACCTAGAGAATTTTTCCCCTTGTCAACCGAAAAACAATACTCATAAAGTTCTAAGAGCGATCATCATAATGTAAAATAAGATTTGTGCTTTTCTTTTTCAAAAAAAGATATGCTAGAGCAAGACTGGTTCTGAAAAATGACAGGAAACAAAGACATGATAATGGGGAGATGCTGAATCAGGTAAGCCGCAATGTTGAATATAAACCTAATCATTTAAGAATTCATTTTACAGAAACGGATGCATTTAAATTGCTATTTAGGTGCTCTTACACATTGCTGTGTATAGGGTATGGCTTACATTCACTGTTCATTTAGTTATAGCTCAGTTGGTAGGCCTGTTAATGAACAGGGTACAGTTTGAGTCATTTATTTAAGACATGCAAATACTTTCAGGCAAGAAAAAGAATCTTCCTCTCTGCAGGGGCACATATGTAGAAAAACACTGTTTTTATGTTGATTCTAGTGACAATGCTAGAGTCGATAAAAGTTGAAAGCTAAATGCCTGATGGGATTTGTATATTCAGAGGAAATAAAATTCAATGCAGTTGCGTTCACAGGCTTTTTATTTTTTGCTTGGTATTTTAAAAAATGCTTGGTGAAGAGATGAATGTTTTATTGATTAGCCAACCCAACAATTTTTTTACTATGTATAAATAATTGCTAGGTGTTTCAGCAAATTCTAGTTGTAAAAGTGAATGGAGTCAACATTATTTGGTAAATTACTATAATTCCTTACTAAACATTTTTCATATTTCAATTAACTTTTTTCCTCCACTAAGTAGTAAACAGTGAGGTAAATATACAGTTAGAAATAGTTTAGTCATGCCTGAACATTACTGTTTTACAAAGAGCAATCATTTTTGGATACATAAGCTGTCAGTATAGTAATTGCATTTCCTTTTAATTGATGCTTAAGTCTCTTTCAGACTATCATTAACAAACCTCCTTTAATGACTTAGCCAGAAAAATATCTTCGTATAATTAGCACTTTTCAGACACTAAGCAGTCCATCTTTGTCCTAGAGGGGTAGAGGATGGAAGAACTTCTGAGGAGGCCCACCAAATGACAATTCTAGGACAGATCTTCCCAATGGTCACAGAGAATAAATATCTGAAACCATTTAATAAAACTCCTGTGGGGGACAGAAGGGAATACTATTTAGTAAAGTCATTGTTTTGTATTGGCGAAGGTGGTTTTCAGACATTCCCCTTTCCTGTGTGTAAATGTGGAACATCTGTGGGAGCAAATGCCTGTGCAGGCTGTGCAAACAAAAACAGAAGGATTCCCATTTTGAATCTCCTTCCTGGATATTGTTGAGGATGAGGGGAAAAAAAGGACTGGATCCTATTTATGGCATTTTAAGTTGGTATGTACAGTTGCTACAGAGGATAATCAGGTTTGCCCATTGTTTCAAGATAATGATGCTATTGATGATTTTTTTAATGTCCCCAAGCATGAGTCACCTACGTAGACAGAGGCAGGTTGATATAATGCTCTTAGAAAAGACACTCCGACCAGGGTGGGGAACCTGTGACCTTAAGGTCACATGTGCCCTTCTAGGTCCTTAAGTGTGGCCTTTTGACTAAATCCAAATTTTACAGAAGAAATCCTTTTATTAAAAGGGGTGCAGCAGAGAAAGATGAAGCTTTTCTTGCCTCCTTTGGTGCTTAAAAAAGAACGATCTTTAAATCGAAAGGCTACAGGTCCCCAACCCCTTAGTCTCCATAACTGTAGATCAGAAAATAATTTGGAAAGGATGAATTCTATTCACTTTCTGCTAAAGCAGATAAGACTATCGTCTCAGATTACTTTTAAAAACTTACATGTTGACTTTATTCAAGTACTAATTAGAATATTTCAGTTAGATTTTTGGTTGTAGCAATCTTTTTTTGTTATCACAGTCTTAGACTAAATTCCCGAGTCATACCAAGTTAATTTAGACTAAATGATTGAAAACAATGGAGGTAGGTAGTAACTACAGCATTTAGAATAATTTTAGTTTTTTCTCCTCTCAGATGTTTAAAATACTTTTCAATGAACCAAAGAATACATCACACTTTGAGATTAATAAATTTATACATTACACAGTAATTCCACATAAGAATTAGCAATCAGCAAATATTCTTTTGGACTTTCTTTTTTGTCTTTTGGTTGAAAACAGACGTATTTTTAAATTACTCTATAATTCTCAGTCTTGACTGCCTCTTACGTAAGTCCAGACTGACTCTATTCACCATATCATGTAAGATAAATTTCTTCATTATTGGCACTTACCAGATAATTATTGGGGCTTCTTTTAACCCTGTCAGAGAAGTTGTTTTAACAACATTTTAGGAGAAACATGCCATATATTAAAAATTGCATATTGTGAACCTCATTTAGTATGATTTATTTGGAAAATGTGCTGATTACATTTTTTTAAGCTTTTTTGTCTCAGGGAAAGGAGCTATGATGTGTTTCAGTTTAATTTAAATGTTATTTTAAAGCAGTAATAGTTTAATGCAACTGAAGAAAACCTTTATGGTTGTTGACAAGAAACTAGATTTATAAAGAGTAAGGCAAAATTGAGATTAGACATCAATATTTTAAGCACTGTGATAAAGGAATGACATACCACTATTGATATATCAGAGTGGTAAGGTGATTCTATATAGAAAAGAAAAGCCTGAAATTGTTTTGAAAATTTTACTGTGTTCATTAAACTAGAAAGCTGGCTGCTGATAACAGACTATATTAATTATTCTGGAATTTCCTAGCAAATGAAATTAGTGTTGTTTAATACCAAACTATCCTGTCAATTCCACATTGCAAAAGGAATTTTCCATATGATATATGAAAACTTCAAAATGGTCTTCATCACATTTGTTGAAATGTTTTGAATGTTTTTGCTGAATAGAGGACTTTAAAAGCCTGGATTGTTTTTTTCCTACATACTCTTATTGTCCTTAAATTTATAACCTTTTCCTTTTTCTTTGTTCTCTATAATTTAAGAATGTGAGAAAATTGTTGCTATAAAGTTTAATGCATTTCATTGTGGTTTATGGGCACAAAGTCTAAGTCATCAAAAGCGTATTATGTAGGTCTGATTAGCCTTCTTGCAAAGGTCTTTTTGGAATTCATATCACACGCTGCATACAATCAAAAGCAAAGATATGGATAAATATGGGAAAAACTGAGGCAGTATCCTTGATTGTACTTACTGAATTTCAGAATTGAAATGAAAACATGTTTTCATAATTACCATTTATTTTAGCTCCATGTCAGTCTCTAATTGAATTTCTTTTTATAAACAACATCCATACAGATAAAAACTTTAAAAATAAAATTAGATGCTATGGAGGATATAAAACAAGCTATGAATCTTGTCTTTGAGAAGGTATTAGTTTAATACAGGAGGAAGTAAGACGTGTAAATAACCGTAAGAGAGGGATGATGGGTGATAACCTATGGATGGTTGGGATAACTTAGTGAAGAGGAAAATGGCTTCAGAGAAGGCCTGTGAGGAATATAGCAGAGGAGTTTGGGGAATGAGTCTGGTAGAAATAATCAGAAGATGAGGAAGGCAGAAAAGTTCACAGTACATAAGTTACTATTAATGAGGGAAATTATCAGACTTGGGGAGACGCAGCCACTGCTAGAACGGGGCAGGAGAGACCTGGAGGCTGTGATTCTGCTCTCAGCCTGTCTCAAGTCTGCTCATTTTCAGCAATTCCATTATTTGCCTTTTCGTATTTCAATAGCTAACCCCATGAATGTTGTGAATATTGAAGGCAGCTAAGGGACTCCTTTTGATAAATTTCTGCAATTTATTTTCTCCTTTTGCTATTCCATTTTTAATGAGCAGACTAACACATAGGGGAGGTTCATTTTCTAATAATGTTCATTTCACACTTAGAACCAAATTCCAAGGCAACGCCTGAGAGTGAGTCCTCAATTTGGAGCACTGGAGAGCTGGGTGGATGATGAGAGGGGAAGTGGTTTTTCAGATGAGGCAAGCTGAGCCAAGCTGACACCTGGAAAACCTCAGGTCGTTAGGGATTCTCAGGTTATTTGCTGCCGAAGGATTAATGCGGACCTCAGGTCCTAGGTGAATGCCAATAAAGATAATTGCTGGGGGAAAAATTAACTTGCATACATTGAAAACTGCTCTTTGCCCATATATTAAACAATCTGGAAGCTCTCATTTTTCCATGTGGTTTTTGTTTCTGGGCAGCCTGATTACAGCTAGAGGCTGTATTTATTTTTTTTTTCCTTATGGAATTCACTTGCAGAACACTGGGTAAGTAGAAAAGGTTTAGACAATTGAATTGGATTTGGGGTAGGCTGCTTCAAATGTGTAGGTGATGGGGTGAACTGCATTCCTGAGCCTTTTAAGGTAGTCATTAGCAAGCACATTGTGGCCACCGCAGGTGAAATTTAGCTCATTAATTTTAATTGGGGAAAGTCATCTTTACTTCCTCCTCCTAATGCCCACACTTCATTCTATGGCTTAATTATGTTATTAATGCACCTCACCAAAAAAGCAGTTCATCTCTTCTTAATCTCCTAATAAGCGTCTTACAACTGCTCATCCAAAACTTCCCTACTGTTTCCAAGCCTTCAATTCTTCACACTCTCTCATTCTCAACAAATGAGCTCACTCCTATTTTATGGAGGAGCTAAAAGTCATCTAGCATAAATTCCCTCATCTGTTCTCTTCTCAGTTTTGGTTTCCACGCCTATCATGTCTCGTTCCCTAACTTAATCTCAGGGAAAGAGATGCTTCCTTTCCTTTCCTAAACTTAGTTAGCACTATGTCTGTCTCCTTGCCTCTCCAAGGATGGCCTGAAGAGCAGAAACATCAGCCCCACCCAGGATCTTGTTCTAAACGCAAACTCTCAGAGCCCATGCTGGACCTAGGTATCAAACTGTGGATATTAGAAAGATTCCCAGGTGATTTGTACACACTTTCACATTTCATTTTAGATCCTAGTCAGTCCTACATCCCCCAGGACTATTCATTATCTACTTACATTGGATTTTACTTCTACATGTACCCTTGAAAGTGGTCAATGATCTCCAGTTCCCCAACTCAACAATCTAGTTTTAGTCCTCACACCTTTACATTTTTGTAGAATCTGGCACCTGCTCAGCACTTTTTTTTAAGCTTTCTTTTCTGGCGTCTGTGACACCAGACTTTGTCCAAGCCTCCAGTATGTGGTGTTGGCTCTTTTTTCTTTTCTATTCTCAAATGTGGTTGAAGGAGTAGGAGGGGAGAATGCTTAGGAATAAACATGACATATCAAAATCACAAGAGATCCCCCTTAATTTAGAATTGGGGTCCCCAGCTTTCAGCATTCAAGGGTAAAACAAAGTCAAATCCAGAACTCGTATACATACTTTTTTCCTTTATCACTTCTTACAGGAACGTATACATATTTGTTCAAAACAAAAGGGAAAAAGGAGACTTAAGGAAAATCCTAAAGATTAAAAGTGCTACAGATCCTTACCGGATTTTTTTTGGATCCCATCTTCTAAGAGAGGCAAAAAATGAGCTAAATAGCTTTTAGATTTTGTTTAGTGATTGGGGATTTTGATATCATAATTATTCTTTTAATGGGAATTCTCTCAGATGAGTTCTGTCTTCTCCCCCAACTTGGTGGAAATAACTTTAAGAATCAGAAAAAATGTCAATACAGAAATTTTTTTTAAAATGGCCCAGAAATCTACCTTCTCAGGGGTAGATAGATGATAGATAAATAGATATGTGTGTGTAACACAAACCTTTTTGGATACTACTTCATATACAAAGAATGAAACCTGCTTTTTTCGGTTACTTACATAGTATTGGCTCAAGTTTCTACGTAAAAACGTATACATCTATGTCATTTTTAATTGCTCAATATCATTCTGGTGAATGGCTATGACAATTTATTTCAACAATTGTTTATTATTGTTTTCAATGTTTTTCTCCTTTAAATAATGTTTAAATGGACATTAATATATAGATAACTTTATTCATTTATCATATTATGCTATTATGATAAATTCTCAAAAAGTAGAGTTTTTATGTCAAGAGCTATGTGTATTTCAATTGGGAATGTGTGTTGCCAAACTGCCCACTAATTTATAGGGCATTTTAAGTACATGCGCGTGCTTATTTCTCCTGATATTTACCAATATTTGCAGGGCCAGCCTTAAGGTCATATAAGTATAGGGCTGGATTCTGACTTTATTTAATAAAGTTTTGATATTTTGTTCATTATGGATTTCTTGCACTAATTTGCATCAAAATGTCATTCATTCTGATTGCTAAGTTTTTTGGCACCTAACTAAATTCTGTGCCTGAGGCAAGTAATTTGTCATATCCTAGCACCAGCTCTGAATATTGAGTCTCAAGCTTTAAAAAAAAAAAAAAAATCCAATGTGACTGACATGATGGTAGTTAATTGTTATTTTAGTTTACATGCTTAAAATTTCTAGTGAGAATAAGCAACTTTTTGCATTTGATAATAATTTATATTTCTTCCTTTAAATATTAGTTTGTATTCTTTGCCCACTTTTCTATGGGATGCTGTCTTTTGCTTTTTGATTTGTAGAAATTGAATGTGCTCTTTCTCTGTCACATAGATTCATATAGATTGTGGTAATTTCCCCAGGTTTTTTTTTTTTAATCTTTCAAGATTTGGGGGACATTTTGTTTTTACATAAAAGTTGAAAATTTTTTATAGTTGTGATGTGAATACTAAGACTGTTCAATTTGGAAAGCTAACCTTTTGGTTATCCTTCCTTTCCTCAAATATTTTTTCCTCTGAGAGTTTAAAGACCAAGACTTCCTTGCCCTTGAGAAAATGTTAACTGTTTTGGAAATTTCTAATAACTTTTAGTATTTTAAAATGTACCATCAAAGTCCATAACAGCAAGAAAAGGGGAGGACAGGTGGGAGAGGAAAACACAGAGGAGTAATAGGAGACAGGGTTTTCCCTGCCACTATAAAGAGCTTTTCAGAGGAGCTAGTTTCAGAGCTGCCTTTGGCAGCTCCCTTAGGAGGATCCCAAAAAGAAAGGGTTGCATTGTGTACCCAGGCACAGGAGACTCATTCCTTATGTCCCTATGTGACACAGAAACCACAAACAAAGCTATCTGACTTGAAGGACCATCCATGGACTTGGATATTGAGAATGACAACGTTAGAAATTCCCTGGAAATTGAAAGGACCGTCATCCCTCCCCACTCCCCACTCCCCTCGACCTGTCTAATTTTCTAGCTACCACACAAGCCTGTCTAATTCAGTGCAACCTTAGGGAAGAGAAGAGTATCAACTATAATAAAGTCGGAATTAAATTAATTTAAAAGAAACAAAGTTTTATTGCCTGTATACTCAAGTTTGGGGACAGATTCATACTTGCTAAATAATTACATTTAATAATATTTCTTATTTTTTTTATTTTGATGTAATGCTAAATATAGGTTTTCCCACCCAAGAATATTTTTTAAATTATCCTGTAATTTTTCTAGCACTTTAACAGTTTCATTTTCATTCTTAAATCTTTAATTCATCTTGAGTTTATTTTGTTGTATTTAGTATATAATGTATAGTAAGAATATAATTTAAAAATTATTTCCCAAATGGTTAGCCAGTTTAATTATTCTCTCAACCACATATGAAATTTATAAATGAAATCAAATGGACAACCTGGCAATGCGAAGCCAGGAGTTGACAATTCTTTCCTTTTCTTACATTTTGTCAATCTAGTCCAGTGGTGGGGAACCTGTCACCTTAAGGCCACATGTGGCCTTCTATGTCCTTCAGTGCGGCCTTTTGACTTAATCCAAATTTTACAGAACAAAGCCTTTTATTTTTATTAGTACATTTTTGTTTGTCTTATATATCTTTATTTTATTTTTTAAAATGAACATATTTAAAATAGCAAAGAATAATATAAGTTTCCACAAAATGATTCTCCTAGATTGACTGGCACAGTTAGAACATTAGTAGGCCATAAGGGCTAAATTGATGGCTGTTATGCTCATGATTTAGTTCTAACTTCCTGCCTGACTAGCACCATGACCACACGAAGCTGGTTGGCAAGAGTTTATGGGGGTCGAGTACGTCGGCCTGTTACCAGCTTTTGACAATGGTGCACTGTGTTTCTGTTTGAAGTGGAATTTGTGAATAGTTGCACAGCTCAACAGTATTTTTTAATTCTGTCTGCTTAACAGTCCGTCATGTCAAAGACATGTTTATCTTGTTTCTGCTAAAGATAAGATGATTTGCTTGCTTTGTGATACTACAATATCAACATTAAAGAAATTCAATGCTCATCAGCATTATATTAATAAGACTCCCCTTCTCACTACTGTACTTGACTAGTCTTTAAAATAAACACTCATAAGGACCACAAATATTTTAAATTAGAGGGAGAGGAACAAAAGGTTTTATTAAAGA
The DNA here is from genome assembly GCF_000956105.1 of Propithecus coquereli. Lineage (NCBI taxonomy): Eukaryota > Metazoa > Chordata > Mammalia > Primates > Indriidae > Propithecus > Propithecus coquereli. The sequence continues at coordinate 3,309,956 of NW_012141302.1, read as the reverse complement.
AATTAAAAGATGAAAAGCAAAATCAGAGACAGTTCCTTCAAGCAGCAATAAGACATGGTAACAGTGCCACTGAAGCAACTTTTAGAATAGAGTTGTGAAAGAATGCATTGTCAAAGTTGTAGGATGCTTAGACCCCAATAACTTTTGAAAGTCAAACAACTGCCTCTTTCAAGGAGAACCATAACTGATTGGCAGCATGAATTAGCCTTCCACTTAATAGAACAACTTTATGCAGTACTTCAAAAGGAAAATATATATTATTAAATTCCTTTGGATGAATCAACTGATACTACTGACTTGATACAGGTTTTATACTTCATTTGGGTCATAACAGAAGATCTTCCCTGCTATGAAGAGTTACTCACTTTGGGCACTCTTGAGAACTGAAATATCTTCAACAACTTTCAAGATAAATGTCATAAAGTTGGACTGAATTTGGTAAATTTAGTGAATGTAAATTTACAGATGGTGTACCTTCCGTGACAGGAAAACATGACGGGTTTATTGAACAGATTTTAAAAAAACTATTAACAGATCCAGATGCTCTCATTTCTTTTCATTGTATCTTGCATCAGCAAAATCTCTGTGCTAAAGTTAGTATTTTAAGTGATATTTTGCAATAATTTATAAGTATTGTTAACTATATTCACACAAATGCAGCATGACATGGCCAGTTTCATAACATACTAAAATTGAACAATGTGGTATTCAGTGTGGATTTGCAGTATCATTCTAAATTGTGTTGGCTGTCTCAGGGACAGGTAGCTAAATTTTATGAAGAACAGAATCAGCAAAGTGAATTATTGAAAGAAGATCTCTATAAGAATGCAGCATTTCTGTGTAATATCATGTCAAATCAAAACGACTTGAATATTTCTTCACAAGGTAAAACTAAGTCTATATATGATATGTGGCAAAAAAAATCCAAGCATTTCAAAAAAAGCTATCTTTTTTAAAACACTTCTTCAAAAGGAAATTTCAGATAAACATTTTCCCCAGTGAGCAAAAATCACTGAAGAGCAGCATGATATATGTGAATCATTTGAAGAATACACAGCTGTTATAGACTTATTAACTGGAGCATACAATGAAAGTTTCACCAACTTTGAGAATCATGACATCACACTCAAACTGGCATTTCAGTCTCACCTAGTTGATATCACCAAGGCACCTAAAGAACTACAGATGGAATTGATTGAGCTCTCAGTAGATGACATTTTAAAGTCATTGTTTGATGCTAAGAAAGATCCAACTGAGATATGGAAAAATGCAGTAAAATACCCACACCTTCGGCAACATGCGCAAAAAATGCTTTCTTGCTTTTCCATCACTTGTAGATGCTGCGAATCTACATTCTCCTACCTAACCCAAATCAAGACACCCTTAAGGTCACAAATGACTAATACCCATCTAGAGGATCAACTGAAACTGTGGACCTCCGTGCTGCAACCAAATATTCGAACGCTTTCCAACAAAAAGCAGACACAACAAAGTCATTAAAAGATTAGTTAACTTTAAAATTAACAAATAGTTTTTAGTTTTTGAAATTATAAAGTACATAGTAGTTAGATTTTTACAAAATAATGTACATTTTTAAGCATATCTAATTGAAGTTTCTTGAATGTGGCCTAATTTGATTACAGCTAAATTAATGTGGCCTTCCAAAATGAAAAGGTTCCCCACCCCTGGTCTACTCTCTTTCCTAATTTCCTTCAGCTTTTTCCCTTTCGGTTTATTCCACCATGAAGCCAAAGTGATCTTTCTAAAAGGCAAATCAGTTCATGCCATAATAGTTACCCTCAAATATTTGAAGAATTAGGTTATATAAGAGGAATCTACTTTCAGGCAGAACCAGGACCTCTGGTAAGAAAATCTGGTACAAATTTAACAGTGTCTTATGAGGAATTAATTCCTTGTTATCAGTTCTCTATGAAAATAATTTCAAGCCAGAAGACTATTTGTCAAGAATGCTGTGGAAAATATTCCTTCATAGGCAGAAACTTGGAATAGATGACTTCAAGATTCCACAATTGTACTATGTGTGGAGTTCCATAGAGCCAGAGTTTAGAATACAATGAATTAAAGAAAAAAATCCTTAATTTTTGAGATACCTCCTGTTTAAACATATCTACTTTTCTTGTTAGAATTGTGCAAAATACTATATGATCATTTTAGATAGTTGTAGAGTTTTTTCATAGAAGGAAATTGTGAGATTTGTAATAAAATTGCTATTAACTGCTATGTTTATTTAACAGTTTTAAAATAATAGAATTGAATTTTCTGGATATCTAATAAATTTATTTATAATTATAATTGTTTCCTTTACTGTTGGCGTAGTATTTTATTGCAAAAAACGTTCTTATTAAATGTTTACATATATTCGCTATCTCAGTTTTAGATTATCTAATTATGATCTATTAAACATATGGAGATATAATATATTAGCCAGAATCTGATCTTAACATAACTCATTAAAGTGATTTCTTTCAGTGTAGAGTGATGTTATTAGACCAAAGTCTTGATTAAAAAAAAATTGAAACAAAAAGGTTTATTATACTTTTTAGCAGTATTCATCAGCTAACACTGATTATTATATGAAATGGAAGAAAGGAGAGCATGAGAACTTTATAGTTTCATGATTTAGTCTCCGAACCACAATCTAGTTAAGAGTAGAGCCTCAGGGTTACTAATATATTAGGACTAAGGTCGTGGAAGGGAATCAAGTGCCTTGTGCCTTGACTTGATTATTATTAAATGTTTCCCTTCAGGAACATTACATTAATTTTCAATTTCAGAAAGAAAATTACTTTTGCAATGCTTAGGACAGAATGGTAGCTAGGTTCATCCAAAACCTGGACTTTTGCCAAGTGCCTTGAGATATTCTTGATAGATAATTTCCTCCCCCCTCCTTCCTGCATGCACTATGTCTAATTGTCTAGTGGGTGGAAAATATAATTTTGTGCTAAATGAATTTTTGCCGATGTTATTTGGAGTACCTATATGATCTAGCCACTAATTCACAGGGGGCCGTTTGCGTGGATAAAGACTTTAAATGTAGGGTCGTTATGGAGTTCTGAGTATTTGCCAAAAAATAAATGTTTTTAGTAACATTTCTGATCTTTTTAAATGTATAGGATTAACAATGTGGTATAGCTTAGCAGAGGAAGAAAGGCAGCAGAGTAAAAGAACAGCTCATTCAATCAGCAGGTGTCTGAGAGTCTTCTCTGTGCATAACACTCTCAAAACTTTTTTCTCCCAAGGTTAGCATTGTCATTTGTATTGTCTGAAAATCTACTTAATACATTTTCTAGATTGCACGAAGAAAGATTAATATTTTTCAGAACACTTCGGCTATAAAAATTTTCCTTATTTGGCATCTACGTGAGCACTTTTTGTGTTTTGAATAATACTTAAGACTGTTTCAAAGAATACTACATTGTTTGTACCACTATACATGAGGTGCAAGCTATTAATTTCTTCATTCTTTTTCTCCATGTACCAGAGGACTCCCTCAATGCCACTTTATGATGAGGCTGGAATACAGATCCTGAGAATAATCTTTGTACTACCTAAAATCATAATTGTTTCTTTAGATAATGCAAACAAACTGGCCATCAGATAGGGCTGTGTTTCTACTTAGACTCTTTTTTGAAAGTATCAAATGCTTTGACATCAGTTTTACCTAACCCCAATGCAACAGTCTTAAGAATATGTCAAGCCTAGTGTATCAGTTACCTGTTGCTTTGTGACAAATCACCTAAAAACTCACCTAAACAAATCACCTAAACGTGGCTTGAAATAACTACCACTTATTATTTATTATAATTCTGTAGGTTGACCAGAAGGGTTTTCTAGAAGTCTCAGGTAGGATGGATGGACCTATTTCTCCCATCTTTCAGGAAGTAGACCTGGGCTTCTTCACAGGTCTGGCTTCTTCACATGGCAGTTGGGTTCAAAAGCATAAAATCTGTAGAGGTGAGGTACCTTGATGCCTTGGCTTGGAAGTCACACAGTGTCATTTTTTCTTCATTCTATTGTCCAAAGCAAATCACAAGGCCAACTCAAATTCAAGGACATAAAGAGATACTATCTCTTGTTTGTATGAATGGCAATGTCACTTTCTAAAGTGGAAGAAATTTGGAGCCATATTTGACAATCTATCATTTTTTGCAAGCAAGGAAGTGTACATGGATACAATCTAATCAATCACCATAACTAAATCAAAATCCCAAGAAACCAGAAAATATAAACAATCTATAAATCCCAATTAAACAAAATTTTTTAAGTGGGAAAAATTTTAACAGACCTTCACAAAAAAAGATGTATAAATAGGCACATATAAAGATGCTCAATATCATTAGTCATCAGGAAAATGCAAATTAAAACCACATATATTAAAACATCACATTGTACCTCATAAATATACATATAATTATTAGTCTTTAATTAATTTTTTTTAATTTTTGAAACCACAATGAGATAACACATCTTACTTATTCTCTGTCATTTTCTCAACTTACATGTTATTTTCTCAATGCCAAACATTGTGATAAGCAATACTTATGTCATGTTTCTTGAAACTCCCAAATAGACAAATTGGTGGCAAAACAGCGTGATGCACCTGCAGTCGAATGTTTATAGCAGCACAATTCACGGTTGTAAAGATGTGGAAACAACCCAAGTGCCCATCAATACATGAGTGCATTCATAAAATGTAGTATATGTATACCATGGAGTACTACTCAGCCATAAAAAAAGTTGGTGAACTATACCTCTTGTATTAACCTGGATGGAGCTGGAGACCATTCTTCTAAGTGAAGTATCACAAGAATGGAAAAACAAACACCACATGTTCTCACCATTAAATTGGAATTAACGTGCACACATGGAAATAATATTCATCGGCAATCAAGCAGATGGGAGGGGGTGGAGGGGATGGCTAAATTCACACCTAACAGGTACAATTCACATTATCTGGGTGATGGGCACACTTGTAACTTTGACTCAAATGGCACAAAAGCAATTTATGTAACTAAAACGTTTGTACCTCCTTAATATTCTGAAATTTTTTTAAAAATCGACAATTTTAAAAAGAAACATCAAATCACATAATTCAGATTATGTCAACTCCCCAGTGTTTTTTTGCAATGAAACTATAAAAATTAGGGACAGTAGGTATATGTGAATCCACTTTATGAACAGACCTATTTAGTAAATAGGAAAATAATAAAATTGATTAAAAATTTTTTAAAAAATAGGGTGATGGCTATTATAACAGTGCACAAAATTTATAAAAGTACAGAGAAAGTGATGACCAAACTCTGGGAGACTGGAGAAGAAGAGGCCCAGTCTCTGGATAGTCTTGAAGGAAGGGTGGGCATTTTTACAAGAAATAATAGGGACAAAGTGTATTCCAGATAAAGAATCAAGGCTACGCCATAGCACAGAGGTATACAGGGCATGGCAGATTTGGGAAAATGTAAGGAAGCTTGGGAAAGAAGCAAGGTTAGTTGTAATTAATGGGTAGAGAGCAGCACGTTGGGCAATGAGACATGACACCTTTTCCTACTTTACTGTTCACTTCTTGGTAAGTCGGCACAGAGACAACTCCTCCTCCATCAGGTTCGTTAACCGTCCCCTTTGCCCCTTTTCCCCTATGAGAAAAAAAGAAAAACACATTTTTCTTGCTCTTCAATAGTACTTTATATAATTACCTTGTTGTACTTCATATTTAGATTATCTTCATGTCTAATCTTCTCTATTATTTGACTGACAGTCCCTGTTAACATAGGACCTATGTCACCACCTTTTTTCCCTCAATACTTAGCAAGATTCTTTAATTTTACAAGTTACTAATAATTGCTTGTTAAATAAAATTTTACCGTATCAATTATTTTTTGGTAGATAGCACTGACATGTTAAAAAGAGAATACCAAATAAAGGATAGTTTGTTCCAGCTATATCAGAGATTTTAGGTAGAAATGAACTCAATTGTCAATCTTATATATTGTAGGTTTTCTTTAAAATCAAGTAATTTTATGTATTTTTAAAATAAGCATTGCTTTTTAGTACATATTTTTAAATTTTAGATTGTTTATAATTTAAAATATGGGTTCCTTTTGTGCTAGATTTTAAGTTGAAACTCAAATTTCTTGGACTTACACACTGGAATTTGCTCTCGGTGCTGGCTCTTAGTCCTGGAATCACTTTCTAACAGTAATTCATAAAAGATGTATTAAATACATTGGCAATGTGTGAGATAAGAAATGCATTCATATATGGACTGATGATAAATTCTAAACACACTCCAGCGATTCTCAGAGGGTGGGCTTGGGGATAATAGGGAATAGTTTGTTTTAGTATCTCAAGGAATAGAATGTGGCTAGTTTGATAATGTAAATCTGACCTATATATTATATATAAATTACATGGGGAATAAAAATTACCCAAAACAAGGCTTGGTTAAAGCTTGGCTAGTATTAATAGAAATATGTGAAGATAAAGTGAAAAAACAGAGGGGTAAGAAAATAAAGTTTTAAGATAAAGTTTAATATAAAGTATACTTGATCTATATCTATTCAGTGAGAACAATCTGGAAAATTCACAAAGAAAAATAAGTGTTTTAATTCACAAAATTAACAGAGTTCATTGAGCATATACTATGTGTGAGATACACAAAGGCTTTCATTATTTAGCTATATTAAGATAAAAGCTTTCCCTTTCTACTTTATATTACATGTCTAGACAGACTTAATTTCTACCCAGAACTAAAGAACACTTAAATAATTTATCCCTATAAGTACAAGGATTTATCCTCTAACTTCTACCAATTCTTCTCCATCAATCAGGCCAGTCCCCAACTAAACAGATGGGATTTTCATCAAGCTCTGATGGCCAGCAGGCATTGTTGAGCCAAGAATGAAAATTAATTTTATAGACGATGACCTTCTTCTGAAAATGCTTACGTAGTCAAGGTTTGCATTCAATCATTCAAGGAAGATGTATTCTACTTGATTTAAGAGAGGCCTTTCCTTCTATTGCTATATTGCTTGCTATTGAACAGGAACTCATAGGGGAGAGTATTTGTCAAAAGACAGGGTTCTCTGCCTCTTTCCAAATGATGAGGTTCAGGTCATTTAAAATGCAATTTCTCCATTTGTAAAGGAGCGTGGCAAAGCTCATCTCTTCTCCAACTATAATGATAGTGTTTAGTACAACAAAAACCACAATAATTTGTAACGTATTTGAGTGTCGCAAACTCAGATAACCTGTAGCATGTTTTCAGTGCCTGCCTCATTACAGACAATTATTAACTTTATTTCAGTGCATCCCAGAATAACTCTTTGAGGAAGTATAATTATTCCCTTTCTACATGCAAAGAGACTGAACTTCAGTAATGTTAAAGGAATGTACCCAAGATAACATTTCAAGTTCATGCTAGAAGCAAAATTTAGAACTGTGTTTACTGACTTCATATTCAGAGCTTTCTTAACTCTTCCATCTCTCTCTGTCAGGGAAATGCCTTCTATTGCCACAGTATTCGCTCCAGATTGTTCAGTATGTCTTCTAACTATCCATGTAAATTATATAAATTTCAAACTAGACTTTTCCCCTCTACCTCTAGCCATGAAGACCTCATAACTATACCACCTCCAGGGAAATTTGTCATTGACTTAAAGGAAACTGATCTACAAACAAAAATAGCTCTTCATGGTTTTACTAGTGTTTGAAGCAGTCCTAATCCAAAAACATTTAAAATCACCCCAAACCACACTGCTCTACTTTTTAAACATAATTTTAATGAAATAAAAGCTTAAATGGCATCAATACAGCCTGAAAACTTTAGCTGAATATAATAACTAAGTTGGGATCTTTTCTCAACCTACAAAAGTAATTAATTCACCACCTGGCTCAGTGCCTCAAAAGGATTAAATATAAAACATGAAAATTGCTTTCAGTTAAGGGACAGTGAGATGAGATCACATGAGAACCTAGTAAAAGGCTCACAAGATCAAAGACGGCACATTGGCAGCAGGTCAGGGGTATCTGTTTAAGCACAGCTACTCTCATGGTTCAAACAATTGGCATTTATGTGGAGCTATAAATAAGCAAGCTCAGTAAGGAAAGTGTCCCCAGTTTCTACTTTTCAGAAACTGCTTGGGAGAGTGGTATTTATCCTGCTTATTGGCCACCAACAGGTTTTTGGAACCAAGTATCATTGTCATAAAGGGAAAGACATCCCTGTATTTTCCAAAAAGAAATTTAAAAACTAAGTGCAGAAGATAAGTATATGATTCATATAGTGTTCTCCATAATTCTAAATTTCCTTTTTTAGCACTTCGAGGGAGGATTCAGATCATATTCATATTTGTTTCCCTCCTTCCCAGCACATGTCTTGCCACATAATAGGCTTTCCAAAAAATATGTGATGTCAGAATCATCAGGGTGGTGACAGAGGGACATCCACAAACAGAATACATCAGTCAGTGAGCCAGTTTAATGGAGTCAGTGATTGGATTCTGGAGTCAGACTGTCCAGGGTCAAATATTCACTCTAGCACTTACTAGCTTTATGGCCATACTCATTATAAAAAAGGAATAAAAGCGCTATAAGTTCATTAAATAAAATATGTGATAAACTTAGTACAGTGCCTAGAACATAGTAAGTGCTCAATAAATGTTAGTATTTATTATAATTGTTATTGGCCTGGAATCCAACAGGGTATTTAGCAACTTTAATCACCATATCTTCGTGGTTCACACAGAAAAAGATGGGATGAATGATTGTCCCGTCAGGTGAGCACCAACTGAGTAGGTGACTTTATGAAAGAGTGGTAAGAAATGATTGGAGGGACTTTTCAGGAGCTGTACTTCAGGGTTCTATCTTTGGCCACTTCTGATCAATATTTTTATCAGTGACTTGGTTGGAGATTTATCCCATATAAAGACCCCCTGACATATCTGGTATAAAATGGCATCTAGCATTCCCCAATTCAGCCTGTCTCAGCTTCCCACTAAAATATCTATGGAAAAAAACAAGCACATTGTCATATTTCAAAACCTAAAACTGAAGATCGATGGATTGTGGAAATTCAAGAGGCATTTGTACTATCAATATGAGTTAAGAATCTTCCACATCAATGTATCACAATCAATACTAGCCTAAATGTATTCATGTGATTCCCTTACTGTTATGGATTGCCTCCATGCGCTCGGCACTTTTCTAGGAACTTGGGACCTATTCGGGAACAAAACCATATGGAGCATGGAGATAAAGAGACAGTAATTGATAAATTAAATAAAATATACGGTGTGTTAAATGATGTCAAGTACTGTGGAATAAAATGGGGCACAGACAGGAATATGGGCTGAGGATGGAGGTTGCAGTATTAAACAGGGTGGTCAGGAAAGGCCTCATTGTTGAGAAGATGAAATTTGAGCTAAGGCTCAAGGACAGCTTGAAGGAAGTCAGGGAGTGGGCTATGCAGGCATCTGAGGGAGGAACATTCCAGGGAGAGAGTAGAGCTGAAAGAAAGGTTCAAAGGTGACAAGAAGGAAGGAAACAAGACATACATTTTCATGCTCGTCCTGGGTGAAAAAAATAAATAAATAACATCAAGGAAACCAAAGGAACATGTTTTCAAAAAGAGGAATAATGTGTATGCTGAATAACACAGTCAGATTCGGAATTCAAAAAGACCAAACTAAATATGATGAAGTTTAATGGGAATAGATGTACAGTATTGCAATTGAGTTAAAAAAAAAAAGTATACCTAACTATAATATAGCAAAGACATAGCTTAACAACAGAATATATCAAAGACATCTGGGGATTTTAGCTGATTTTTTAAAATCCAATTTGAGTTAACACTGGGAGTGGCTGCCAAAATAAATCTGATATTAAAACGCAAAATTATTTTGTGGTATCCCAACCCAGGAAGTTGATATTTTGGCAAACTCTACACGGTTGGTCAAATCCAGGGTGTATATTGATCAGTCTGTGAGCTCAAGGTATCCTCCTGCCTCGGCCTCCCAGAGTGCTAGGATTAGGGAGGAATGCAAACACTGTGTTAAGAAGATCAGTAGCCTGACATCTGAGAAACAGTTTATGAGACTGAAACTGAAAAGCTAGAAAAGGAAAGGCATGGAGTAGGAGTAAGAAAATGTTTAAATAGTCCTGAGAACACATATGAAACACTTTCAGCCAGTGTTCTTGCCCAAGCTTCACGATGCCAAGAGGTAATTGTTATTGTTACCTTTATTACGGTCTCTCTCTTTCTCTTTCTCTCTCTCTCTCTCTCTCTCTGTCTCTCTCTTCCTCTGGTCATCTCATTTTTCAAGCCAGAGGTTGAGACTCAGGTTGGGTAGAAGAGAAGCCAGGTTTGACCCGGGCCCTCAGGCATGGACACACAAGCTCCACTGAGCATGGCTCCAAACTAAGCATGGCCACCAGCCCCCAGCATGAGCTCAGCTGCCCCCCACACACAAATGCTCCATTTCAAACACTCCCTGACAGAATGAGGACCAGTGTTCCAAGTTGCCAAATGACTAAATTAACTGGAGCAGTTTAATTTCTTCCTCATTTTCTCTTTACCTTCTCCTTTTAGTTCTCATTACCCCTCAGCTTCCAGCACATTTTGCTCTTCCTTCCACTTTGAAAATTAGTAAATATTTATTAAATACTGACCCTGTAAGTGGAAGGAGAAGAGATAGCATGGGGGCAGGTAGTGAAGAAATAAAGATAAAAGACTGCATCTAGTAAGTTGGAAATGTACAGTATATACATCATGATTCAGTTATTCCCTTTCTAGGTGTATTCTCTAAAGAAACTTTTCTACATGTGCACAAGGAAGCAGGTAGAAGGATACTTACAGTAGTGTTGTTTGTAATATTGAGAATTGAGGCCAGGCGCGGTGGCTCATGCCTGTAATCCTAGCACTCTGGGAGGCCGAGGCAGGAGGATACCTTGAGCTCAGCAGTTCGGAGACCAGCTTGAGCAAGAGCGAGACCCCGTCTCTACTAAAAATATAAAAATTAGTCGAGCGTCATGGCGCACGCCTGTAGTCCCAGCTACTTGCGAGGCTGAGGCGGGAGGATCGCTTCAGCCCAGGATTTAAGGTTGTTGTGAGCTAGGCTGACGCCACAGCACTCTACTCAGAGCAACAGAGTGAGACTCTGTCTCAAAAAAAAAAAAAAAATTGAATAGAATCTAAAGGTCCATAAGTAAAAACATGTATAAGCAGAAAAGTAAAATGAAAGAATCAGATCTATATAGAGCTATATAGGTCACAAAAAAATAGAGTGAAAAAACAAGTTGCAGAATAGTATAACAACATGATGCCATTATGAACATTTGTAAAACACACAAAAGAATATTATATAAGCACACTCACACACACACACACACACACACACACATTTCCCTGCTTGTGTTCTTCTTTTAAGAATTATATTCCTCTTCGTCATTTCATTTCCTACTCTGTTCAGATGTACTTATTTGCTATTTTCTGGGGACCTCACAGAGATAAATTCTTGTCCAGAGAAGGAGGTAAATAAGAAAGTCTATCTGAGAAAACTTTCTACTAGGTTTTTAGCTTCATTTTTCTATGAACCATACCTAGAGATCCTTGCTTAAAATGTCCATCACCATTGCCTGATAGAAAATCCTCACCCATCCTTTAAGATTCAATTTAAACCAATCTTCTAAAACACTTTCCTAATTACCTCTAATTGGAATTTAATTTTCTTTTCTCTGATTCTCTTAGCACCTTTCTCAACCACAACTTTAGCATGCCTTGTAAAATTACACGTCTGTCTCCCCACTAAGGTGACTGCCTCCAGAGACCATGGGTTTTATCTTTCATGTTACTGAATTCCTCCTCAGCACTTAACACAAGTGGCAGACCATAGGATGTCTTCAATGAATGTTTGTTTATCTCAGTTTAATCCCGACACTTTCACATCTGAAAGCTGTTTGATGTGATATCTTGACACCATGATGTGGAGCCAATGACTTCTTTTCATCCTCCTAAAACTAGTTTTGTGATCTGTACACTAGACCTAACTAAACTCCCAATGGATTACTTGTCCCCTTCTCTACCTTGGCAGACTTATTAACTTGAAATACCCACCAGCTCTTTCTTGAGATAGGCTTCAGCTCCACTGTTCTATCCTGTGGGTGTGTGCCTGGTTGTGTGTGCATGTGTGTGTGTGTGTTTCTACCTTCAGACTAATTTTCATTATTTTCAATATTGAGAACTATAACCTAGTGGTCAACAGGATTGAATAATACCTATGTTATTTTGATGCTAATTAAAAATCCACTATATACAATCTTGGCCAGATAATATCAGCAAGAATTGATAAACAAGCTGCTTTTAAATGGATTTCCCCAATTAATTTCAGGATTAGAAAGCTATTGGAGTTAGAAGAGGTATTACCAGAGGCTTTGGAAGTTTTCTGAATTAGCAGATAATAGGGAGTGTCTTTGATAGCTAATTTACAACTGAATGCAGCTGAATGATAACGAACCCCAAAAGATACCCAGTTGTGTACTATAACTCTGATTTTTAATATATATTTTATTAGGACCAGAATAGCCAGTTCACATTGTATTTTTTCTCTCATTCTTTTCATCTTTGTGATTTATTTGTGTCTTTATTGAAGCACATCCTTTAGTAATTCTTTCAGAAAAATCTCCAGACTAACATAGTCTTTTCCTAAAGAGTTACTTATTTTGCCATCAATTTTGAATGATGCCTTAGCCCTACCTAGTATTTTAAGAATATTACTCTCCTTTGTCTTTGGCATCTATTACTAACAGAAGTCTAATGTCAGTTTTATTACCATTGCTTTGGCCGTACTCTGTCTTTTCTCTCCATTCATGTTGCAACATTTTCTATTTATAATTGTATTTTTCCATTTTTACTATATGTGTCTAAGTATAAATGTGTTTTTATTTATCCTAGTTGTTACACAAGAGTATTTTTAATCAAACAATTTAGCTCTTTTCTGTCTAGCTAAATTAGTAGCTAGACTCAGCTCCACTGTTAGAATAGTGTTAGAACAGCCTGAATAATTTTAATTCTAGAAAATTCCCACAAACCTCTCCTCAAATTCTGTTTTTTAAATTCTCCTAGATGACTATAAACAGTCAAATCTCTCTTGCTCTTAACTGTTCTTCCATACCTTTAGTTATTTTTCCCTCTTTTCTTTATTAAGTATTCTAATTCCTATATTTTTACCGTATATTATTCCCTATATAGTGTTCTGAGCGAATTCCTCAATATTGTCTTCAAATTTATTAATTGTCTCTTCAAGTTGTGTTCAGTTTAGAGTCTTGATGTGTTTTATAATTTTGGTTTGCAGACTTATTTTTAGTAGGGATTATTCTCCCTCTCACCAATCCACCCACTCTTTTCAATCCAGCAGTTTTGTGAATTCATCTGCACAATCCTCTGAGCAAACCAGTTCAGAAACTTTTGTTGGAGGCATAGTGCTCCTGTCTTGGGGCAATAATGAATGCACAGCTTTTCTCAGATCCTGTTTTTAGGCTAACCCAGGTCCCCCTGCCTCTAAAAGCACCCAGTTTAGTATAGCCCTAAGCGATTGTCCTTAGCAACTCTTTTTTTTTTTTTTTTTTTTTGAGACAGAGTCTCACTCTGTTGCCCGGGCTAGAGTGAGTGCCATGGCGTCAGCCTAGCTCACAGCAACCTCAAACTCCTGGGCTCAAGTGATCCTTCTGCCTCAGCCTCCCGAGTAGCTGGGACTACAGGCATGTGCCACCATGCGTGGCTAAATTTTTCTATATATATATATTTTTAGTTGTCCGGATCGTTTCTTTCTATTTTTTAGTAGAGACGGGATCTCGCTCTTGCTCAGGCTGGTTTCGAACTCCTGACCTTGAGTGATCCACCTGCCTCGGCCTCCCAGAGTGCTAGCATTGCAGGCGTGAGCCACTGCGCCCGCCTGTCATTAGCAACTCTTTATGGCCCCCTTCACAAGAAAGAGTCATCTAGCTTGTAATTTCAAGTGATATCCCTGGCCTACTGCTCTACCTTGTGTGAAGTTATATTCTTTCTGTATCTGACAGACATTCACTCCCAGCAGTCCCGCAGCGTTAGGACCTCTCAATATTTTGCAGTTATATTCTTTGTGGTCCGTGGAATGTGTATCCTATCTTGAGCACAGTTATGTCCTTTTATATGTTACTTGTCATTATGAAGTGTTTATAGCTGGAGTTGAGGGAAAAGGTGACTGAAGTCTCTCCTAGCCCATTGCCATCTACATTCTAGCTCTCCTTGACGCAATTCTGCCCATCTCACTGGTAACCTTCCCTCTTTCTCTACCAGTCTTACTTGTGAACATTATCTTATGAGATTTGAGTTCCTTTAAATGAGCCCAAGATAATGACATTTTTCCTCAGATGGGAGCAATCACCCTGGTCCATGTCCGTAGACTTTTCAATCACAGCTAAATATCTGACAAATGTGTGTACACTGCTCTCTACTGATAACGGGGCAAGAGCATCATTTCACACAATCAATTGGTACTTTCTGTCTATTTGAATCTGCTGGGCCAATACGAGAGGGGAACATAACTTCTGCATTAAATGAACTTGACACTTCACAAGATCTGGAAAACTCTGATTATCTTGAACTTTGACACTGAGTGAATCAGCATAGGCACCTTGAAGAGTTGAGTTCTCCTTTGTTTTCACCTGGTGCATTGACAATCACATGAGCAATCTGTTCCCTTAGTGGGTACTACAGAATATGTATGAGGCTCTTTTGAAAGGGGAGAATGGGGACTTGTCTTCAAGCTGTATCTGTGTTACAAAAATACTGTTTTACTTAGATGATGTGCTTATGCTGGTAGAGTTTTGAGAAGGTTAATGGAATGTGGCTGCAAGATACAGCCTAGCATGTATCATATTAATAGAAAGAGGCAGTAATTGACTGATAACAGAGCCAGCTGGTAACCCATAGCAACAATCGCCACTCTCAAACAGCACTTTCAAAAATATTTAAGAATTTAACCATCGCTTTTTCAATATTATTTCTCCAAAATACTTATGTGGATTTATTTGTATGGGAGCGATGAAAAAGAGGTGTTAATGTAAAACAGAGAAACAGAATTAATAAAAGCTCTAGTCCAGAATCTCCCACTTTTGACTTTCAGTAGTACTTCAACTGCATCACATAATTCTCTATCTACAAAGTAGAAATGCTAATATTTGCCATATCTTCAACTGATAAACACTCTTTGAACAACCAGGATTAAGACTCAACATAAATTCAGCAGAGTGCTATTTTTACTAACATTTTTCAAAGCCTTCTAAAATGTTTAATCCATTTGAAAATAATTGCTTAATTACATGAAAAGACATGAACACCTGACTAAAATAAGATTTCACACCCTGTGGGAGGATTCACATAGAGCTGTCCCATGAATTTATAGAGGGAATAAATTGGGCCCATAAACTTAGAGCCTTAGGTCAGTTTTATCCCGATCTAAAGCTTTTTCCAACTGTAAGGAAAAATTTAGCCTCTTTTTATGAGATGAAAAAGTCATAAAACATACTGCTCTTACACAACTGAGTGACTCAAAGTGCTATTTCTCTCAGTAATTATCATATGAGCTACAGGAATCAAATGGATTCAGGGGATGCCATGGGCCACTGTGAAATGCCAGTGCCAGTGTTTTAAATGAAATAGCTGAACATTGTCAAATGAAGAGCCATGATATGAACAGTGCTAGCATTTAAAAAGGAGCCACGTCTCTGCCTACTATTCATCACCCATGTGTGTGTTGGGAGGCAGTTGCCTTCTCAATTTTTTACCGTGTTTATTTTTGATTCAAATCTTCAAGTGTCACTAATGATTGGTGACTGCAAATTTGCCAAATTCAGTGATCTTTCCTCAAAATTAATGTACTTTAACATCTCTGATCCATAAATGACACTCATTTCTAAAACACCTGATGCATCTGGCCAGAAAGGACACCACACATGCCAGAGAGTCCTACTCTGATGACCTTAGATGGTGCTTTTCACCTTTTTGCATACTCTAAAGTTTCTTTATTCACTCTTGTCTACTCACACTTTGTTTCTACTATCATCTCTATGTTGAGGACTCTGAAAACTAAATGTCTAGCCCCAACCTCTCTTCAATCTTTAAATTCACATTTCTAGAAGTCCTAATCTTTAAATTTACATTTCTAAAAGCTTTCACTGATACAGCCTATCAACTCAATATGTCTCTGAACACCCAATAACCACCCAGTAACGATTTAATAACAATCAGAGTTAAGTCTTTGTGTAAGGCTTATTGTAAACAAATCTTTCCTTCTGGTTCTTGCTGTTACTGCTCTTGCTAATTTTCATTGCCTTAATTCAGGTCCCTGTTATTTCCCACCTAATCTACTGCCTCCTAATTGATCTCAATAGCTTCTCTTTGCTGGCCTAATAAATTCAAAACCCCAGGAATAGGCTCCACTCGCCCTTTCTAGACTTGTCTACCATGGCTCCTTCATATGCTCTCAACACTCCTGTGAAACCAGGCCACTCGTTAGTTCTAAATCACTGCCACACATTGCCCCCTCTGACATGTTGATGTCTATCCTTCAAGACCCTTTGTAATTGCCTCCTGTTATGGACTGAATTGTGGCCTCCTCCCTGCCCCCTCAAATTCATATGTTGAAGCCCCGATCCCCAATGTCACTATATTTGGAGATAGCATCTTTAAAGAGGTAAATAATTTAAATGAAGTCATAAGGGTGGGGTCCTAATCCAATAAAACTAGTGTGCTTGTAAGAAGAGGAAGAGACACCAGGAGTGTGCAGGCACAGAGGAATGGCCATATGAGGACACAGCAAGAAGGCAGTCACCTGCAAGCCAAAGAGAGAGGCCCCAGAAAAAATCTTGATATTTGGACACCTTATCTTTGAACTTCCAAACTGAAGAATTGTGAGAAATAAATTTCTGTCATTTAAGCCACCCTGTTGTGTATTTTGTATGGCAGCCCTAGCAGACTAATACACCACCTCTGCCGTGAAGTCTTTCCGAATGGGCTCTCTCCTCTGTGGAACCCTTCAACACTTTCTTCTGCACTGCTCCCATGGCACTTCTTTTTTTCTTAACTTTTTTGCCTTGAAATAATTTTAGAATCAAAGAAAAATTGCAGAAATAGCATAGAGAGTTCTTATATACCCTTCATGCAGCTTTCTCTATTGTTAATGTCTTATGTAACCAGGAAGCGAACATTGGTACAATACTATAAACTACAGGCCTCATTCTAATTTCACCACTTTTTCTCTAATGTCCTTTTCCTGGTCCAGGACTCACACATCGCATTTGGTTGCTCTGCCTCCTTAGATTATTTCAGTCTGACATTTCCTCAGTCTTTTCTTGTTTTTTATGACCTTTACACTTCTGGAAAGTGCTGAACAGTTACTTTGCAAAATGTCCATCAGTTTGAGTTTATCTGACTTCTCTTTCATGATTCAGGTGAGATTATGCATTCCTGATAAAAAGTGCCGTAGAAGTGAGGTTGTACCCTTCACACGGCATTATGGTGAGGGTGACCAGCAAACATAGCACCCGTATGTCTTATTTTGGGTGCTATTAACCTGGATATTTGGTTAAGGTGTTGTCTGCCAAGTTTCTTCACTGTACAGCCACTATTTTCCCTTTATAATTAATAAGTAGCTTAAAGGAGATGGTTTAAAATTACGCAAATATTCTGTTTCTCATCAAACATTTGCCAACGAATTTCATCACCCATTGATCAATATTGTCTGCAATAATTACTATTACTGCTGCATTTACCCAATAGCGATTATTCTATTTCTCTCACTTATTTTACATTCATTAATTGGATTTCTTCTATAAGGAAGTATTTTCCCTTTCTCATTTATTTATTTATTTAATTATTTAAATCAGTATGGACTCACGGATTTTTATTTTATGAGCTATAATCCCATCACTATCATTATTTGTTGCTCAAATTGTTTCATCTCTGGCCTTTGATTTTGGAGTTCCTTAAGTTTGGATCATAGTCCTTTCCTGTCTTCAAAGCCAACAATGGCTGATTCAGTCTTTCTCACATTGTGTCACTCTGACACTGACTCTCCTACCTCCCTCTTTCACTTGCAAGGAGCTTTATGGTAACATTGGACCCACACAGATAAACCAAGTTAACCTCCCTCTTTTAAGGTCAGCTGATTAGCAAACCTAATTCCATCTGCAACTTTAATTCCCCTTGCCATGTAACATAACTCATTCACAGGCTCTAGAGATTGGAAAATGTATATTTGGGGGGAATGGGCATTATTCTGTCTCCCACAATAATTATACCTTCAATTTTAATCCAACAGCCCAAGGTTCATTCTAGATTTCCCCTTCTTTATTTGAAACTTCTTTTTCTGATGATAAGAAACCTGGCTCTCATTATCTATGGTATATTTACTTATTTGTTGAATCTTAATATACGCATAAGTATACCTGAGTATATTTATGGGTAAGCTGACCCATACCCTGGAGAAACAAACTTAGTAACTACAATACAGTATTTATGCACAGTTCTTTTTGCCTAGTCTCACAAATATAGCCAAAATACTGTTTTCCAAAGGTACTTAGGTTAATTTTTATCTTCCCCACCTCCTTCGTTGTGCTTATATCATTTATTTGCAGCACAGTTAAGTTCACCTGTTACTGTTCATATTCCATTTGCAGTTCTCCCCACATCATGGTTGATCCTAATTATTTACTGGGAGAGATGATACAAGAAAAAAAGGTTTTTCTTCCAAATTCAGTCTTACTAGAAAATTAGCTATGTCAGATGTGAAAGACAGGACTTCCTGTTGATAAATAAGAAAGCAACTGCTCAACAGCTCCATGAACATGTCCTGCAGAGGTTTCAGACTGGTAGGCAGCAGGCCAGATACAGCCAGTGGACCTGTTTTCTTTGAAGTGCTATTTTCCAATAGTGAGCAACATTTTTTTTATATCAAGAAATACTCTCCTGGAAAATGACCAAGCTAAAAATGAAAAAAAAAATATTCATAAAAATACCAATTTTCACTTGTTTCCTGAAACAATAAAAGAACTGGTAGCTCCGGGCTCACATTTCCACATGATATTAATTGGCCGGTGTTGAGAAGTGGCTGCCTCCTTTACATAGTTTGTAAACTTCTCAATTCACCACTGTCTCTGCTACTTCCCAACCCAGACCACTTCCTTCATTAACGTTCTGCCTAGGCCCTAGATGCATTTGAGCCACTAATAAAGAGTTTAGCATGGATGCTAATTCAGGTTGTGAATTCCAAATCCAAAAAAATCTGAAATCTGAAATCCCAAGCACTTAGGATAAGGGATACTCAACCTGTAGGTAACAAACTCAGTTTGTATTAACATTTTTAAAACAGTAGGTAACATTTATTTTAAAAGAGTAGGTAAAATTTTAGGTGCCAAAAATATTACTGAGTACTTCATATACATCACTTAAATCTAAAAAATAGCTCTGTGAAGGAGGTAAAATCCTCCCATTTTACAGGAAAGAAAACTGAGGCCCCAAGAAGTTTAACTTGGTTAAGATCACATTGCTACAAAGTGACACTTGGAGCAGGGCTTCAAAGTCCTTAAAGACAACAGATGATGAAAGCAGATGGAATCACAACACAGAGGAGATGAGAGAAGTCTGTTCATTGAAAAGTCACAGAAAAACTGGAAACGAGAAGACAGTAGAAGACTTGCAGAAGAGTTAAGTAGTACCGCAAAGAAAGAAAACAGAAGAATAGGAAAGTAAACTTATGAGAACACTCAGCAACAAGAGCAGAAAGGCGAGACTAGACCCAAAGCACAAAGCAAAAAGGGCAAGACTACAAAGGAAGCCGAGGAGGTAGCAAGACCCAAGGCAGGCATGGTGGAGTGGGGACAGGACCACAGACTCCCTCAGCCCATGGGCTCATCAGATATAAAACAAAGCAATTTCTCTAGCTTTCTCCACATTGTACCAAATTGTTCTGTTTAACTGATCTGCTTAGTAAATCTGTTTCTGATTTCGTCCACCCTAACCCTAACCCTAACCCTAACCCTTGAACCCTAACCCTAACCAATGAACATCATGGATTATCTAGAATAAATACTTTAGAATGTGGATGAATGTCAGTTGGTCCTGTTTAGCTGCCCTATATGCCTTAGTGCCTCAGTACGATACAGAGTCTCAGTGCTAAGTCATATTCCTCAATCATTTCCTTGAACCTATTCCCTTTTTGTTCCTGACCCCTTTGATTCTGGTTTGCAGTTATTTCTTTGTTTTGTCATTGTTACTCTTTCCTTGTATTCACTTTACGCTGCTAAATGTTTAACAGAAAGCTCTTCAAAAGGGAAAGAGAGGGGGAGGGAGGGAGGGAAGAAGGGAAAATGGGAGGAAAAGAAAGAGGAGAGAAGGAAAGAGAGAAGAAAAGAAAGAAAGTTTCTGATTTGTAGTATTTGCCAATTCCCATGGCGTAAATACTCCAGCCATGGCTGATTTCAAGCCACCTTTGTGATGTCAGTGAAAAAGGACTTGGGTAGAGATGTGTGTGAAAACACCATTTGAGAGGATTCCCATCATACCATACATAAGCTATAGATATATCAATAATATAGATAATAGTAAAATATAGATAAATAAATAAAAATTAGTTTGAAATACTTATTACTTTGTTTTTAACATAATGTATTTAATCATAAATTTATGTCACTTAAGTTTTCATAATGGCTGTGTTTAACCATCAGCTAACAAAATACCTGAAAATGTAACCATCGGTTCTCATGAGCCAGTGACAGCGAGCTCAAGCACACCACTGCTTAAACTTCAAACCTCTAAAGGACGTGAGACTTAGACGGCCTACACATCTGCTTTTTCCATTTTTTATAATTAAATTTAATTTTTGACACTGAGACCCCCATTCTGTGAGACTGCCATAAGAAAGAAGAAACTTAATCTCAGTCCTTTTTTGTACTACCTGTCCCATAGTTCGTGCCACCCAGTTCTGAGGTCTTTCCAAGTATTGGAAGGGAACCACCAGTTCTCAGCTGTCAGAGCAAACAGGTGCCACTGAGATGTCCATTGTCCTTGCTCGCAGGACGTCCTAGTCAATGTCTCTCTGCTCCTCTGTGCCTGTTTGACACTGGAATCCTTGCCCTGGCTGCCTGCAGCTCCCCCCAGGTGCCAAGGAAAGCCCCAGCCCCTCTCAGGTGAGCCCTCACCCAGCAGCACTGCTGGAGAACAGGGTGCAGCTTCCTGCATTCCAGGGCCCATGACATCTCTGTTGTTCTTTCTTCTCTCCCCAATTCTAGAATTGTTTTCCACTCCGGGAAGGATATTTTCTCAAGAAGATTTAAAACCTCAAGAAAACTTGTCTATTCTACAAATCCCCTCCCCATTGTGAAGCTGAGGTTTTTGAAACAACATCAGGGAAGACTCCCTAGTTATTTCCATAAATTGCCCTGTCACATCCCTCCACTGAGATAATGGGTACCCAGCAACTACCGGCTTCACTGGAGGAAAAGAAAAGGGGGGAAATATAGTAATACAATGATGGTTATTTTTTTTTTGAAAAGGTATTGCAGGATAATCCAAAAATCCACAATCTGCAATGTTTCAAAATTCAAGATAGTGATACTTTTGCTTTTTTTTTTTTTTTTCATGAGACAATCTCACTTTGTCACCCTGGGTAGAGTCAAGTGGCATCATTGTAGCTCCCTGAAACTTCAAATTCCTGGGCTCAAGCGATCCTCCTGCCTCAGCCTCCCAAGTAGCTACGACTACAGGCAGGTGCCATCATGCCCAGCTAATTTTTATATTTTTGTAGAGGCAGGGTCTCACACTTGCTCAGGCTGGTCTTGAACTCCTGAGCTCAGGCAATCCTCCCGCCTCGGCCTCCCAGACTGCTAGGATTACAGGCATGAGCCACTGTTCCTGGCCACTTTTGCTTTCTGATAGTTTGATGTACATGAACTTTGTTTCATACACAAAATTATTTAAAATATTATACAGAATTACCTTTGGGCTATGTATATAAGGTATATGTAAAACATAAATGAATTATGTGTTTAAATATAGCTCCCATCCTCAAGATATTTCATTATGTATATACAAATATTCCAAAATCTGGAAAAATTTGAAATCCATAACACTTCTGGTTCCAAGCATTTCAGGTAAGAGATATTCAACTTGTACTCTAAACACAAATTTACCCCTGGGCATCTTTAACCTGGCCATGCCTTGAATAAATACTCCTTCAAAATGGGTCCCATGTAAATTCTAATATCTCTCTCCACTCCCCTCCAGAACAATAACAAGAGAGTCCTCCTCCTTTCTTCTGGAGGCAGAAAGAGGTTTGGCTAAGAAAAGATGGGGTTTAGGGGGGCAGATGAAGACATATAAAGAACAAAAAGCCATGCTGTTTTTCTTTCATAATTGGAGTTTACCAAAGCACACATGTGGCTCTGAAACATGTGCAAGAAGTATGAATACAGCCGAGCACAGTGGCTCACACCTGTAATCCTGGCACTCTGAGGGGCCAAGGCTGGAGGATCCCTTGAGCTCAGGAGTTCAAGACCAGCCTGAGCAGGAGTGACACCCTGCCTCTACAAAAAAATAGAAAAATTAGCCAAGTGCAGTGGTGTGTGCCTGTAATCCCAGCTATTGGGGAGGCTGAGGCAGGAGGATTGCATGAGCCCAGGAGTTTGAGGTTGCAGTGAGCTATGATGACACCTCTGCACTCTAGCCCAGGGCAACAGAGTGAGACTCTGTCTCAAAAAAAAAAAAAAAAGTATGAATACTATCACTTTTCCAGCCTGGGGTGCTATCCTTGAGCCACTAGTCCCACAAAGCCCACTCACCCTCACTGCTCTTCTCCCCACGGGTCCCCTCCACTCTCTGCCCTGACTCTTTTCTTCAAAAGCTTTTCATCAGTCCCTGAGGGGGCGATCAGTGCAGCCTCACTGAAAACCCCTCCTGAGGCTCTTGGTCACCTCACAGGGCAGCTAGCTGGTGCTGGAAGCTCCTCAGGCCAGACCTAGGCTGCCAAGCAGTGCATCCACGAGTGTCCCTCCCGCACCCCACGCTTGCCCCAGTCTCTCTGGTCAGTTTACTTTAACATTCATTTGCTGAATGCCTTCTGGGAGCAAGGCTTTTGTGAGGTCACTGAGGATACAAAGATGACTACAACACAACCATGCCCTCTTACTGCTCACAGTCTATAGTATGGTCAGTTCTTCAGAGGAGGAGGCGAACCTCATCTGGCCTCAAATCTCAGTGATGGTGTTGGGGGGACATGATGTCTGAGGTAAAGAGTAAGTAAAAGTCTGACAAGCAAACACGGGAAGCAAAGGAAGACACTCTAAGCAGGAGAAACAACCTGAGCAACTACACAGATGTGTAACAAAAAAGATAGAGGGAAAGGCTTCCAAAAGTAACCCAGATTCATTAGAAGGTCCAGAGAGAGCCAGGTGGTGCAAGAAATTAGGCAGGAGAGGGAGAATGGAACCAGGTCATGTACCATTATGCTCATCATTCTAGAGCAATTAGAATTGGGAAGCCATTGACAGCTTTAAAGTAGAAGAGAAGCAAGAGCCAACATCCTCATTTTATTAACAGGAAAGCTAAGGACCAGATGTTTTTTAATGACTTACCCAAAGTCACCCCTACTCAGGAGCAGAAGCCAGGCAGTGACCCAGGTCTTCTACCTGTAAATCTAACATTACACAGGGAACTCTTGGTGATCTGACCCTTTCCCATGTACCTCTTTCTAAGGTGATCTCCAGCTCCCAGCCCTGCTGTCCTTTTCTCCTCCAGCACATCTGTCTTCATATTTTGGGGCTTTTGCCTACACTGACCTCATCACTTAAATGCCTTTCTCTTATTTATCCTTCCCCCATTCCAAACAAGAACTGATAAATTCCAGCTCATCATTCGAGACTTTAGAATCCAGTGCGTGTCCCCCTAATAGTTCTTATCACATTTTGTTGTCATTGTCTGTGTTTGGATTTGTCTCACCTAGTGAGCTGTGAGCTTCTTGAGAGACAGGTTCAGTGTGTTGCCTACCATTAGCACAATGCCTAGCATGGAGCAGATACTCAGTGAATAATTTTGTTTACATTAAAATGACCTTAAAAATGGGCGAGTCTCATTTAGTAACTTCAAAAAGGGATTATTTGTTGAACAAATAACCTCTTGGCTACAAATTAAGCCAATGATCTAGTCAAGAAAGATGCTGGCTAGAATTGCAGTAGGTCACATGTATCACTGAAATAAAACCCAAAGCAGCATCCCAGGAGCAGCATGAGATCGTGCACGCAGCAGGTGAGGGGGACACTCTCTGTATGCTCCTTCCCAGCAGCTTTCCTTGAGTTGTAATGAACCCACCTTTCCTTGAATTGTAATCAGAGCCACTATCCGCTGTTTACCGCAACGAAAACATAAAACTAACAGCTACAAACAGAAGCTGAGAGAGTTTTCTACTTTCATCACTATGGAAACCACATTTTGATAATTCTCCAGATGGTTACAAAGAAGAACAAATCCAAGCCAGAACACTAGACTAAGCCAAGTCAAAAAGGCTCATTGTGGAATGAGGTGGACAGAAAGAATAAGGGTCAATGGAAGAGAATTCTCAGTAGGTGTCCATTCAAATGTATCATACTTTTCATGACTGCCAGTGTGACAATTTCTTCTCATTGAAGACTTGAGTTCACAGAAAAGAAATTAACATGATCAATTTCCATTCTATTATCAATGAGACATTAGTACAAAACTAGTGACAAACTTCCATAGTGAATAAATCAAGAGAGATAAAAAACATTTCTAATGTTTGGTAGAAGCAAAGTCAGAGTCACAAGAAAAAAATTCAACAGCAAGGCTCTTATTATCTAGATTAACAAAAAATTGCATGAAGAAATGAACCTTTCTTCTTTCCTGCCCTGTGTAAAAACTTATTTGTGCTCTTCCTTTTAATCATCCCTTTGCCCCTTGTTATAGGTCGAATTGTGTTCCCCCAAAATTTATACGATGAAGTCCTAATCCTTGGTACCTCAGAATGTGGCTTTATTTGGAAATAGGGTCTTTACAGAGGTAATCAAGTTAAAATGAGGTAATTAGGGTGGGCCCTAATCCAATATGGTTGGTGTCCTTAAAAAGAGGAGAAATTTGGAGACACACAAACACAGAAGGAGAACGCCATGTGAAGACACAGGGAGAAGTTGGCCATCTACAAGCCAAGGAGAGTGATCTGGAACAGGTTTTCCACCACAGCCCTCAGAAGGAAGCTGACTACACCTCGATTTCAGAGTTGTAGCCTTCAGAACTATGAGACGATAAATTTCCATTGTTTAAGACACTCCATGTACGATGCCTTGTTACAGCAGCCCCAGGAAACTAATACACTCCACCTAAGCGTTTTCCACCGACATTCTTCATCCCCGTTCTGACATTTCCCAAGAAAGAAAAAAAATTATTTCCCATATGTATATTATAAATCTTACCATTTCATTTGCCTTCTTTTAACATCAGTGGGTAATCTTACCTCACAAAGTTAGATAAAATGTGGGAAAAACCTCTACAATTTGCAAACCCATAATAATCGAGTTCTATAATCACCAAAAAAGAAAAGTACAAAAGAAAGCCAACGCTGAGAACTCTTATAAAGCAAGTACAAAGGCAGAAGACAAAATTGGCTGTGCACTATCATTAACTAAAGCCATCACGGTTCCTTTGTAATCTTAAGCGGCTATTCCATGATCTTTTCATTTGCAATGATGAACCGAACTTTGGATAAAAGAAAATATTTGATCTCCTTTTAGCCAAAAATCTTCTTTATAAGCCCATTTAATATTCTAGAAGGGTTTTCTCTCCTTTGAAGAAATATAAGTTTGACATTCTAAAGGCATTTGTATTTTAAAGCCTACAAAAAGATTTTTGGAGAGTACCTGGTGAAGTACTGACTCGCCCCTGTGGCTCAAAAGTTCAATTATTGTAGACATTTCACTCAGAATAGTCTATAAATAATTTCTACCTTTTAGCCTTCATCTAAATAATGTTCATTTTTCTTTCACTATGATGGAGTTCAAGCCCTTACAATATGTTTTAAAAGTTATAGGAGATGAGTAATTGTACTTTTTTCCTGTGTTCATGGATTTTAAACAGTTGTCTATATTCTCAAAATAAAATAAAACTTTATGTTTCCCATAGATACAAGTTTCCCAAAAAGAAATCAGTAAGAATAGATTGCAATTCTCTCAGACAATGAGCATGTATCAGGCGAGCATATCTCTTTTATTGTGTTTTTCTACTGAAACACAAAAAATAGATATCCTAATTTTGGAAAGCTGATTCCTATAAAGACACTTCTAAACTGTGAGAAAATTAGCTCAACAATGAGGAATGAAACTCTCTTTCCAAAAATATTTACATGATTTGCAAAGAGCTGGCTAAAGCACATCTTAACAGGCAGCTTGTATTTGTTGTAGGTGGAAAGTGCTACAGGAAAGTGATTGAACATGACAAGACTCGGCTCTTGAAACTGACTTCGTTTGGCAATTAATAAAAAGAATTGTGCTTAATTCGTGGCATTTTTACCATGTGAGAAAGAGTAAAATTCAAATGAAGTAAAAAGAGTAAAGTTGACAAAGATGTAATTCGAAAATGTGGCTGAAAACAAATCAAAGGTGAAATGACCTTGACTATCATATTAGTCAGGGTTCTCTGTCTGCAAGCAACAGAAACTGACTCTGCCTAACTTAAGCAGAAAGTGAATTTACAGGAAGAATATGGGGAAGCTCAAAGAATAAAACAGCTTAAAGTATTGGAACCAGAATATCTCCAACAATCTGGGTAGTGAGAACTAATGGGCAGTTTTGTCTGGATACTACTGCTAGATAAATAAACTTCAACTGCTTTTCCATCTAGATTAAGTCTGGGAAAAATCTGATTAGCCTACGTTGGTTACTCACCTAGAAGAGTTAAGCATTCTTTGACCAAGGTTGCTCACAATTCAGGAGAGGTAATTTCTCCAAGGGAATTTGGGAAGTGTTTAAGAGGAAAAGGAGAAATGGATGCTGGGTTGCTTAAGTAAGTAAATAAATAAATAAGTAAATAAACAAACATTCTCTATATAAATATATTCTATGTATTTTGGGGGAGAAAGAGTTTTTAGAACTCACATTTCACCTAGCAATGACTTTATATGAAAGGCCCAGAGAACTTTTAAAAAGGTTTGGTAAATCTACAATTAACCTAAGTAATTTTAAGTCTTTGACATGCTAAAAAAGAGTTACCTGCAGGTTCTTCTTTGTTTACAAGTTAGCATGAATATATTAAGTATTTCTTGGCTGTATTTTTGAAGTTTTATCTAAAGAAACAGATATTTGTGCACTCTAAGAATGATATTTCAACTATGCAGACATTCCTTATAAAAATGCATTTGCAATCCTACCTGTGTTTAGCTAAACTTTTGCAAATAGTACTTGATCAGAAAGCCTACATCTAATTTTATGACTTTGAACTTTGAAATTGAGCAGCATGAATCAGAAAAATAAATTTTAAAAATTTTATAGCTCAGATTCTGAGATTGATTCAGAGCCACTATTCAAGCCATCAGATAAAGATTTTGCAGTTAACTCCTGACACATTTAATATTTCTAAGCATAAGTAAAAGTGTAGAAATGTAGTATTGATCTTATATTTTCAAAAACATACTAAATGAACAATTCAATTGAGCAGACATTTACCGACAATCCTCTGCCAAATTCTGGGACTGCAAAGATGAATAAGACATAGACACTCCCTTCAAGTCACTCAAAATCTAGAAACCTGATAACATATAATTATAATGTTATGTGGAGAAGCAATAAAAGATTTATGCAAAATTTGCTAGAATAGCATATGGAAGGGAAGACTTCATAGAAGACAGCGTTTGATCTGGACTTTGAAGGATGAGAAGGTGATCAGAGTGGGAAAAACTTGCTAACTAAGAAGACAAATAATAAAGGCCTTGAAATATTAAGAAACATGGAGTGATACAGGAAAGGCAATAAGCTGTTTATGCTAGAGCATAACTTTGATATGACTACAGAACTAGTAGCTAGACTCAGGGGCCATATCATAAATGCTTTTCATGGTGTAATAAAGAATTTGAACTTAATCTTAGAGATCGGCATTTCCTAAACTATGCACTCTAAGAACAAAGAGCTCCTTTGAAGAATTTCAACAAATTTTCATGCTCAACCAAATAAGCCTGAGAAATACTGCATATTAAAAACCTACATAGTGAACACTATAGGTAAGTGACGGGTAGCTGTTTCCCTGCCTTTCCAATAAAGTTTCAGTGCAGTTTGAGGGCCTGATTCCATCTCCAGATAAGGGCCCTGTTTAGTCTAAGCAATTATAAGATCTTGTCTCCCTTGCCCAAGATTGCTTAAGGAACTCTGACCTATACCAATAAGCACACGACATTCCCCTGGTGACAATTACTTGTCCAGAGTCACACCTAAACAATTACAATTGACCCTTGATCAATATTGAGTTAGAGGTGCCAACCCTGTTTGCAGACAAAAATCCATGTATAACTAACTTTTGACTCTCCAAAAACATAACTACTAACAGCCTACTGTTGACCAGAAGCCTTATCAACAACACAGTTGATTAACACGTATTTTGTTATATGTGTAATATGTTATATTCTTACACTAAAGTAAGCTAGAGAAAAGAATGCTATTATGAAAATCATAAGGAAGAGAAAATATATTTACTATACATTAAATGGAAGTAGATCATCATAAAGTTCTTCATCCTCATCACATTTTGTCCTCTTCATGTTGAACAGGCTGAGCAGGAGGAGGAACAGGAGGGGGTTGGTCTTGCTGTCCCAGGATTGGCAGAGGTGGAAGGAAATCCATGTATACATGGACTTGAGCAGTTCAAAGTCATGTTGTTCAAGGGTCAACTGTACATCAGACTGAAGAGAAGTACTGTTGTTCCATGATTGAATAAAAGCACTCTCTCTCTCTTTTTCTCTCAGGACGCTTTGAGGATAAATGGGTTTCATTGCTATGGGCAATGGGCGATGATGCTATAACTACAAGAACCAAGCTCAGGGTGACATTATCAGAGTGTGTGGCAGAGCAAAAAGTGGAAAGAACCAGAGTTTTTGATGACATCATTGAATTGCTGGATCAATCAATGCTAACGAGAAGAATAAGACCTGGTTTATAATGTCAAGGAGGTTATAATCTTACAAGGAGGAAGGCACGTATACAGTAATTTCGATACACTTTTTAAAAGTACTGTAATGGAGATTAGTACAGGCATGAAAAAACAAAGGAGACTGACTCCGCTGGGCCAGGCCCAGAGCTTCACATGCTCTTCACCTGAGTCTTGAGTAATGTGTAGGAGTCTGCGGTTAGTCTACAAATCCATTTTGTTTTCATACATTGATATACTTAGCGTTTTACATTACACTCAAAAAAGTCATAAAATTAAAAAAAGCAAATTATTTTTAAAATGTAAGTGTGGACAAGTAGCTGACAAGTTGCATATGTATTAAAAATGAATTAAACATAGTTTATGATTGAGTCTCATTATATATAATAGGATTGAAAAGGGATTTTTTTAGATTTAACAGTCTGATAAGACACAAAACACCTAGAATAAAATAAATGATTTGGAACTACTCACGCATACTTTTTCTGCATTTTAAACAACATACTGTCATTGTAAAGTCATAAATGACTTTGTCTACTGTTCTCAGTTTTGCATTTATATTTCATTTCACAGATACATTCTATACAGTGGGATTTCACTATTGGCATGAGATTAATGCCATTTCTCAAATACAAATGGCCAATCCATGATACAATTTAAATTGTTTAAAAAGAGTTTTGTGATGAGCACTATAAAAGGCCATGACTAGGATCCTTTGGAAATGTAGCCAAAATTTTAAGTTCTCATTAATACAATAAGCCTTGTAATTACTATTCAATAAACTATACTTTTAATTTGAGGTGTTTTCCCATCAGTAAAACTTCAGTTGTTCCATAAATACCCATTGGTTTGGGTTTTGTTTTTGCTTAAAAGAGAGACATAAAAATTATGATTGACGATATAGTTTATTGCCTTAAAACACTATGCCTAGCAAGCTTTGTTCCTCTACCTAATAATTTGTTAAGTGGTCTCTTACCTAAAAAATCCTGAAGAGTTTTTCACCACATAATAAAACTAAGTGTTAAATTTTCCTGATGGCTTGTCAAGACCAAGGAATTGATAAGAGACAGTTTGAAAAAGGAAACCACATCAAAACGGTTTTATTTCCGGGAACAAGATTTGATCATTTAAAATTAAAAAAAAAATACTCTTCAAGTTTAATTTAATTTTTTTAAACCTAAGTTGTTGGAAACATTCTCACTTATTTTATCTTAGCAAAATGGAGATAAACGTAAAAACGTCATGTGCATTCTTTATTTAAAAAGAAGAATCCTTTCTGGAGTAGAGGCTTTAAGCATAAAATTCTTCATCTAATAGCAATATTTTGACTATCTTTATGCTGGAATCTTCATTTTGACACTCTTGCAGCTGTGCAAGTTTGCAGCTTCCTGAGCTAAACTCAAGAGGCTCTGAGTCCATGCCAGCTGTATTTCAATTTCACATCGACTCTCTTGGTGTTTTGTCAGTTTAAAGCTTTTGCAAAGTTTGCAGGGCCTGAATTCATTAGATAAGGGAAATGGGTCATCTAAATCTTAGCCAACCTCAACTGCCATAGACATTCACTATTGTAAATTTCCTTCAAGACCGAATTAGAAAATAGACCCCATGGGTTTTTGTCAGTGTTGGTATTTGATGATACCCTTGTAACAGCAGCTGCTGAAGCAGTATGTGCCTCAATAAAAATTTCTGTTTTAATTTCCCTTTCCTTCATATTTTCTGTATAAAACTGGATGCAAACAGCTGCAATAATAAGGGCAAAAAGGCCACTTAAAGTTCATTTTGCTAGGAACATGATAGGCATCAAATTCATCGCAAAGGCACTTTTTAAAAATAATGGTGGGTATTAGAAGAAAAAAAATCCATCTTGTTTTTAAAGAATTCTGCAGCATCCTAAAACAGATAAGAAACAGATTGTCAAGGATAGTTAAATAAGTTGGAACACAAAGCTTCAACCAACAAAAGGATTTGACGATTCCTCTGAGAGTGAGAAACAGCTTTATTATCACAAGCCATCACATGTTATCTATATTTTGGTACAATATGCATCTCAGATCTGCAGAGACCCAGCCCTCGCCACATTTTGTTATAAGATAAAAATATTTAAGTGCATGCCTGTATTTTAAACTGAAAGGGGAAAAAAGCAAATCGTATGTGGAAAAGAAAAAGTATTGTTAACATTCTGTAAATGAATGAGTGCTTCGCCCTGCAAAGATCAAAATCTCTATACATTTGCATTCTGGAGGTAATTTCCAAGACAGTGATGAAAGAAAAAAATAAAGTATCAAAACAGGAGAATTTCAGATTATGTGATCCAACTGACATCTATTGCCAACTGCTTTTCTACAACTAAGCTGTTACAGTACAGTGTGACCTAAAGCATGGTCTTCAAGATTATAAAGAGCCACTCGCATCAGACTTGGCCAGTTATTATATGGTCTTGGGCATGCTATTCATAATTTCTGAGTCTCAGTTGCCTTGTTTGAAAAATGGGGATAATATCCGACTCACAATGCCACTATTAGGGTTAAATGAGATATAATACATGTCAAGTACCCAGCATACAGTACATGAACAATAAATGCTAACTGATGATTTCCAATAGATTCCACAGTGTAAAGAATATAAGTGTATTGTGCTCCTTAATTTATAACCTAGAATAACTATTAAATCCATTCCTGGGGAATTTGGGGAAAATAGTGTGTCTATTGAAGATATATTTGTATATACCACTTTTTGCCCTCTTGGGAAGGGGAAGGAAAACATATGTAATGAAGCATTTATGACATGTGACAAGTCAACTATTAATAGGTATTTACTGGAGAGGTCACAAGCTCTGTAACAGTGTTGTCCAATAGTACTTTCTGCAATGATGAAATGTTCTATGTGTGCACTATCAAATATGGTAACCAATAGATACATGCGACTATGAACACATGAAATGTGGCTAGTACAACTAAGTAAATGGATTTTTTAAATTCTATGTTTAATAATTTAAATTTAAATAGCCATGTGTGGCTAATGCTACCATATTGGATAGCACATGTCTATATAGCTTGACACGTTCATTAGACCTTCTTAGGGAACATAAGAGAAAAATATTAACAGATCTGAGTGAATAAAAATTCAGTATAGACATCCAAAAGGCCGGTTCCCTTAATTCAATCCCCAAATCTTTAGAACAATTTTATTTGCTGAGCTGTAAATAAATGCATCAGAACTTCTCCTGCGGGAATCAGCAGGGGCTTTGCCGGGTGGTCCAAGAGAAGTGGTGAACAACTCAGATAGCTCTGCCCAAGTATGGCAGAGACAATTGTCAGCTCCTTGATAAGATGAAAAATAGCAGGACCCTTCAGGAACTGCCACTGTCATAAGCCTCCTAAAGAGGTATCCCTGGCAGAATATGATGCCAATAGGAGCCATTGCAAGCAGAATTAGTGCTCAAGAATCAACAAGGAGCGGTTGTTAGGGAAAGCTAATGAAGACACAGTCACGTCTTGGAAACCCTCATCTCCTCTACTTTCAGTTGATTGTTATTCCCATAGAGGCATAAATCTTTTTTTTTTTTTTTTTCAA